>NC_056731.1:1036020533-1036358033 GCF_019279795.1 Protopterus annectens | reverse complement strand
TAGAAGGAGGAAGCTACTACATGATAGAGCAAAATCCCAAAAAGGGAAGGCATCTCTGATCAGTATTAGCAAAAAACTACGGGCACTCATAAAATCATCTAAGGCCAGCTTCGAGGGAAAAATTGCACAGGACACTAAGGATAATCACAAGGCTTTCTTTAGTTATGTTAGGAACCTGGGTGGGAATTCCCAGATATGCTCAGAATTAGTCCAAAATGACAAAAAATACACCGAACCCACAGACATTGCCAACAACCTAGCTGACAGGTTCAGCGCAAACTCCCCCCCCTACTAAAAGGGCAAATATCAATCCCAGCATACTGCTGCCCCCCTGACATCTCAAATGCTCAGGTAAGAGCTGCCCTCTCCAAAGCAAAAAACACAGCATCAATGGGACCAGACGGTGTCCCGGGCTGCATCCTACATGTACTCCAAGAAGAGCTAAACCTAAACATAAAACTACTGTTCAATCTCAGCCTTACTACAGGATATGTACCCAAAGAGTGGTGTACAGCAACAGTGGTCCCTCTCAACAACTGTGGTGCCTCAATGGATCCTGGAAACAATCGCCCCATAAGCCTGACTAGCTTGGTCTGCAAAGCTATGGAAAGGATCAAAGGATCATCATGGACCTCATAAATAAAGATATTGGGGACCTACAGACACTGGATCCTACCCAGTTTGGCTTTGTTAAGGGCAGATCCTGCCTCTTAAACCTGGTTGATTTCTTTGAAACAGTCTCAAAGGCCATTGACGAGGGGAAGGTGGTCCAAACAGCCTACCTGGACCTCGCAAAAGCCTTCGATACAATACCCCACTCGGGCATTATAGATAAGCTCACCAGCTTAAATATAAATCCCTATGTCACTAGATGGGTTGCAAACTGGCTCAAGGACAGAACCCACATGGTTAGAATTACTGGAGCCATGTCAGACTCCGAACTAGTTACAAGTGGCGTCCCACAAGGCTCAGTCCTGGGACCTCTCTTGTTCGGTATATATTTCTCGGAGGTACAGGCCAACACGGAAGGACTGTGGCTGACCAAGTTTGCAGATGACTGCAAACTGGGCGCCATAATCGACACTCCAGCTGACACAAGCATCCTCCAAAAAGGCCTCATAGAAACAGATAACTGGTGCCAGAACCATGGCCTCAAGCTAAACGCCAAAAAGTGTATAGTCATCCCCTTTGACAAAAACAAAGTGCCCACAAATTACCACATAGGTGGTAATCCATTAAGTACAGAAGAAGTAATTAGGGACCTGGGGACCCAAGTTGATAGCAATCTCTCATTTGGCAACCACGTGGCCAAAGTGGTTAGAAAAACATTTTATATAGCCCACCTAATCATGAAGGGATTCACATCTAGATCAGGGGAGGTCATCGTGCCTCTTTACTCATCCCTCATCAGGCCCATAATTGAGTACAATGCCCCTTTTGGGATATACCTTACCAGATACCTGCAGCAACTGGAAAGACCCCAAAAGTACCTCACGAAGAGGATCAAAGGGCTCAAACAGATGTCATATGCTGCCCGGTTAAAGAAACTCCAGCTCTACTCAGTGGCATACCGCCTGCTCAAAGGCGATCTGTGCCTGACGTATAAAGCCATGTCCAACCCGGAATTAATGGACATGCTGCACCTCAGAAAATCCAAATCCCATTGAGCTATGCGCTCGAGAGACTTGAACCACGGCACTGAAATAAATAGGACATGCTGGAGGGACAGAATCATAACCCAGAGGCTCCCTTCACTCTGGAATAAAATCCCAGTCCAGGTTAGGCAGAGTCCCTCATTGACTCTCTTCAAGAGGAATCTTGATGAGTGGATGGGAGATAGTAGGTTTACCCTGGGTATCACTTCTGTGTCACTGTTAGACAGAGGCACCGTATACTAACCTCGAAAAAGGGCATAGCAAAATTAATTTAAAATGGGTGTTGAAAGCCAAACACACTCTGGCTAGGCTTATAAATGCCCTAGGGCAGATAGCCTAGTATGAACCTATGAACCTATGAACCTAAATAATACTTAGAAAGCGAGCAAATACCCAAAAGGTGAACCAAGATGCATTATGACAATACACACTCAATGTAAAGGTGACATAAACACTAAAGCAATTAAAGAAATGAATCATTATACATTAAGACAATGTATTCTAAGTGGCGATCAAAACTGACAAGCATATCAAAAAAATCATTAAAATGTGGCACTATACAATAGAAAGTAATACATGACTTTGTTAGAATATACCCACCACAATATAACGCAGTAGTATTTAAGATGATAAAAAAGAGAGAGAGAGAGAGATTAAGTTTACCATATCCAGTACATAAAGAATCAAGTGGAAAGATCTATAGTAATGACATTTGAGGTTGGATAGTGTGTAGTGTAAGGTGGATTAGTAAAATGTAGGTTACTGGAATGAGGTGAGTGTGAAATATGAACTTTTAATTCTGTGAGAAGGGTGGTAGATTGACTGTGATTTGAGCTGATGTAGTTTTTGGAAAGAAACCACAGAAACTATTTTTTTAAAGCATGCCAGAATTTGTTCGGCTCTCCAAAAGTTGTAATGTGGAAGTGGCTGCAGTTCTAAGCTTTGGTTTATTTCTTGCTTTTTCCCTTACCTTTTTGAGTCAGTGATATATGTTGGATTTCTTTGCACTAGCAGTGTTTGCTTTCCAGTCAGATCAGGATTTGTCCCCGAGATTGTTGAGCTCCCTAATATAGTCACTGATCCATGGAGTTGGTATATTACATTTTCAGACTTCAGAAAGAGATAAAGCCTGTCTTGTATGGGAGACAGAATATTGTAGGATGTAGAGAGAAAGTAGAAAGGGGCACAGATGATGTTTGATGGTTCAAAGATGAGGATTCCTATAGATAATACTAATCTGTAAAAAAACTGAAAGGGTAAGTTTTTGGTTTTGAGGGACCAAATAACAAAACTAGTCAGTGGTCACTTAGGGTGTTACCGAGTACCTGCAATCTGGAGTATGGCATAAAGCCCAGTAGATTTGAAGTGCAATGTATGAGAAAGAATGGGAAAAAATCTTGAAATTTTTTGATTGTGTGAAATAAAACAGAAGATGGGAAAAGGAAGAAAGAGTAGAGATTGTATTAGTATTAACATCAAATCCAATAAAAGAACAATAGTTCGACGTTCACATATAAACACTTTATTCATACAAGATGGGAATACATTATGCAAGAGAGTTTTTGTTAAGCACAGTGGATATTCAATAGGAAAAATTCCTTTAATCTGTCTTATGTTAGAGACAGTTTTAGAAAATAATGTATTTTCTTTTAATAGTGTCTTCTAGCACCAACTACTGGGGGTGGCAATGGGCACCCCAGTAGCAAATAGTTATGCAAATTTGGTATTAGCTAGATGGGAGGAAATGCATATTTATGATGTGAGCTCAGCCGCCTCTTCTTTTAAGAATGATTACTTGATTTTTTTATAAGCATTTTGTTGATGACATACTCCTCTTTTGGAGGGGTGATGAAAATACCTTACAGATGTTTGTTAAGCATTTATGTTCCACCACTGATTTTCTTGAATTTGTACTTAGTTTTTCCAAAGTTAAAATAAATTTTCATGATATTACTTTATTTATTGATACTGGGAAAATGCATACGATCATACATAGCAAGAATGTTCAAACAACAAGGTATGTGCATGTTAACAGCCTGCATCCCAGGTATATATATAGGGGCGTTGTAAAAAGTAAGTTCCTATGTGCAAGTAGACTTAACACTTTGGATCAAAGTTTTAGTGAAGAAATCGGTCATATGGCAAAAGTGTTTTGTTCTAGGGGATATGATACTGCAATTATTGATGAAAACATATGATATGTGGTTTCAGAGCATGAGGGGATAGACAAACCATATTTCTATAGTACTCAAGCCCCTGATAATGATAATAAATCCAATGAGAGAAATTGGTCCCTTGGTTATATAACTAAATATAACAGACATTCCAGACAAATTAGGAATATTATAAAAAAGAATTGGGCCATTTTGCATTTGGATAATGAGTTAAAGAAATTGATAGGAGAGAGAGAAACATCCGTTTATATATAAAAAAGAAAGAAATCTCGGACAGCTTTTGTGCTTTAAAATTATGTGACTGGAGAGACCAATGCATCACAATTTAAATAAAAGGCAAACAGTCTCATGATTTAATTGCACTTTTTGTAAACATATCAACCCTGCTGTAGAATTTGTGCATCCGATTACTAAAGAGAAGTTTATGTTTAACACCTTTGTTACCTGTAATACTAATAATGTGCTTTATCTTGCCAGTTGTATGAAATGTACATGTTTCTTTATAGGTAAAACTAACCAAATCAAATACAGGATAGCATCGCATCTCTTTGATATTCATAGGGGTACTGACACAAACATATCCATCAGTATGGTAATGAACATGTACTCAAATTTAGAGTTCTGCAAACAGATATCATTACTAAAACCGAAGCTATAGAATATAGATGGATTAATTATTTTAGGGTAGACCATTACCCTGCCCTAAATACAATGAATAGTGTCAAACCCATCTTGAAACTTAAACAGTCTTTTGTTTAACATTTTTAGAGATTATAATTATTTTTTTATTGTTTTATGGGTATATATATATATATATATATATATATATATATATATATATATATATATATACAAATATATATATATATATATATATATATATACATGGTTACCTATCAAAACATCTACTCTTCATAACATCTAAACTCAAAACATCAAGAAAATAACATCTAAACTTCAAAATATCTAAAAGTCATAACATCGAATCTCAAAACATTGAAAGCTACAAAGCAACTATAAATAACATCCCACACACTGTTTACTATGTTTTGGCAGAGGGCAAGCCACTCTGCACCCCTAAGTGGGGGGCTCCAACCCCCCCCCCCCGTAAATTAAATAAACCAACTCTGAGATCGCACTACAGTGAGGTCAGGAAATTAACTTTTTACCCCACTGTAGTGCGATCTTGGAGTTGGTAATTTAATTTACAGGAGTTGTGGGGGTGCAGGGGGGCTTGCCCCCCTGCAAAAATGTAGTAAACAGTGTGTGGGATGTTATTTATAGTTGCTTTGTCACTTTCAATGTTTTGAGATTCGATGTTGATTTAGATATTTTGAAGTTTAGATGTTATGGTCTTGATGTTTTGAGTTAAAACTGAATCCACAAAACACCGCCAAACAAAAACCGCGAAACCACATAACCGAAAACACTGCACACACTACACTAAACATACAACACAACACCCACATCACAACATAAACAAAAAAAAATACACATACACAACTCACACACACATAAGCAGGGGGGCAAGCCCCTGCTCTATGTGGGGCTGGCCCCCACTTATATATACTAACTCCAAGATCGCACAAACACAACACAAAAGCTCACTCACACACACACATTCTCCAATCCCTCACACACACTCTAACTCCCACTCAAAACCCTTACAAAACACTCACTTACCTGACATAACACCTACATCCACACACGGCACCATGCACAACCAAAACACAAACCCGGACATTACGTAGCACAACTTCATAACTGCGAATTCGACATATATTCGACATATGTGAAATTCGCGATTATGAACATTCGCTATTTCAAACATTCGACTTTATAGCTTCGAGATACTGAAATTCGACATTTCAGTATTTCGATGTTATAAAGTGAACACACACACACACACACACACACACACACACACACACACACACACACACACACACATCCACATATACACATACTTACCATTGTTTTCAGTACTTTTGGTACTTATAGGGTTAACTTTTTTAGGTGTGTTTGCTGTTCTCTGATAGGCTGGCTCATTAGTTTTATATCTATTTAAATATTGTGATAATTGTTGTTCATTGTTTTTCATTCAAAAAAGAAAGTTACCTGACTTGAAAGCTTTGCAGTATTGTATGAATAAAGTGTTTTTATGTGATGGTGGGACTATTATTTTTTATTGGATTTGGTTTAGTTTACCTTTTTAATCCATTCAGCTACTTATTCCAGTTCCTTACTTTATTAGTATTAACATATAGACATAAGAGATACACAGCACAACTGTGCAAAGAATCGAGACATGGGAACTCAGACAGACAACAACTTGGATGGCAAAGGCTTGGCTAGGATCATGAAATGCAGGAATCATGTAGAGAATGGTACAGAACTGGAAGGTTAATACATGGAGGAAGGGGGACGTAAATGTTGTAAACCAGAATGTGATTACAGTGCTAGACTGTTACCAAGAAGCAAACAAAAATGAGAAGAAATGTTAAATGAAATTCATAACTTTATAAAATTGAGGACAAATGTTGTTGGATGCAGAAGAAATAAAGTAGAACAAAAGAGGGGAAAGAGCAGTTTTAACTTATTGCCAGGTGTTAAATTCAGAATATAATACATAATGTTTTACGTAAGTTATGATGTGAAAAGTAAAATGTTTTAGGTGGATTGAGACTATAGATTATGGATAACTTAAAATAAAAGTTACAAAGAGAAAAACAATATACAGCTGGCTTTCACATGTGTACTGAAGTAGGCTACTAGAACCATTCAGTAGTGCAAGTCCATGTTCCATTTCCTGAAAATGCACTTTGTGATGTTATGTCTGAAGTGATATATGTGATTTTAGCCTTCCTGGGCAGGTGTCTGTGAGGAACATTTGAATGTCACAGTTATGACTGTAGTGAGTATCTGGCATCTCCTAATATGCATCTACAAAGGAACAATATTAACTCTGGTATATGATGCATGCCAGTGGAATGCCACATATCTGACATAATGTTTTCTACTGAACTGCAGGCAGACATAGCCAAGATTTGGCCTCTACAGTCACATACCACTTGGCAACTCAACCAGTAATATGCATTCCTACTACGATATGCACTTGTATAAGCTAAATTTGCTTTTCTGTGGCTATATGTGTTCTATGCACTACACCAGGGAGGGTTCATAGCCTCAAACTGCATGGATGCCTCTTATAATAAGGTAATTTCATTTTGTGCGACTTGGACCCTTATGTCCTGGTCTGCATGTATCAGCAAGCAGTGCATAAACTGTTGCATGGTGACATTGGAAGGTATGTGGCACATTGCTACATTGTACCCAGTCTTTGGAAGGTGCCTGTGACCAGGATGGTCATAGCAATTTTGATTCTAGTTTTCAAAGGTATTCATTTACAATTTCTACCTGCCAAATGAATTGCCTAACACAATCAATATCTCATATCCAGTGCTGTTTATCTATATAGAATCAGTTTAACTGCTTCTGTTTAGTAAGACCAGTGTAGAGGATCTATGACTGAAAGTTCCTCCTGGAGTGGCAATGACATTTGAATGGATATCTAGATGCCTCTGTTATGATGGCAGCATTGATGGTTAGTTTATTTCTTATGATAAATTTATGATTATTTTTATCATACATTTGGTGATTTTAATATTTTTTTTTCCTCACACATTATTTTTTTTTTTTGTGCTTCTGTGTGCATCGTTGTGTACATGCCTCACACTTTATTAATTGTGCTGCTTCATGCACAATGATTCATCTGAATACCACGTCTGTGCCCATTTTGTAGATATTATTCCAGTGTTGTGACCTATCTTTATCATTGTCTATGAAATGCTTTTTGTTTTTTGCAAGATGTGTGCTGTGTACAATTACAGGACCACTGTGCACCTTGCTCATGAATAAGACCCTAAGTTTGTAAAATATTACAAAGTTATTGGTTTTCACAAGTTAAACATTATATAAAGTGTGCCAAGTCTGTTGTTTTCTGTACTAGGAAATAGTTTTTTCTAAATTTCTAGCTCTTATTCCTGGAATATATGTATCTCTTTGTTTAGAGGTTCGCATCTTCCAAAAAATAGTGCCAATCCTTTAGATGGAAAAAAAGGCATATTGCATGTGCTTGCATACCATTAGCTCATGACTCACTTCCCTGCTGCTACTCGCTTTTGTTAATAAGTGCCCCAATTCCCACTACCCTGATTATTGTGCACTTCCACTAAGCTAACAATCCCTCTCAGAACCCTAACCTTAACTCTAAAAACAACTCCTGATTGCTCAGTAACCTTAACTTAGAGCCAACTCCTTTTCACTCCCTAACCCTAACTCTGAGCCAACTCTCGTTAGTTCCCTAACCTTAACTCTGAGCCAGTTCCATATCACTCCCTAACCCTAACTCTAAGCCAACTCCTGATCACTTCCTAAAGTTGAAATCCTCCTCTACTCCCTAACCTTAACTAACTCCTGGTCACTCCCTAAACTAGTTCATGCAGCAAACAGCTGAGAGGACAGGGAAACAGCTGCTCAAGACCATGGCTATGAGTTCTTGGATTTTGAGCACCTGGGCATGAGTGCCTGTAAAGGTCCTCACCCACCAATAAATAAAAATACCCGAAGTTAAATCACCTATGTATTTACCATGATAATACAAGTTCATATTTTCTTTAATTATTCAGCATATTCTTACAAACCATGCCCACAATGGCGTTTGAGTTCCACAATAAAAAGCCTTTATTAACCAGCAGACTAATAAATGTAGTGCAAAAATAGCAGTCAAGTGTCACAAATTAAGTCTACAAGCTATACATATTTTATAGATTTGTAGAAGAAATGCCATATTAACAATTACAACTTAACTGCTGGATATCAAGACTTCTAGATATGTTTAAAATGGCATTACTGGTCTTGGAACATTTCCCCATGTACTGCCAGTTATTTACAATGTTGTTTACACCTAATTTTCAGAAACATTTCTTATGAACTCACCTGAAAACAATACAAATTGTGGGTTCCAGTTAGCTGAGTTGACATCTGTTTTCTAGCTGTAGGATAAATAATAATAATTCCTTACAAGCTAAAAAGCAAGATTGCTGAATCTTATACAGCCTTAACAAGAGAATATTACTAGTGTGGTCATCTCCCATCAACAAAATGGCTTTGGGGTATGGTCCACTAGGGGATACTCAGCTACAATTATAAATGCATACTGCCTTGCAAAATACATACATAGCAGTTAAAAGGGTTCCCTATCATTCCATCGAAAGTTCATTCCATCGAAAGTTCATTCCATCGAAAGTTCATTACATCGACAAGCATTTTAGGTGTGGGCTTCACCCCCCACACCCCCCACTGTGGGGGGCTATGCCCCCCACACCCCCCCTAACTATATATATCAACTCCAGGGTTGCACAACATTGGGGTAGGGGGCTAATGCTTGTCGATGTAATGAACTTTCGATGGAATGAACTTTAGATGGAATGAACTTTCGATGGAATGATAGGGAACCGTCAAAAGTAGTAGAATTGTAAGAAAAAGGCAACGTTTGAAAACAATCCTGTGAACAGAAATTCCCCAAAACTGATGAAACCTAACATTTCTAAATTGTACCACATATTTGACCATTTCTTCTCCTAGAACAGATACTTTGTTAAGTAAATGCAGATTCTTGCTCCTCAGCCACACATTTACTTCATTACTGTAAAACAAAGACCACAAAATGCTGTAGAAAAAATATTTTATTTCCAAATAACTTTAGTCATTATGCTACTCTGGGGTTGTGAAAGTTAAACATTGCACAGTTTACATCTCTGAAATGATTAAGAAGTTAGGCAACATATTAATCCCTAGGGGTACTGCCCTAAGTGTGAAATTGTAATGCCTTCAGATGTTTAGATGCATTCCCATCGTCCAGGGTTTAGTGCCATAAGCAATTTGTCATGCTAACAGGTATCACATTTATCATTTGAAAGGTACACTGCATCCCACAGAAATAGACAATAGAACTGTTTCTCATTTGCAGCAATGCTGAGGTCATCTAAGTCAAAAGTCTCCTTCAGAAGTTATACAGAAGACTAGCACACACTTCTTTCAAAAATCTCAGTCTTCAAAACACACAGATGTACCATAAATACAAATGCAAGCCACTGGTATTTCAAACACAATTGCAAGTAATAATGTGAGTTTCTGCAATGCACTACTAACATCCCTGTTCATTTCTTTTCTCCTTTGTATAATGAGTTCTTTCCCAAAAGCATGCCATATGGACTTGCTTTTTTGATTTTGTCCACGACAGACCCCGGCCAAAATCAACATTGCATAAAATATAGTATCTAAAGTGACAATCATTTTATAGCAGAGTTCTCTCTTTCCCTTCACCACAAGAGAAAATGAAGGTACTTCAGAATTATTTTCCTTCTAATCCATCTCCAACTAAATTCCTCTAAATAAAGACATTTTTGATCCACTGGTGCCATATGCATTTCATGTTAATTTATTTAAACACAGCACGGCTTCAGCTATTCTTTTGAACTTTTGAGAACAATGTAGTTAAAGATGGATTTTCTACCTTTGTGAAGTGCCTGTTATAAAATAATAAGTATGTAAGATAATTAAAAAGAAGACAGAGGAAGATAAATGAATATCTGTATTATAATGTAATAAAATGTTAACAATGGAACAAAGTTACACATTATGAATAAATATTCTGCTGTTATATGTACAGGCCAGATCATAGCATTCTTACTAAAAATGACATACTAAGGGGAAAAATAATAATGCAATACTTTTGATATAAATCATGTTTTCAGCATTGTAAACAAAAAAGTATTTGTGTGAAATACAAACGTACAATCTAGGATCAGGTATTGGTTGTTTTTTTTTCTTTTTTCCTGAATAAAATTGTGGCTGAGACACAATGAAGTTCTTACATGTGATAGTTTATTTTAATTACTCTCTTATTTATTAGAAATCTTAATTATTTATTAAATTAAAAAAGAACATTGAAACCTGAAGTGGTACAACTGAATTGGAAAATATTACTTCTGTGTACACTAACAAAGCTATTAAACTAGTACATTCAATAGAAATGATTTGTAGTGGGCCCACTCCCTTTCCTCACATATAGTATGCATTCAAAGACAGTATATTTGGATACTAGCAGTGTTGTGTAAAGCTCCTGTGTTAAAGAATGCTGGAAGTTGTAGAACTCTTTCAAAAGGTCATGAAGTGCATCTATTTTAGTGCATTAAAAGCAATCTACTGTTCTTTCTCAGTGTCTTAATACTCAGCAAAATATTACCATTCTTTTGTATTGTTTTGTAAGGCAGAAGTTGCTTTAATATGCCACTTTAACACTGCTGGTTTTCTTTTTCTTCTTCTTTTATAATGCTTAGTTTATAGCATTTAAATACACTAATATTAAATAGTGAATTAAATGTGTATCTGCTTCCATGCTCTTCACTAATAGCAGGGAAAAACAGCTAGGAATTAAGACATTTTAATTAGTGATGAAATAGTATCCCCGGCATTCAATAAAGCTTACACAGAGTGTAAGAATAGTGCAGCCAATCCTGCACGGAAGATGGCCACCGAGCAATCCAGTAAACAAGCCTGGGGACGTGCACGACCCTGGCAGCAATATTCCCACACAGACACCACTGAATAATGCTAATTACCTTATTTGCTGGTGAAAAACATGCAAATGAGATGAATTAGTGATTCAGTAAGCAGCGGGCATCTGTGCTGGAATAGTGTGAGGTGCAGAAATGTATTCAGCTACTAGACGAATAAATTTCTGCAAAAATCAAAACGGAGCTATGACAGCTCAAAGTAAAGCATGTATTATACTCCTTAGGCACACCAATGGCCAAATGTATGGCAATTGGCATGGAAAAGTGTTGCAAAATTATAAAAATAAAAGTTTATTTTTCTTTGTCCGATCTCAGCTGTTTAAGCATAAGGCAGTGGCGATTAAATGGGATCGTGCTGGAAAAAAAAACGTGAAAAGGCAATTTTAAGTGAAATCTGCATTTTGCCATTATAGTCTACGGCATGCAGAATCAAAACAATAACAGGTAACAATGGTTGCTAAGGAGGAAAGCTGTGGTGTAACCAGGGACTAAAGCAGTGGAATATGCAAATGCGCAAATTTTACTGAATCCCTAAAAGGGAGACCATTCTCTGGCTGCACCTAACCGTGTAGGTGCTATAAGGCAGTGGTGTAGGCAGGACAAGTAGCTGAAATGAAAAGAGTGTGTGTCATGCTTGATGTAAGCACATTGGAGCTCCACAGCTCCCATTTAAGCTTAACTAAGCACAGCTAACCAAGGGAGTGTGTCTGAGGCTGTATTGATTTATTCCATGAAATGAAGAGCATGTCCGTGTCAAGGGGATGGCCATTTCTCATCGTTTACCTTAGCTAAATGGGTTTGTGCGGCGTGCACTGAGTTTAAAACAAACAAACAAAAAAACAGAAATAGCAGGACTGTTTACATTTGGGTACTAGGTTTGCACGGCATGCCTCGGGGCTTAAAAGGGGCAGAAATGGGAAGGGAAAAAAGAAAATGAAGGCAAATAGCAGAATAAAAGCAGTCAAGTACTAATAAAATAGCAAGTAGGTGGAAGCCCCTGAGTCTGCTCCTGTAGGCAGATGGAGGCATGCCCAGAATGCACAGGCCTTGGCAAAATGGCAAAGCATAGCACACACACTGACACTCTAGGGACCCAGGGACTGACACCTCTCTCCAACTCACACACACAGTAAAATGGATGCCACACACATCACACTACCTGTAGCTTACTCTGTATAGGCAGTGTACTGCATGCGTCCAACAGAGTCAGCCTTCACCCACCATCCCCACAGTTGCTGAAGGCACAAGGTAAGTCAGCGTTCTAAACAATAAATGAATAGAGCAGTATGTTCTTGTAGCATATCTATGGTTTCGCTGCATGCATGCAAGGGAATGGGGTGGCCTACTGGGGTAGCAGCAGACAACTGACAGCTATGTGGAACACCAAGAAATGTCTGCCCATTACTGGCTTCCCCACGCTATGCAGTATTATCCAAGGTGTCATATCCCATGGCTAATGGAACCAAAATGTAAAGCCAATATCAGCACAGCATGTGCAAATGTGTACATTTGACAGGTGTGCCCCCCCCCTCCCATACACATATACCCATAGAAATGCAGTAACATGTAGGTTTGTAGGATAATAGCAGCAGAGCACACATTGCCAGGGCTGTCCCAATCAACATGATAATTTGTTGCATCTCCACAATATGCAGGGGTCAATGATCTATGTATATGTGTGGGAAATACTGTAAAGATGTGGTCATCACTTACTCCCGGCTGTTGTGTCTGAGTGGACTAGGTACAGTATTGTGGTAGGCAGGCCAATGTTCCAAGAATCGTAGTGCCAGCTGTTTCGCATGTCAGCTATACCTATGGTGGGAGTTGTACATACTGTCCAGATGTCAATATCCATTACTGCCAGTAAGCTGGACAGGTCATGGACAGGGGGCCACACACATGAAGAGTACACAGGTCAGAGTAACCTACACAGTGCCTACCATACCTCCCAACTGTACAGACCTTTTTCAGAATGTACAGAGGTTTTCATCATATTTGTGGTGTCTCTATCATGAAATTGTGGCTGTGTGGCAAATCATTGGCAAAACACAAAAGTCTAAAGTCAGAAAATAATGACGGATTGTAGTGTCTCAGATCTCACACCCTATAGAAAACACATGCTAATGCAACATCTGTTATTGTATCACCCTTCTAGGTTTGTAAGTCCAATAGTTAAAATTGTTCCTATAGTTAGGCCTTTGGCATCCAATTACTTATGGCTTTGTCCAGATGTCTGGCTCTCATATGTCGAGAAGTATGGTGCCTAGTAGCACAGCAGGTACCTGAAGGTCAGTGTACTGGCAGGTCATAAAAGGCTGCCACCTAACTGTGTCAGCACTGACAACATGTCACTGTCCAACAGCCATACCCCTGGAATGGCAGGTTGTCACAGAAGAAGCACAAGTTTGCCTTGCATATCTGCTCTGCTTGTCCTAACGTTGCATTCACCTGCAAAATATTTGCAATAAAAGGAAATTTCATGTCAAAACATCAATGGCAGACAGTGGAGAAGCAGATGTCACACCTATAACAGAAAGCAAGCAAGTAACAAACTGGTCCCCCAATGGTCTATGTATGGCAGAACAGTATCAACACCCTGTCCCCATGTGTGGGCATTTGTCTGACTGTCTTATGTAGGCATGTCCAGATGTCAGACTCAGTGACAGTTTGACAGCTAGGCCAACATGTAGCTACATAATAACTTAGTAACACAAACTGTCTGAGGACCTCAGCAGATGTAGTGGTGCAATGATGGACAACCAGCCAAGTAGGTATGTTCAGAGGTGTGTAGTCCATAACCTTGTGTGCTATGTTATGGCATTACCCATGCTCACACCAGAATTACAAATACATAGCAGCCACTGTGGTCAGAGCCTGTGACTGGACTACAGAAGGATAAAGAGACACACAGAAGGAGGAGAGGAACCACTGGCCAGACAAATGGAGAATGTGCACACAAGAGCACATTTTGCAGTAACATAGGTGCCCTGCAGTGTATGGAGTCAGTAAGCATCACCTACAAATACACAACACACATGCACATAAGTGGAGGTCCACAAGAAATCAAACCCCAAGTAAAGGACACCTCAGAGGCAAAAACACATGAGAACTTCCCAAACCTATACACCACAGACCACGCATGCACCACACACCAGGGTCCTGCAAACACTAAGACCTTACCATACATACAACATATTACTCATAGAAGACTCCATTGTGAAACACACAGATGTGCCATACACCACACAGGATAAGGAGAAAGTCACAATTACTTATTTGGCAGATGCCATAAACTGCCATATAACACATGCACTCAAGTCACCCCACAAAAGGTACAGGTATCACACTAACCTGGTCCATGGCTGTGTGAATGTTGTCAGAAGTACCTTACGGATTATAGAAAGACAGACATGATGCCGTGTGCTGAATATGTGTCCCATGCAGGTATGTCCCTAGCCATAAGCAGTGTCCTGCTGTCACCCAGAGTGATGGATCAATACAAACAGAAAGTGATTGTCAGTAACACCTGACACAATTACCATTGCTACCCAGGGGGATCCACTGCCTAGCAGCCTGGAAACATCTGAGTGACTGAATGCACTGTCTTGCTACAAATGGCCTGCATCAGTCTCACATGGCCTACAGGCCTCTGGCAAAGGCCCATACCTCACCCATTGTGTCGTTGTAGGGAATGTCATGGGATCCATACTACCAACATACCACAGTCAACAAAATGCAAATGAAAGGCCATGCTGCTAAATGCTAGTAGCATACCTCTCAAACTCAAAGAGCAAGAAATCTAGACAAAGCCATACATAATGGTGGGATAAAGGCCCACATATAGGGACACTTTTGAAATAATGCTGTCATAATGTTAGAAAGGTAATAGAATAACAAAGGTGGTGTGTAGTAGCATGGATGTCATGAAGGGTGTGAAGTCTGAAACTCTAATGTTCGGTCATTATTCCCAGACTGCAACCCTGAGTGATTTGCAATAAACTTGCTTGAAAACCACAATGTTAAGGGAAACTGACCAGATATATGAGGCATGAATCTGGATAATCTCTGAGAATCTGTACAGTTGAGAGGTATGGTTACACCAGGATATGACCTTTCAGGTAAGAAGAATACTGCAGAACCAGGAGATCCCCAGTCAGTATATCACCAAGGTGCTGGACCTATTGCACAGCTTCTGCAGTCAATTGGCTATAACCACACCTCCCAACTGGTGGGATTGTGCAAGAATGCCTAGCCTTTGCCTCATAATATTGGTCTGTGCATCATCCATCTTGAATTTCTCTGGTAAATAACTGTGATAATCCAATGATATCTGTCAGCAGATAATGACACAATACATTACAGTGTCAAACATTGCATACGTCAGAAAATGTCTGCTAAAACAAACTTTGTACCTCAAGTAACGCATACATTAATAAGAGTAATAGTGACAGTATCCCCCTATGTCTGGGCCATTGTTTACTCATAGTGGCACCCTATCTCCAGATATCTGACACAAGCAGGTTGCAAGGTATGGCTGTACCACACAACACCCCGGACTAGAATTACAACTATTCCTTGAATGGATTCCCATACTTACTATAGAAGGTCATACTGGGCATGCTCCTACACTTAGAGAAATAAGGCCCATGTCTGAAATCACAACTGACTATATATATATATATATATATATATATATATATATATATATAGCTGTATTGTGCATTTGTCTTTGCATACACACAGCTCTATACACCTGTCTCCACACACCCCATCAGACAGGATTACCCACAGCCAGCTATAGGTGACCCATATGTGGTATTTCTGCATCTGTTGCATGCGATACACACACATATATATGGGCAACATATTACAATATGTCAAGCATACACACACATAGACTTGGGGAGAAGAGAGACAGACAGTGATAGAGTAAGACACACAGGGAGACATACACACAGAGTAAGTCATACACAGGGATACCCTGAATGGCAGAAAGTGATGTCCTGCTGCCAACAGTTGCATACCAGTTGTAACCACTGTCATGTGCCAACATGTAGATGATATTCATTGTCTGATGATACTGAGGTGGGGGTTGTAATATCACATCACCTACCTTTGTGTGTGTGTGTGTGTGTGTGTGTGTGTGTGTGTGTGTGTGTGTGTGTGTGTGTGTGTGTGTGCGTGTATGAGTAGGTCTCACTATTATGATGTCTTACCCACCCAGTACACTTCAAATTGCCCTACTTTACAAGATCTGATTATGTCATTCACCATAGAAGTACCTTTGGACTCAATTCAGTCCTGTAAGCAAACTCTATAGCACATGTGATAACTGTGCAACACTATAATACAAATAACTAGATAAGTAGGGGCTTTAATCATGGTCCCAGCATATGTATGTGTGGGGGTGTGGAGGGTGTGTGTAGGAATAAGTGTTTTAGTCCTTTCCCACCCAGTACACTTCCCATTGCCCTGCTTCACAAGATCTGCTGATGTCATTCAGCATAAAAGTACCTTTGGACTGTCTTCAGCCCTGTAAGCTCTGTGGTGTGTGCGATAACTTCAAAACACTATAGTACAAATAACTAGTTAGGTAGGGGTTCTAATCTCAGTCCTGGCAAATGTAAAATTGTGTGTGTGTTTGTTTGTGTGTTTGTGTGTGTGTGTGCGTGTGTGTGTGTGTGTGTGTGTGTGTGCGTGTGTGTGTGTGTGTGTGTGTGTGTGTGTGTGTGTGTGTGTGTGTGTGTTTGTAGGTTAAAGATTTTGAGCCCATTCACAACCAGTACATTTTCCATTGCCCTACTTTAGCAGTCCTGCTGATGTCAGTCACCTTAGAAGTCCCTTAGGGCAACCCTCAGCCCTGTAAGCTTTGTGGTGTGTAAGATGACTGTGTAACACTATAGTACAAATAACTAATTAGGTAGGGGTTCCAATCTCAGTCCTGGCAAATGTAAACGTGTGTGGTGTTTGTAGGTTAAAGATTTTGAGCCCATTCACAACCAGTACTCTTCCCATTACCCTACTTTGTCAGTCCTGCTGATGTCGGTCACCTTAGAAGTACCTGTGGGCAGCCCTCAAACCTATAAGCTTGGTGGTGTGTGTGATGACTGGGTAATACTGTAGCACAAATAACTAGCTAGGTAGGGGTTCTAATCTCAGTCCTGGCAAATGTGTATATGAGTGTATTTGTGTTTGTAAATGTGTATATCTGTAGGTTAAAGTATTTTGTTGCCTTTCTCACCCAGTACATCTCCCATTGCCAGACATTACAAGGGCAGGTGATGTTCCTCACCTAGAAGTACCTTGGGACACCCTATAGGCTCCTTGGCATGTGCGATAAATGCATAACACTGTAGTAGGAATAATTAGATAGGTAGGGGTTATAATCTCAGTCCTGACAAATGTATGTGTGTGTGTGTGTGTGTGTGTGTGTGTGTGTGTGTGTGTGTGTGTGTGTGTGTGTGTGTGTGTGTGTGTGTGTGTTCTAATCTCAGTCCTGGCAAGTGTGTGTGTGTGTGTGTGTGTGTGTGTGTGTGTGTGTGTGTGTGTGTGTGTGTGTGTGTGTGTGTGTGTGTGTGTGTGTGTGTGTGCAAACCATATCCATTGGGGGGGTGGGTTTTGCAATTTTTTGTTGTGGTCCACCCAGTACATGTCCCAATGTCCACTTTACAAGGCACATGTTTGTTATCCACTGTACAGGTAGCTGTAGACACTCTGCAGCCCTATAAGCTCTGTGCCACAGGAAATAACTATGTAACAGTATGGAATAAATAACAAGATAGGCAGGGCTTCTAATCCATTTATACCAATCCACACTCAGGAATCATAGACAAACTCACTCAGCTTAGGCATCAACCCCTATATCACTAGGTGGGTTGCAAACTGGCTCACAGATAGAACCCACAGTGTGAAAGCAGTGAACTCCATGTCAGACTGCTGACCAGTCATGAGTGGTGTACCACAAGGTCTGCTCCTAGGTCCCCTCATGTTTTTTATCTATGCCTCGGTGGTCCAGCCCAACATGAAGGGACTCTGGCTGACAATGTTTTCAGATGACTGCAAGGTGGGTGCTATTATTACCTCCCCAAGTGATGTTGGCATCCTGCAGAAAGGCCTCACTGAGACCTATGACTGTTGTCAGAACTCTGGACTTAAGCTAAATGCCAGAAAATGTGTCCCCATCCCCTTATGGAACAACTTTCCCATTAATCAGCACATCGATGGTAGTCCACTGAACACAGATGAAGTTATAAGAGAACTGGGAACACAGGTTGACAGCGACCTCTCTGTTAACCACCACAGTGCCACTGTGGTCAGAAAGTCCTACTATGTAGCACATCTCATTACTAAAGATGTTGTATCCAGGAAAAAGAGGTCATAGTCTCACTCTACTCTTCCCTCATTAGGCCAATCATTGAGTACAATGGCCCATTTGGCATGTACCTCACTAGATGCCTGCAACATCTGGAGAGGCTGCAAAAGCACCTCACAAAGAGGATCTTAGCCTTAAACACTTGTCCTATATGGACAGACTCCAATAACTCCAACTATTCTCTGTCTCATATTGGCTCCTTAGAGGTGATCTCTACTTGACTTACAAAGCCATGTCTGGCCCAACTCTATTAGGCATGCTACATCTAAAGAAACCTGATCCAGTTGCACCACAGGCCCCAGAGAACTCAACCCCATTTCCACAATCAACAGAACATGCTGGAGGGACAAGTTCATGACCCAGAGACTGGCCACATTATGGAATAGACTTCACATACATGTCAAGCAAAGCACCTCACTGGTCCTCTGCAAGAGAAATCTGGATCAGTGGATGGGGAATTGAAATGTCATCCTGGGGATCACTCCACTGGCTATACTCAATAGATACACTGGGGAGTAATGTCAGGTGGCATGATGCCAGGGTAATCTTCTGGCCTAGGATTTTAAAGGCTCCATGGCCATTCGCCTAGTACATACCTATGAACCTATGGATCTCAGTACTGGCATATGTGTGTGTGTGTGTTTGTGTGTGTGTGTGTGTGTGTGTGTGTGTGTGTGTGTGTGTGTGTGTGTGTGTGTGTGTGTGTGTGAAAACAATGTCCTGTGTGTATTTGATTGAGAACTATATCCATTGTGTGGTCGTGAATTATAATTTTAGGCCATGGTACTCCCAGTATACACGCCAAGGTCCACTTTATGAAGCCCACTGTTCACGTTTACTGTAGAAGTATCTGTAGACATTATTCAGCCCTATAAGACCCGTGCCACGTGCAACAACTATGTAACAGTATGGAATGAATAACATGATAGGCAGGGCTTCTAATGTCGTTACAGGCATTGTGAGTGTGTAGACTCATAGGTGACTATATTATGAGTTCTTTCCCACCCAGTACAACCTCCATTGCCATATCTCACAAGGGTGCATGATGTTATTCAGTGTAGAGGTACCTTAGAACACTCATCATACTATTAGTTCCATTCCACCTGCGATAACCGCATAACACTGTACTACCACTAACTATATGGATAGGGGTTCCAAACCCAACACTGGCAACTGCTATCCTGTGCATGTGTGTGTGTGTGTGTGTGTGTGTGTGTGTGTGAGAGAGAGAGACTGTGTTTGTGGGAACAGTATTCTCTGTGTTTGCTTGACACAATATCCTCTGGGGGGTGGGCTTTACCAATCTGAGGTGTATTCCACCCACCATACTTACCATTGTCCACTTTGCAAGAGCTGCTGATGTCAACCACAATAACTTACCTGTATACATCCCTCAGCCCTATAAGCTGTGAGGCAAATGCAATATCTGTTACACAGACCTGGTAAATGTGTATTTATACAGCTGTACCTCGGCTATGACATGGTCGATGTGTTACCACTCTGACATACCCATTGTTGGCAATGTCTGCAGGGCCACATCCTGCTGACACACAGACACCTAGAACATAAACAGAATAAAACATGTGAGACTACATTCAGTCACCGTTACTAACACCAATTATGCATCATGGCTAAAAAGGTACACACACTCGGAAGTGTACCCATTACAAATGCCAGCTGACAACACTTTGCACAGCATTACATAGCTAAAATGTACTTAATTCACCATGTGCATCAGAACCATATGAGCATGTCCCTGCACATGTGGTATGAATGACAGGGATGTGGCACAGTTATCATCATATGCACAGGGTGTTGTGTGAGTTTGCCAGAGGCCTAGGCTGGGCCATACAGTTGACATCATGTGTGTATGTTTGGATGGGTGTTCTATGAATGGGCTGTGCAGAGGTGGTGTGTGTGTGTGTGTGTGTCTGGAGGTGACCTGGCTGTGATGGTGATGTTTGTGTGTTTGTATACATACAGTCATGCCATGTGGCTGCCCTAGACAGAGGTATGTTGGACAGCTGTCGACTGTATATGGCGGATGTACAGTTCATCATCTCCAGCCCTGGACATGTAAACTGATCCTGTCAGGGTTCTCATTGGTACCACCAGGCCCAAGGCCAGATACAGTACTATTCCCTGATGGTGACTTCTATCTGCTGGAGTCATGTCCTTGATTGGACTGGCCAAGGCCACATGCCCATGGCCTGCTGTGTGGACAGCAACCCCCCCGTTCGGTAATGCTGGTGGTACTGCTACTATGGGAGTGTGACGGTGCACCACCCTGTAGACCCTCAGCTGACCATGGTGCTGAGCTATGTCCATGTGGCTACCACCGATCTTCCACCACACGGTCCAGCACAGATATTGCATGGTCAAAGAGTGCCATGGTCTCACCTCACTGTCTATTCATGAGCTCAGTATTCTCAAGTGTGGCCTCAAAAACGTCATGTTGGTTGCCACGGACATCAGAAAGATGTGCATCCAAGGCCACGAGTATTTGTCTTGTGTTGTGGCCAGTACATGCCTGTGCTACCATGATGGCCCGAAACATGCATCTGGTGACACCTGCTGTGGCACTTGCAACAAGGGCTGGATGGGAAACAGTTCTTCTGTGAGTACCCCTGTCTATCCACCTGCGTGGAACCTCGCCTGCACTCTGCCTATGGCTAGTGTCTGGACTCCTACTTGCCATGGTCACCACACTAGCCTGTTCCATGTCACCACCTACCAACTGTCCATTATCTGTGGCCACTGGGGACAATGTATGTTTGGGCATTGTGACTGTGTATGGGGATGTTGTGGACAACAGTGGGATTCCAATTGATGGAACAGATTCAGCCCCTGAAAACCTCACCTGTGCCTCACTATGACTATCATCATTGTCAGAGTCTGCAGAGACACTGACATCAGGTTCTATGCAGGAGGAACCATGACCCCCATCTCTACCTGTGAGAGGAAGACAACATATGTAAATTAATATTTGCGCTATAAGGTTGGCTGGTATACACATACACATACACACACACACACACCACACACACACTCACACACACACACACACACACACACACACACACACACACACACACACACACACACTCACACACACACACACACACACACACACACACACACACACACATGCACACACACACTTCTGGTATAGTCTGGCACAGCTGGGACACCTATGGGCCTTTAAGGCCAGACCTTATGGTAGTTCTGCCTGCTGCAGTCCATCTCTATCACTGCTTCTGTCTGGCCCACAACAAAGGGTGACAGATCCTACTGTGTGATGGACCTAGTAGCAGAATGGTAATTGTGGTCAAGACCAAGGCTATTGGACTGAGCTATATAGTGTCACCAAGTGCATATGCATGCACTGTAAGAGCTGAATTACTGCTATACAGACCACACATACTGATTAGGTGTAAAAATATGTGATGATAACTGATGAGGGGATAGGACTATACACTATCAGTGCAGTGCATACACAGTTCAGACTCACAGGGATTCATTTCACACAACACTGCAAGACAGTCTGCAATACAAACAGGACACATGTAAAGTACAAGGTGCATAGCCTCATAAGATGATGCCAGGCTATTGACCCTGCTGCCCTCATAAGCCTGGCCCAGACTTTTGCCCATGCCTTTCCAAGCCAGCATATGTTTCCCCTGTCCATCTGGGACACATGCAGGATCCCAGGGGTATCACATAAGTTTCCCATACAGTTGTCTAGCGTCCTCTTCCAGAAGGCTATACACGTACTCTGCTAGACATGGGGAGGGAGTGTATTTTACAGACAGTGTATTGTGTAGGACACCACACTATCCCGCCAACAAGTACTGTTCATGTCACAGACCAGGTGAGGACCTTGCGTGCATGATGATTGAGTGCAATATGTCTTACAGATATGCAGAAATGCCATCAAGGCTGGTTTGGACATGGCCTTGTATGCCAGACACAGGTCACCTATGATCTGTCTGTATAAGACTGAGTACAGGGACAGGGATTTTAGCCTACCTGTATATAATAGGTGTTGCAGACTCTGGAATTGCCTGGTCAGGAACCTCTGTGGTCTCTGCAACTGCTGCATTTGTTTGGCAAGGTACATGCCAAAGGAGCCATTGCACTTGGTAGTGCATCTGGTAAGGATGGAGCACAGGGATGTTGTGGCCTCCTGGTTCCTGGATGACATACCCATATTTGCGAGGTGGGCCTTGTAGATGGCCTTATGTACAAAAGTGCCCACTTGGTGGGAAACTGTCAGGTTGCTACCAGCCTTGGTGCACAAGTTGACTCGCACCTGATTGCATGCTCAGTACATTACTGTGCTACTTAGTGTGGATGACGTTCGCTACATCAGGGGGAATAGTGCCTCTCCTGGTATTCAGTTTGTGGTAATGCTTCTTGCACCAGTCAGTAAATGGGTAAGTGCCTCTTGGGGGGTGCTCACATCATTAGGAGAATGTACAACAGTGGCCAGCTTGTAAGCATCTGTCACCTGGTCAACCACAGACCACTGCTTTTGTCCTGTACCTCAGATATGTGTATCTCAGACAGTACAGGTTCCTAAACCAATCCATGGGGTACACCTTTGTGGAAGAATCTACAACTAGAGGTGGGTTCCACTACTTTGACTGAGTGAGTACTATTGTTGGCCCAATTAGCTACCCATCTGGTAACCTACAGGTTGGTGCCTAGGTGTGTATGCGTTTGTATCCTGTCCACCTGAGGATTAGTATGAGAGGACTGGGCTAGGTGAAGGTAGGCATTGTTCACCATCTTCCCCTAGTCCTTGTGTTTGTTGACCCCTTCAGAAGTTCAGAGAGGTTGACCAGATTTAACAGGCCTGATCTCCCTTTGACAATATCATGGTGTGTGGGCCCAGGCTTTTCGATGTCGCTGATGTCCCTTTTCATAATGTCCTTGATATTGCCTTCCATGTCCTTGCAGAGCAGGCTAGTTAGGCTGATGTGCATAATATTGGCTGGGTCGGTGGATTGCTCCACCTTTGTATATAGGGATGACAGTGGCTGTCCACTGTGCAGATGGGATGACACCAGTGCTCAGGCTGTGGTCAACTACAGTGCAGAATGGATTTGAGAGCCCATGCCTGTGTTCATGTAGGATATAGCCAGGGATGGTATCAGGTTTATGAATACCTATGTGTGTTGCCTTTAAGAGGGCATTACAGATCTGCTTCCTGATGATGAGGTGAGGGGAGCAGGTGCTGCACATGCGCATTTGTACCAATGGGGGGGCAGAGGGGTGATGTTTACACTTCACCTGTCTTCAGCCAGTTGCCTATATCTATGCCGTATGTGTATGTGGTGTTATTGACCACCACTACACAGCAGATTTGTGTGTTGCCTCTGGAATTGCAGACATATGTGTGAAAGGCCTAGTGATTGGCCTTGGTGGACGTGTCCAATTTGCACTCAAAGACAGCCTTTGGGTACATCACCTTTGACCTTATTTGCTTGTGCAGACCAAGGTGACATTGCTTCCAATGAAGCACCTAATCCTTCTTGGCCCGTCCAGAAATTGTTTCCACCTATTATGGTATTTGTCTATTCCTGCTGTCCACCACAGGTGTTTACTCTACCTTGAGGGAGATGATGTTGCCATGTCGGGTATTGCTGAGTCCATACAGCTATGTAGGTGTCCACATAGTATTGTGGTGTGGGCCTGGACACTGCTGCTAGTTTCAATAAATAAGACGTTGACTGTACAGGGAATTTATCATCATTTGTTTACAGTTCATTCTGTTGGACACTGTAAAGGGGGGGCAGGGGAGATGGTGACCTAACAGTGATGGCTATGTGGTCAGATATTACCAAAGAGGATGGAACTGTAGGAGTGCTACAGTGGCTACTCATGTTGGTTTGGTCCAAGTACAGGATATTTCCACCTGTCATAGGAGTCTTTCACAGCTGATGCACTGCATTGTCATTGACAAATCTGAGGAATCTATGTGCATTCATGTTCAAGTGGCATAGGTCATGCATACTATGTTTGGATATTTGAAGTCACCCAGGAGAAGGATAGACGATTAAATCCTGACAGATTCCATGTCACCCATGCATCATACTGTTTGGCCAGCCTGGAGGTGTGTATGTGTATGCTAATGTTCAACACTCCACCTCATGTGGCTTTGCAGGCCTCCATTTGGGGTCTAAACATATGATGGGTTGAGTGACCTGGCAAGGTTGGTGTCCTCTCCACAGCTACAAAGCAGGTGTCAGTGACTGCACAAATGTTGTCATCCTACAGAACAAGGTATGCTTGCATTGACATGGGTTTCATGGTAAGACACCTAGCTCCTGTTAGAGCAAGACATCTGCACAAAGGCAGACATTAGTGGTGGGCAAACCTCAGTAAATAGTGTCACTTTATGAATCTAGCTGAAACACACTTAGTTGCCAGCAAAGAGGATGTCGCATTTACAGGTATACTCTGCAGGATATGACATCTGACAATCAAATGTATGCTAATATTTTATGACTTAAGTCTTTAATGGGTTGCCAGTGATGTGCCAGACAATACACAACTGTCTGAGGCATTGACTACAAATATGAAGCAGACATGTGGTCAGTCTGCAAAACTCTGGACAGTTCTCAGTTATGGGCTCAGTATATCACATACAGTTCAACACACACATCTGCACCTGTTGTGTAGTGACATACCCTATATATGTCTCTTACATTTGTAAGACAAGCATCTGTATTAGAGTAGCATTCACAGGTGACATATGAATAATTACAACATCCCAGGTAGCTGGCCTAGCAATGACACACTCAGCATTGGACAACAGGCACTCCAGTAGTAGTTATACATGAGATGACTTTTGCTGGGGTGACTCAGGAGCCAGAGATGTGTTCCTTGTCAATGCAGACAGGACAAGCAGGGATGACCATAGGTGCCGGACAGCAGTATGTGAGTCCAGCAGGTATTTTTGTGGCCTAGTGTTTAATGTCCCATTTGACATCATTGCTTCCTCCCGTCTGCATTCTATTACAAGCTTACATGATTGACATACCTGTTATAGTGCCGAAGAGTTCCCTCACAGCAATGTGAATGGTTAGGTTTCTGTAGTCGCAGTATGTCTTTGTGCAGATAGGTTGTGACCTGTGCTGCATAGGCAGCAGCTTGCCATTTGTAGGTACTGCTCATGAGCAGGTGATGGCCTGTGTACCAATCAGTGTCTCCCACTTGCTATTTGCATCCAGAACAGCTGTATTGTCTTTCCATTTGGCAATGCCATAGCAACACAGTGATATAATTACATTCTTCATGTGGGTTTGCCCCTTTTCCTTGCCTGTGTGGAGGACATTATGGAGGTGTGGGGGCTACAGCTTCACAGACACTTGGTGGGAATACCTCTCAGGACAGAACATGTGGAGACAGCCCAACAACATGGGCGGCAATGATCCAGAAATGGGTACAGATTGTAAGTCAGTAGTGCTTTTATACACATAGAAGGTTGGTAGATTAACAGGGTTCATCTGGATGTGCATTTCCTGCGTGACTTGACATCTGACAGTGATATGTCTCTAACATACCTCTCAACTGCCCTGATGTCCACAGACTGCCCAGAGATTTGCCTGTTGTGTTTGGTCTGTTCCTCAGATGTCTGTTTTTGTGGAATCAGTAGGAAAATGTGAGGATTGTAGCCAGTAAGTGTTGACATCCATTTGTGTTTCAGACATCATATCCTTCAGGGATGTTGTTTATTTATTTATTTATTTTATTTTACATTTGTTAACCGGGATATTCCTATTGGGTGTGAGCCCATTTTCAGTGGAGGCCCAGGGAGAAAAGCAACAGGAAATACAATTTACATAGGTATTAATATAAAAAGTATAAAATACATTGATGTGAAAAGAAAACTACAACTGTACAATTGGCATCTAGATAGAGCAGTAACAATTATGAGAATAATCAATAGTACAGTGAGAAATAGACATCATAAAAATTTTGTTGATGGAGGCAAGAATTATACAGATGTTATTTAAGAGAAAAGATTAACTTTGTATAAACAGAGAAAGAGGATGAAGGAGTTAGAGGAAGGAAATACATAAGAAATGAAAGTATAGATTCACATGTTAGATAAGAAGATATATAAGGGGGGATTAGCCAGGGCTGATACAGGAGCAGATCCATTTGCTATATAGATAGTCTTTTAGGTGTTTCTTAAATTGAATTTTGTCTATAATGCTTAAAATGTGTTGGTGAATGTTTTCCCAAATGTTTGATATGCAATGTGAGTAGAGGGAGTCTCCAGCCCTGGTTTTGCTTTTGGAGACTTGCGGGAGGGTTTTGTCAATAGAACGGAGTTGGCGAGTAGTTGCATATGGTTGGAGAAGTTGTTGTAAGGCAGGGATTTTGTCTGGGTGGTATACTAAGTTGTTGGTAAAATTGAGTTGGGCATAGATCAGATGGGGAAGTTCTAACCACTTTAACTGTTGTAAGGAGTAACAATGGTGCAACCTGTGTTGGCAGTTAATGGCAAATTTGGCTTTTTTATAGCAAGATTCAAGTTTGGAAACTTCAGTTTTGCTAAGTGTGGTAAAAATATGAGAAGCATAGCATAGAGTAGATAGGAGGTGACTTCTGGAGATATCTAATCTGGCTAAGTAAGAAATGTCTTAATGCAGTAAAGAGAGTCAAGTCTAATATCCTGTTTTTTGATGGATTGAGATATGTGAATATCAAATTTCAGTTTGTTATCAATGATAACACCTAGTAGCTTAGTTTGAGAGGTGGCATTTATGTGTGTGTAGATAGAGGAATGTATGTGGAAAGAGGTAGGAGGTATGGATGATTTGGTGGGGAGAAAAAGCATAAGCTTGGTTTTGTTAGGGTTTAAAATAAGATTAGATTTGTTTAGCCAAGATTCAACTTGTAGAAAGGATTGTTGTGTTATTCCTTGTAGCTGTGAAAAGGAAAATGCATTACATATAAAGATCGAATCATCTGCATATTGAATAACTGAGGCTAGAGAAGTAGATGTATGTAATTGATCAGCGAATCTATTAAAAAGGAGGGGTCCTAATATGGAACCTTTTGGGACTTCAATATTAACAGGGAGTAGACATTATAGTTTTTGTTTCCACCTGACAGCTTGTTGGTGTTTAGTTAGGTAAGTATGGAACCATGATAGGGTAGAGTGACTGATATTCAAAGTACCTAGTTCTGACAATAATTTCTGATGTGAGATTGTGTCAAAGGCGTTAGATAGATCAAAGAAAATAGCAGACACAAGTTTGTTTTGGTTTCTGCAATGATTTATGGTGTTAGTAAAACTTAGAAGGGTGGTCATAGTTGCTGTGGTGGGGGCAAAAACAATGCTGAGTATGGGATAGGAGATTGTTTAATAGGAGGTGATGTAGAAACTGGGAGTGAATGCATTTCTCGAGTATTTTAGAAAGGAGTAAAAGGATAGCAATTGGTCTGTAGTTTGTGAGCTCTATGGAGTTTCCACCTTTGTGCAAGGGAGTGATGGAGATTCTCCAGAGAAGAGGGACATAGTTTTCAGTGATAGAGTGATTGATAAGGATTGATATGGGATATACAATAACATTGGCAGCTATTTTGAGAAAATCAGATGATAGATTATCAGCAGCAAGGCTAGTAGGTTAGAGTTGTTTAAGAAGTTTGTATATAGTGTGAGTTGGAACAGGTTGCAAGGAGAAAGTACTAGTGAGAGAATTATTAATGGTTGGGACCTGTGATGGTATGTTCTGATCATGTTTAATGAGAGAATGTATAGAGTTTTTGAAGAAGGAATTAAGCTGTGTAGCTATGTTATCCAAACAGGCGGATATACTGGGTATAGGTGTGGTAGTGTTGCCAGGTTGAAGAAGTTTGTTAATGGTGAACCAAAATTATTTGAGGTTGTTTTGATGTTTTTGTTGTGCAGTGATGTACATTTTTTATCTGCTTTTATTTAGTATTTAGCTTTATTTCTAAGCTGTTTGTAGAGGTTTAAGTTATCTTGTTTTTTATTAGTTAAATAGTGTATCCGTGTCTTGTCTCAATGCTTCATAAGATCTTTGGTGGTATTTGATAGCCAGGGTGAATGGTGCATTTTATTCTAGCAGTCCTACAAGGGGCTAAGCTATTTAAGATTTCAAGGAAAGTAGTATTAAAATGTTGTACAGCAGCAAGTGGTAAAATTTTTAGGGGATGCCAATAACATTGACAGAGTAAGGAGTGAAATGCTTGAGTAGTAAATTTTGTTTTATTACGGACTTGTCAGTAAACTGATTGTCTAGGTGGACTTAGATTAGGTATCAGAAAAAAATTAGGCAGATGATCATTGATACTGCAGGGGAGGCATCCTGCTTGGAAAAGTGAAGGAGATTTATTAGTGAAGATCCAAACAAGAATTGAGTGTCTGTCAGATGCTTTATCTATTCTGGTAGGATGTTGCATCAATTGAAAGAAAGCCATGTAGTTTTATAAAGTTACATGGATTATTGTTGTCCTAGGTGGTCCAGTCTATATTAAGGTCTCCCATTATGACAACTTCCTGGTGACAGGTTAATGATAGCCAGTGGAGAATTTCTTCAACTGTTGAATTTTCACCTGTGGGAATATATATGGCTACAATGATCACGGATTTATTTTTATTAATGTTTAGTTTACTGAGAAGTACTTCAGAACTGCTGGATTAAAGAAGATTAGTATTAATGAGTTTTAATGCTAAGTTTTGTTTGAACATTATGGCTACACCACCTCCACGTTTATTTTGATGATCAAAACGACATATGTTGTATCCAGGGGATAGGATTTCATTATTTTTGATATATGGTTTGAGTCAAGTTTCAGTCAGAATGGTAAAGTCAGTGGAGTATAAATCTATTATAGGGTAGAGATCATGGACTTTATTTAGTATGCTTCTCAGATTTAAATTAAGAAACAGAAGAGAGTTTCCTTTGGGGTGAGAGGAGATGATGATGGAATTTTTTAAGAAGTGTGCAGAAGATTAACTTGAGGGCCAGGGTTGGAAAGAATGTCGCTGCTCAGTTGTAGTTGTGAAAATATGCAGAGTACAGCTTTTATATGTTTTAATATGAGTTTTTGGTTAGTAGAGGGAGTTACAGATTTAGAAATGGTAGTGTAATATTTGAGTGGAAAGAAATCTGTCTGAATATTTTTGTGAAGATTGGGTGTAATGTAAATGCTGTTAAAGGGATTTTTATGAAGTATGAAAGCAGTTGTGGAGTGGTGGAGGTTTTGATTATTAATGGGGATGTGGAAGTTTGTTAGAATATAGAGATAGGTTTGTGTAAGTTAGCTGTATGGAGAGATAGAAGTTTTAATGATGAGTGTTGTGGTGATTGTGACATAATGTAACTCAAGTATATAAAGCTGAAAAGGAGAAGAAATGGTTTAAAGTTAATAAAGGAACTGGTTAGAAAAGGTATTTTTATAGATAAAAATAAGAAGAAGTGTAACAGAGGTGAGTGTGTTAGTTCTGGGAATAAACTGAGTTAGGTAAGACTGGCTTAGTAGGTAGGAAGGAAGGGGAGAGCTGCAATATGATTGGATAATTGTTTATGTGATATGAGAAGGGTATACTAGGGTTTCATTGGTTTTGTAAGAAAAGGGGAGTGGTTAGCTAAAGGTAAATGCAGGAGTAGTGGGGGCAGGTGGGATATAGCGGCAGGGCAGGGGAGTGAAGAGAGCCCGAGCGTTACAAGGAAAATGGAGTGGGCTGCACCAAGGATGACCACAAAGCCAGGAACAATCACCTTGCCACATCAAAGGACTGTAAGACAACAGAATGGTATGGCAACAGAACCAGATAATGGTAAGTCAACAGTAAAATAAAATTGTAAAGTGACTGATTTAAAGAATTATGCTATATAAGTGAGCATTCATAGAGAAAGGAGGAGGGGGGGGGGGTTCCAGTAGTGTGCATTCCCGGCAAATTAAAAATAGAAGTGTTCATCTAGCACAACAGTAAAATATGACCATACACTATAAACTGTTTCCTTTTGAGCCATTAAGGATGGCCGTGAGTATAGGGTTATAGTAGGAGCTGTCTGTAGCTCACAAAAGTGTAAGGCACTGTAGATGCTGCTTTAGTATGATTGTGACGGCTGCAAATTAGAACATGGGTGCTTTGGAGGTTAACAGGTGACGGAAGAAGTAAGGACCTCCAGTTTTGTTCAGATGTAGAACAGTGCTGCCTTCAAGAAAGTAAAGTGTGAAAGTTTTGTAAACACCACAAATTCTAGACAATGCTAGGTATACAAGGACCCACCTGTTACCGTTGGTGGGATCTACCAAGTGCACAAATAGCAGAGCAGCACATGTATAGGTTCTATCATGTACGTGTTAATAGCATTTTTTTCAGCTCTGATTATGTTACAACAAACCTGTGACACCAGCAACTGTTTCAGTTTGTAACACCATTATGTGAGATATGTCCCTCTTTCTGGCCCCTGTCCCCCAGGTATGTCATGCTTTGTCCAGATGTCTTGCAGTAAGAGGTTCAGAGATATGTTATATCATTATTTAGTGGCTGCACACCAGGTATCATCCCATTGACTTAGCAGACTCCTGGAAGTGGTATGCAGCAGGGGCCATAAATATGGTCTCACACCCTGGACATTTTGTGGAAATCTGTACATATGAAAGTCATGTGTGTCTGGCCATTGTGGCCAGACTGCCAAGATTGTGTAGCAGCGTTGTGTGTAGATGTTTGAGCTGAGTAGGGAGAGTAGCAGATGTGAGTGTCATAGATCCTTTTTATATCTGACTGTGCATGCTGCTACAGCCTCTGGTGGTCTATCAGGTGTGTATGTTTGTAGGGGCAGACTGAGAAATGTCCTGTAACATCTCAGGATTCCCAGTACACTGTGAGTTGGGCCAGTATATGTTGGTGTAGTGTGTGACTGACAATCAGGATATGTTTGCTCAAACAGTCATTCTACTCTAGAGTTCATTTGGGGTACTGGTATGTTGCTGTTACTGTGGTTCAAATGGTTATGGGTGGACATTTTTGCACCACTATCTGCTTTTCCCTACAGTTCCATCTATGTAGTGCATGGTATATTTGGATATACATTGGTAATTGCCTAGAGCTGATTTGGGGGAGTGTTGTGTTGGTCTTACTGTGGTTCAGAAGGTGCTGGGAGACATGGGTGACAGCTGTCATGAGTTTTTCCATTCTGTTACAACACTGTGGTCATACCTCTCCACTGTCTAGAGGTCTAAACACGGTCCAGATGCATGGCTCATATGTTTGGTCTGTTGCCCATAACAATTCTGGGTTTCTGAGAAATCAATGGGATGCTGTGAGCATTGACATCTGTAAATAATGATATTCATTTGGTTTTAGACCTGGAATCTATCTGCAGTTGTATGTTAAGTCAAACCATGGCACTCTAGCAGACTTCTACACGTATGCCAGCCATATTTCAAAGATGTCACTATTGTTTGCCCTTTATCCCCCCACTTTGTTGGACTTTTGGCAAATGTCTTGCATATATATATATATATATATATATATATATATATATATATATAGTATCTATATATAAGAGTACTACAGATATATAATTCTCCCTTATGTTAAATGACTGTTGTGCATGATATGTTTGTAAAAACATTACAAATTCCTACAGCTCTGATGGTGTAAAGGTATGTTGTTGTGATTATAGTGCACAGGGTCCTGGCTTCTAGAATTGGAAATGATGACTTTTTATTAATGTTAAATGACCAGAATGCATGATATGTTTGTAAAAGCATAAGAGACTCTCACAGCTCAGGTGGTGTTGTGGTATGTTGCTGTGATTGTAGTGCACAGCATCCTGTGTTCGAAAATTGGGAGGGCAGATTATTTTGTTGCCGGGCAGAAAAAGGGCAGATGGAGACAGAGTGATTAAGACACTTTTAAGCAGTTGTAAGTGGGTTTTCCAGCTTTTGTGTGGAGCTAAGCATTGCTAACAAATGGTAAGCCGGCTTTAGCAATGCTTAAAGGGGAAATTGTTGAGCACTGCTTAACAGTGGGCAAATCTGCTTAGCTGAGCTGACTGTTGGTTAGCATTCATATCTAAGCATTGCTTAAACTAGCTAAGCATAGCTGATCACAGCTAGTCATTGCTCACTTTTAATTTTTAGATATATTAGAATAATGATTTAATTTAGCAAGTGTATATGATTTACTTTACATGACAACCCTCTATGTGCTTTCTTTACATTACCAAGGGGTGTGACTCTACTGTATGGGACACGTGTATACATAGGTGGTTTGACATGTTATATGCACTCACACTTCCATTTTAGACCAGCTATACTATCCTGGTTGACAAATATCACTTACTACATCATTTACATGAAACAAAGAATTTAAAACTGCTTTCCAATGTAAAAATAAAGTGCCTATTGTGATACTTATACCATGAACACCTGCATACAAAGCCAGGACTATAACCACTATACTATCCTGACATTAAGATTTTAGCTGTATATTTTTATTTATCTCCTCTGGGGTGGTTAAGCAATGCTGGGCAGAGGGCCATAATGTGCACACCTTCTCAGCAACACTTAAACATACCTTAGTAGGGAAAAATATATTTTTAATTATTTATGGCCTTGTACATCTTTATTACTCTAGGAGGTTGACAGGTATGTGAGGCAGGCATCTGGGCATTCTTCAGATACCTGTACAGTTGAGGGGTATGGCCATATGGCACTTTCAGATGGCAGACATTTGTGTTTCAGTCTTCATACCCTTCAGGAGGTTCGTGCTAATGTTAACCTTTTATTCTATCAGCTTTTGGGTTTGTCAGTGCAATGTTTAAAACATGTCCCTATTTTTGTGGCTTTGTACCACCATTATTTATGGCTTTGTACTGCTTTGTTACTCTGGGAGGGTGAGATGTATGCAAAGCAGGCATCTGGGCATTCTTCAGACACATGTACAGTTAACAGTTAGGGCCATACGGCACTTTCACATGGCAGACATTTGTGTTTCAGTCTTCATACCCTGCAGGAAGTCCATGCTACTAGAAACCTTATATTCTACGTGCAATATTTAGGACATGTCCATATTTTTGTGGCTTTGACCCCCATTATTTATGGCTTTGTACTGCTTTATTGCTGTGGGTGGGTGAGATGTATGTGATCCAAGCATCTGAACATTCTGCAGAAACCTGTATAGTTTACACCTATGGCTGTACGGCACTTTTACAGTGCAGGGGGTGCATGACAGAACCTGTCACACACACCCTGCATTGTTTTTTGCTCCCCTAGATATTTCTGTGTCCACAGACACTGAAATACTGTTTGAAAGTGTTGTATGGAACTTTCTGAGTGCAGGGGGTGTGTTCGATGTCCGTGCACTACTTAAATATGCCCCCTGCACTTGTTCACCATTCATGTCCGTTTAGCCTTAACAGCAGCACGCCTTCATGAATATGCAAGGTGCGCTGCTTTTAAAGCTAAGGCTACACAGACATGAACCAGTCCATGCAGGAATAGCAGTATTCCTGCACAGAGTTCATTGAATCCAGGGGCATGACTTATTTTAGGAAACTATAAATATTTCCAATGATATTCTGCAGTAGTAGATATGTGTAATTATAATAGAATCAAAAGAACTGCTCCAAGGGATCGCTGTTCTTATAGTGAGTGACTGTGTATGTATGAACTATTACTGCTATGGCTACCAAAAAATTGTTTGCATTATATGCAATGGTGCGAAAAAATAAGGTATCTGAGCAGTTTATCAATTGAAGTGATTAATTAGAATCAAATAGTGCTTGCTGTACCCAGATGCAGCATTCTTACATACACATAGACACTTAGTCTCCTTAAATAATCCAATCATAAGAAAATGGTTTCTTTTGTGAGAAAAGAATCTTTGTCACTCTTAATGGTCTGCACAAGCAGTGAATAAACTTCCTGTAAAAGCCAATGACAGCACTTATGTGTAACCTTGGATAAGTATTGTAATTTATATGTTCAAAGCCCCAGCTCCAAAAAAGCAGAGGATACTTGACCAACTAAATATAAGATCTGGCATCAAAGATAAGTTGATGAGAAGAATGGAATTCTAGGAAGACCACTAAGCACTGAATTGCTCTTCACAAAGCCAGCAAGCATTTGATTTGCTAAATATGGAATACATTTCAATATAGCTCTTAGTAAAACATTGACACTGTGTGCTTATCACAGGCTTCCTAAAGAGTTACATTAACACATGAAAAGATTTTTATAGAAGTAACTTACAGATAAATGTCATTCAGTATGGAATTTTTATAATTACAATGTAGACAGTTCAGTTAATGTCATCGTCATTGATGCTCAAGACTGCATTTTAGTCTAATAGGAACCAAATGCTTTATTCTCTCAATTTTGTCTTGGCCTTGTATGTTACTTTGCATCTTGTAAAGAAACTGGGATTTTGATTACATTCAACACTGTAAAGGAAACTTTTACTGAAAACTGATCATTCTGTGGTAAAGCAAATTAGACAAAAAATGCATTCAATACCAAAGTATCATCATTGTTATATATTTCTACAAACAGTGCAGAAAACCCAACTAAGTCTGATGTTTATAAGGGTATCCCACATAAGGCATTTCATTCTGTAAAACATGAAAGTGCGTGACACACAAGTGAAATTAGGTAATGCCCATCACCCAACATGCAAATTCAAAATGGAACATAAAATGAAATGCTGAGGTTTTTTGACAGAATTTGACTCATATTCATATTGTTGAACATATAAAATAGGAGATTGCAATTCAATGAGTATTCGGTATGAAGCTAAGATTGTTAGGTTTTAAGCTGCATTATGTGTAATCATGTATGATCGGCTAGCATTTGACAAAACAGAATCTTTGCCTACAACTTATTTGGTTACATAGACATTCAGTTCAGTTAAAAACTTTTGAACACTTTAAATATATTTTTGCACTTTAACGTTTCTGAGTGTCATTACAGAGTTACACATTAAAGACAAACTACTCTTATCAGTCTGGAATGGGAGCCATCAGTTCAATTTTACCTATAACAATGTGAATCTAATTAATTCTAACATCAATTAAGGAATCCATCCATCTCTGACATTTTAAATTCCATCCATTATGTGTACATTTATTTGTTAGAGGCACAGATGTGCTTAGTGGGCAACATTTCAAGTTCTAGAGGCACATAATTAAAGAGGTGAAAGTTATGCAAAGCCCAATTTGTAAACATTCCTATTTGATATTGTTGAGACAAAACATAAGAAAAAAACATGATGTAGTTATAGATAAATATATTTCACATTATTTTCTGAAAAGAAGTAGGAATACACACAAAGAGGAGAATGCAATACACATTGCTCTGGATATTGCTGAGAAAAATATAAAAAAAGATACAACTTAGATACAGAAAAATATCCATAACATAATTTTCTGAAAAATAATGTTTTGGCTTTTCTTCATGCCATTGCCTGCACATTTCTCTCAAATGTTTTTCAGCGGGCTTTCTGCAGTTCTGAATTCTGACATTCTTAGTTGCTGGCCTGCTTCTACACTATAATTTTACTACTAAATGTGAGAGTGCAAAGTGTTAGGTCTTTTAACAGAACAGGGAGATGAATATCCTTGTGCAGGCCTATAGCTATGGTACCTTTTTAGCATTTTTTTCTCTGAGAGAAAACTTGTAGTATTTTATTAGCTATTTCCAAATAAATGCGTGTAAGTGTTAACCTGTAAGGTGCATGTGTTATCATCAGTGTTAGTTGCAAGCAATACTGCATCCAACTGAGATATATTTGCATTGGATTAGCTCTATTTCATTCACCTCAAATCTTTAAAGAGAGCTATAGAGCTAATTTGCCTACTTTTCCTCAATCCCATGCCACAGAATTAACAAATGAAAAAACACTCATCAATAAGTCCTCTTAAAAAAAATGTTTCAACTTTCTGACTTAAAAACCCATGTTTGGGTAGGTTTGCACGTCACATAGCGCCGCTAAGCTAGGGTAAACTATTACCGGTGCCTTAAAGTCTTCAAATTTTCCCTTACATATAGCTTTCATCTCTGAGCACTAAAACTAGACCTTTAAACCCAGCACTTGCTCAGAACCTCTTGTAGCAGTTATTGTAAGCATACCAACTGCTAATAGCAGTAAAATCCTCCATAAAGGAAATAAGAACAGCTTCAGTACTTAAAAGAAAGTAAAACAGCTCCAGTACTTCAAATAACTATGCTCTTATCCATGCATGTCTAAAGATCAGTTTCCTATGCTTTCTCATATTAACCTGGTGAATCTGGGTATCCTGAGGCAATGTAGCAATTGCATCATGTACACAGACAACCCTCTCCTCCTACCTCCAAACACATCCACCTGTGAGAGATGCACTTACATAGCCAAACTAGAGGCCATGCTCTCTCCAATCAAGACTGGTCTAGTCAGTCAAGAGGAGAAGGTTTACACATACATCACATCACATAGAACACATAGCCCCCTGAATCACACACTAGCACACCCCCACCTCTCACATAGTAACACAAAATACACACCCACTTTTGTGGAGGCTCTCATTAAAAATCTGCCCAACCAACAAAGACCTCCAACGCAGAAATGCAAGCAACCATCTCATTCAAACACAACCCCCAAGACACATTGCCCACATAAGCAGTGTGCCACTCAGCCTAAGCCCCTATGGCAAAACATTTTACCCAATACACTATTCATAGGTGACTCAATAGTAAGGCACATTGAAGTCCTGCTCACTAGGTCGAATAAGGAGAAAGTTACAGTCAGCTGCCTGCTGGTTGCCAGGATTCGCCACATAATGCATATACTTGGGTCTCTCCACAACACATACAAATATGACTCTGTCATTTTCCATGTTGGTGTGAACAACCTAAGACATACCTACCTGGACTACATGAAAAGAGGCATGGAGGAGCTCTCGGATCGTGTAGCCCAGGCAGGTATGACCCTAGTCCTGAGTATCATCCTACCGTCGCCCAGAATGATATCACAGTACAAGCAGAAAATGATTGATTTTAACAATTGGCTAAGTTTCTGGTGTCATTTAAAGGGGATCCAGTATCTGTCTGCCAGGGATGACATGATAGACAGACCTTGATGCTTTGCCAGAGATGGCCTGCATCTGTCACCCCTGGGATTCCGGATACTGGCCAAGGCTTTTGCCACCCCTATAGTGCCTTTTTTTAGGCAATGCCCTGAAGACAAATTTACCACCATAACAACTGTAAGCAAACACAACCTGAGGGTTATGCCACTCAACACTAGAAGCTTAAATCTCAAAAGACACTCACTTGAGTCACTCCTTAAACTGGAGAACATTGACCTATGTGCAGTAACAGAGACCTGTTTCAAGGCTCTGGAAAGCACCCCAGCAATACCAGGCTATATGCATATCACACCTTTCAGCCCCCAAATCTGGACCAAAGCCCTAAAGGAGGTGTGGACTGAAGCCCCAAAGGTGGTGGTGTATTCATCTTCATAAAGAATATGCACACCTCCAGACTACTTGCCCAACATAATGCATCAGAGATACTTCAGATACAACTAACACTGGATAAAACTGCAATCCAGGTTGTAGCCTGCTATAGAACCCCCACAATGTCCCAAGACTTCCACTCCACATTCATGAACACTCTGGAAAATATTAAGATTCAACCTAATACCTTTATACCGGTAGACTTTAACTACCCCTCCATTAGCTGGGAAAATTACTCCTGTTCCAACTCATTTGCCCAATGATTCCTGGAATTCATTAACTCCAACGTCCTGAACCAACTCATTCTCACCCCTACCAGAGGTAGAAACATACCCGATCTGGTCATTACAAACTTGGGGGACCACTGCTCTACACCAGTAATCAACTCCTTCCTGGTAAGATCTGACCACAAGTTAATCACAGTCAAAATCCAAATCCCACCATCACCCCCATGAAGGAGACCACAGTGAAGAATTTCTCCAAAGCCAATTTTGAGCTTCTAAAGACAAAAGTGTAAAACTTCACGTCAACCATGCAAATGGAGAATGGATGTATGGCTGCTGAGTCATACACCAAGGCACTATATGAACATTTACACAAGTCCATGGATCAGGCCATACCAAACAGAACCAAGATCCTGTCCTTCAAAAAAAGGAAGCTGATCTGGTGGTTTCCTGCCATTAACAAACTCTACAAGAGAAGGAAAAAAAAAACTGTTGCAGAAAAGGGTAAAGTCCCAAGTCTGGGAAAATTCCCTTGTAAGTCTCAGCAAAAAACTGAGATCCCTCATCAAATCCTCCAAAGCTAGTTATGAAAACAAAATTGCTACAGATACTAAAGATAACCACAAGGCATTCTTTGGCTATGTCAGGAATCTGCACAACAATACTCAGATGTGCTCTAAGCTACTGCACAACAACACCATTTATACTGAACCAACAGATATTGCCAATATCTTGGCCGACAGGTTTAGTACAAACTTTATCCTCCCCCCTTCACTCCCAAAATACCCCATCCCAATACCCAAGGAATGCCATATCCCTAATATCATGGCTGCACAGGTAGAAGCCACACTGTCCAAAGCCAAAAATACAGCTCCCATTGGACCTGATAATATACCTGGCTGTGTTCTACACAAATTACAAAGGGAACTGGCATCACACCTTAGTGCCTTGTTCAACCACAGCCTCACTTCAGGCTTTGTTCCTACCAAGTGGTGCACCAACACAGTCATTCCACTCCACAAATAGGGAGCAACTACTGACCCTGGGAACTACTGCCCCATCAGCCTGATGAGCCTGATCTGTAAGGCCATGGAGCGCATCATTATGGACCTTATAAATAAGTATATAGGGAACCTTCAAACCCTGGACCCCTTGCAGTTTGGGTTTGTTAAGGGCAGATTATGTCTGCTCATCCTGATAGAGTTCTTTGAATCTGTCACCAGAATGGTCTATGAAGACAAGGTAGTCCATACTGCCTACCTCGATCTGGCCAAGGCCTTTGACACCATCCCCCACTCAGGGATCATTGATAGGCTCACTAACCTAGGCATTAACCCCCTACATCATAAGATGGGTTGCCAAATGGCTCATGGACAGAACCCACATGGTGAAAGTAGCGGACTCCAAATCCAACTACTGGGCAGTTACAAGTGGAGTCCCACAGGGATCTGTTCTGGGTCCTCTCCTGTTTGGTATCTACTTCTCTGAAGTTCAGGCCAACAACAAGGGACTCTGGTTAAAAAAGTTTGTGGAAGACTGCAAACTGGGAGGATCTCTGCTTGGCATATAAACCATGTCTGACCCAGTGTTACTAGACATGCATCATCTGAAAAAGGCACAATCCCTCTGAACCACTTGCTCCAAAGACCTCAACCTCATCACCACAGTAAACAGAACCTGCTGGAGGGGCAGGTTCCTAACGCAGAGACTTCCCCTACTCTGGAATACGCTCCCCATTCATGTCAAGCAGAGCATTTCACAAGCCCTCTTTAAGAAAAATCTTGACGAGTGAATGGGTAACAGGAAATTCACCCCATGGATCACTTCAACAGCATTACTCGATAGAAGCACAAGGAATTAACATCCAGCAACAGGATGACTGAGAATATTCTTGGCTAGGCTTGTTTTGGCTCCAGGACCATTAGCCTAGTACTCACCTATGAAACTATTAACCTAAATACATAATTTTGCATTTCTTTCGTTTCGGTTGGACTACACTAAGATAACCGCTTGTAGTAATAACTTAAAATATTCTGCCTGAGATTGTCTATTATTTTAAAAATTATATGATTGGCCATATTAAACGTAACATTCACATAGGTATTTTTATCCTGGATAAAAAGTACAAACTGGATATTAAACATAGTTTAAAGATGAATTTATGAATTTTCACCAATAAGTGTGTGACTATAAATAATGTCCAGTCCATATAGGAGCCTCAAAAATAAATAAATATATATGTTTCTAGTCCGGATGTAACAGAAAGAATATCAGGCTTAAATATTTTGTTCTGCTTTTTTTATTTACCAACAATGACACCCAGATATGTAACAAAAGAAAGGACATTAATACTAGCAGTTTTAGAGATTCATGGAATTATTGAAGATAAAATGCATATAAATAATCAACACTGTCAAAAATACTAATTGTTTCTGATTAGATTGCTATATTTTATGTATATAGTTTCATTTTTCCTGTCAAAAACAGATTAATTTATAATTTCAGAGATATTGGAAAAAAAAAATAAAAGAAAGGTAACACTTTTGGTCTGCTGACATTCTGTTAATTGCTTCAGTAGATTGTACGGCTAGATTACTTTTAATCCAGAATTTATTTTTTTATTTATTTTACATTTGTTAACTGGGAGAGCCCGACTGGATGTGGGTCCATTTTCAGTGAAGGCCCAGGGAGAAAAGCTCCAGCAAATACATTAAACTTTTTCAGGCATTCCATGTGACATACACTCAAGCAAGCTAACATTGTGAACTGAAGGACAGTATTTAGAGAACATTCAAAGTGATTCATGGGTACAACAGTTAAGCCCGTATATATCATGTACCTAAATAGAACAAGCATACACAGAGTCAATCTCTGTAGTTACAAGACAAGCTGTGAGATTAGCAATATTCTAGATTATTATCCAGGGTTGAGACAGGAACATAGCCTGTTGTTCCTAAAGTGAATTTTAAGGAGTTTCCTAAATTGAATGGTAGAGTTGTTGGATGTTAAGTGGACAGGTAGGGAGTTATAGAGTTTAGAGATACAGTGGCTATAGATGGTTTTCCCTGCCTCATTGTTACATTTGGTGCCCTAAAAGTGATTATGGGTGCTAGATCTTAAGGTTCTTGTAGTGGTGTGAGGGAGAAGTAGGTGTTGTAGGGATGGGATTTTGTCTGAGGGGTATACTGTTTTGTGGGCTAGTGAAAGTTGATTGGTTTGAAGCATGAGGGGAAGCTCTAGCCAGTTAAGCTTGTTGAGGCACTCACAGTGGTGTGTTCAATAGGATGAGCCTGTAGCAAATCTAGCTATCTTATTATAGCAGGATTAGAGTTTGTTTAGATCAGTTTTATGAAGGTTAGTGAAAATAGGGGATGCATAGAGTAGGGTAGATAGTAAATGTGTTCTAGCTATTGTATGTTTGGAGTGATTTGAGAGAAAGGGTTTGTTAAGATAGAGTAGTCAAAGTTTTTTATGAACTTTCTTTATAGGTTGGGTAATGTGTAGGTCAAATCTAAGGTGATTGTCTATTTCCACACCTAGCAGCTTGGTGTGATTGGTAGGGGTAATAGTGATGTTGTTGTTGGAGGAGATTGTGAAGTTGTCTTTCGGGGGTAGGGATCTATGTGAGCTAAAGAGGAATAATTTTGTTTTGGATGGGTTAAGAATGAACTGCTGGTTGGTGAACCAAGATTCAGCTAGACAGAAGCACTCTTGTGTTTGAGAGAGAAGGAGATCTAACGTGGGGGCTGCACATATTATAGTGGCATCATCTGCATATTGTACTATGGAGGCCTTAGGTGTGTTGGATGGAAGTTGGTTAGTGAACAGGGTGAATAGTAAAGGACCTAAGATGAAGCCTTGGGGACCCCTAGGGAAACAGGTATCAAGGAGGAAATTTGGTTTTGCTATTTTACTGCATGCTGTCTCCCAGATAGATAGCTGTTAAACCAAGAAATTGAAGAGGTACTGAGGTGTAGGGAAGACAGTGCATGTAAGAGTTTTGGGTGACTGACCATGTAAAAAGCTTTGGATAAATTTAAGAATGTAGCTGAAATGAACTATCCATTATTAGTGAATGATGTAATTGTGGTGGATGTGCTATGGAAGGGTCTAAAGCCATGTTGCTGTGTGCATAGTAGTTTGTTTTCTTGGAGATATTTCATAAATTGTGTGTGAATTACCCTCTCAAGATTTTTTTGATAATGGGGATAGTATAGCTTTAGGCTGATAGTTGTTGAGTTCAAAGGAGTTTCTACCTTTATGATGTAGTATTATATGGTATATTTTCCATAGGTGGGGTACTGTTCACTCAGAGAGGGATCTATTAATTAGGAGATAGTGATAGGATAGGCTATGGCTTCAGAAGCAAGTTGTAGATATTATGTGGGTATCTTGGTGGCTTGGGTGGTAGGTTTGAGTTTTTGGAGAAGTTTTTGTATGGTTTTGATAGATACAGAATCAAAGTTAAAGTGGGGGCTATTACTGACTGGAGACAATGATTTTATTGGAGTGGGATTGTTTATGCTAGTTTGGTTATTTGCAAGGGCTTGGGTAGTTTCTGTAAGGAACTTGTTAAATTGTGTGGGGATATTGTTATGGTTGCTTTCTGTTTTTGGATTGGGGGTGGAAGTTTTACCTGGTAAAATGCAAAGAAAATTATGCAGTATAGGTATGAGTTGAAAGGTCATGTTACTACGGAGCCCATTAACACCTTTATTCTTCATTACTAAAAACGAACGGATTGTGTCCTTCTGTTAAATAAGTCACTAGGGTAATTTAACTGAAGAAACCTGAAAGGTTATTAAAATGGTAACGATATTTAGTCCATAATTCTGTCATAGCAAGATGTACAACATGATGTTCCTGGGAATTTGCTTGGTTTTGCAACTGCAACAATCTCATAGTTTAATGAATTGGATTTCTAAGTAAAGTTGCTGTCATGGCTCACGACGGCATGGTATAGGAATAGAAATACAAACAATCAGAATCTTTTAAATTAGATGGTCAAGGAAGTCACAGCTGCTTCTCCAATATTATGATGATGAAACTGGTGGAAATAAAGATTACAAGGAACTGGCTCATTCTTGGAAAACAAAACTTCATAAGGAGTTAAGACAGAGGTAAACATCCTGCAAACTGAAGTGATTTTCTTTCAAGCTCATGTTAAGTATATGCAGGCTGTTCTTAGCTTTAAAAAAAGACTTCTCTTTGGATAAAAGAAGAAATACTTAGAGGTGACTGGGAAGTGACACTGACTCATACGGTGGTCATTGTGTCTCCTTGCATGATGAGTATACTGTAGTAGTAACTTGCATCTTCAACTTAAAGTGGGGCTCTGAGGAACAAATGCTTTTGTAGTGATAAATGGGGTTGTTTCTTAATTAGGACAAGGTCAACTGAATATGGTTACAATTTTGAATAATTAACTGGTTATACACAATGGCACATACTAAGTAAGATATCACTCACTCTGTCCATTTATATATATATATACATATATATATATATATATATATATATATATATATATATATAGATAGATAGATAGATACTTCTGCAGTAATAATTCATCATAGATACATTCTAGAATTCTAGACAAGCACAGCAGGACAGACTGAGCAGAAATTGTATGCTGCCCAAAAGGAACAGTATGATGGTTCATTTCAGACTTTGAGAGTGAAGGATTATGCTCTTTTGTATTTGGTATGAATATATAATGGGACATATGTCATTTCCCCTTTGAGAATTTGCAATAACTTTTAAGACACTCAGGTGCAAGTTTACTTTAAGGCTTACAATTATGCCTTCAAAGATTTAATTCCAGGTTAGCACTGAATTTGAAAAAAAAAAACGCTTTGTTTTCCTTAGATCAAACATTATAAGCCATGGTATGTTACAAATGAAAAAGTCTATTAATAGAGAAATGTATTACATTTTTCTTCTCACATAATGACAACACAAAAAATCTTTTATCCAGACATTTGCTGCATTGTACCACATGAAGCAGACATCACATGCTCACATGTTAAACATATGAAAACTGGATATAATGCAGCCTGGCAGCTTGGCAGAATGGCACATTTTAAAGAACATGTAGGGCTATTGATAAAAACTATAACTACAGAAACAATTTGGTGTGTTCAAATATAATTTATTGGACAATAAATCTGTATATTCTCTTATGAACTGTAATTACATTGTGCTTTTACGTTCATAGGGATTGTCATAACTAAATATTGAATTTCTGAGTGCCATGTCAGAATTATTGGTACTGCTTTCCATTTTTATCTTGTCTTTTCAGATGAATGTTTAAAAAGTTGGAAAACATCACTTTCTGGTACAAATACATAGTGGCTTTAGTTGTTATATTATCAAAGCGTAATATATGTATTATTTTGTGTATCATATATACAACTACACAGTGGAATCATCACTCCAAGTTTTGCACATGCACATGGTTCTAAGTTGTAATATATGTAGTAAGGCTGAGAGATCATCCTGGTTTAAATCACTATACTTCAAACTGATGATTTATTCTAAGACCAAATTATTTACTAGTAATCAGATATGTAGTAAGCTACATAATGGTTTTTATAACCTGCTTGTTTAAAAGACAACAGCAGTATATAAAAGAGGAGTACAACTGAATCAGCTACTATATATGAAGTATTGAATGTCCCATTGCTTTTAAGTCCATTTTCAAATGTATTGTTTGATTGCTGATAAGTATTTTACAAAACAATAGCTATCCCAGTAGAAACACTTTTAATTAATGTATTTTATTACACTAGACTTATCTGTTCATGAAAATGTATCTGTAGAATGTGTGTGTGTGTGTGTGTGTGTGTGTGTGTGTGTGTGTGTGTGTGTGTGTGTGTGTGTGTGTGTGTGTGTCTGTGTGTATACGTGTGTGTGTGTGTGCGTGTGTGTGTGTGTGCGTGTGTGCGTGTGCATGTGCGTGTGTGTTTGTGTGTGTGTGTGTGTGTGTGTGTGTGTGTGTGTGTGTGTGTGTGTGTGTGTGTGTGTGGTACATTTAAGAAGTATTTTTAAGGACTGAATGTGCATAGAAATATTAGGCATGTGCTAGCTTCAGTGCCATTTTGAGAGTGCAGACACACAGTGAACATGAATGAAAAATAGTCTGTAAGTCTATTTTAGTTAAAGTTATTTACCTCATTTCTTGATTTGTTTGCACATAATAAAGCTGCTTGAACATGACCCACAGTTCATCTACTCCATCCTGACAAGACAAGTGAGACGAACGACAAGGTGCCAGAGCCAGGATACAAGAGACTGCTTTTCAGAGAGACGAGGTGCAGAAGCAATGATACAGGTAGAGTAAGAGAAACAAAAACAAAAAAGGACATAAATAAGTAAAAGGTAATGAAAACTTGCATGATCACTTATTTTGTTAGAAGAGGTAAAACGGAACATTACAAGTGCACAAAACACATTACTAAGCAAACGAACAGCATAGAAATGTTTATTAAGCAAACAAAATGCATAACAAGTTTATTAACAAGGCTAAATGTTCAAAGTTAAGATGTATGATATAATGATTGCTAGAAAAGTACATAAGAGGTTCAGAGTTACCTCAGAATTGCTAAATGCTCATGTTTAGAACAAAAATGAGCACAATAAAAGAGATTACATGGGCAAAATGAACATAATAAAGATGCCAAAAGGGCATATTAAGCATAAATAAAGCAAGGCAACTGCATGTTTTTTGGCAAACTATAGTGTTTTGGCATAAACAGTTATTTTGCATTAACTAAAGATCTGCATGACATAACCAGAGTTATTCGAAGCATCGCAAAGTGTGTAAAAGTACTTACAGTGTCTCATACCTCTCAACCTCTCAATGCAAAAAATCTGGACAAAGCTCAACAAAATGGGGGGACAAGGGCCCAAAAATAGGAACAGAACACTTAAGAACTGCCAGTGAAAAGACCAAGACAACAGCAAAAATATCTTCTGTTTACCTCCACAATTTGACAGATGCTGTAAAAGGCTTTTAAAAGCAGGAAAACTTTAATAAAATACTTAAAACCTGAACGGGATCATGTTTTTGAGGTCAGGGAAATTATCTGCTCGCAAATTCACTATCCAACTGATTTCCCTTAACTCAGTATGATTAGTGACATCACCTTCACTTATAGTTTGAGCTACACATTCAACCGCTTTAAAGACAAACTTATGTATGGGGTTATCAAGAATATGAATCGCAAGTGCATTGTTGGGATCTTGTTTATTGATATATCTTAAATGTCATAGAATCCTGTCATTAAAACATTGATCCATTTTGCAAATGTAAAATACATTGCATTGGCAACAAGAGGCACTTCGATTGACAGTAGCAACATTTTTCTCCACCCCACTACCAATAAAAGGTTCATTTTTTGATGTCTATGCAGATTGTAATAGTTGACATCTGGTTTACCTTGCCTTTTGTTGCCAATGCAATGTATTTTACATTGGCAAAACAGATCAACTTTTTAAGGACAGTATTCTATGACAATTAAGAGATATCAATAAACAAGATCCCAACAATGCACTTGCACTTCATATTCTTGATAAACCACACATAAGTTTGTCTTTAAAGCGGTTGAACGTGTACCTCAAACTATAAGGGAAGGTGATTTCACTAATCATACTGAGCTAAGGGAAATCTGTCGGATAGTGAATTTGTAAGCAGATCGTTTCCCTGCCCTCAATAATATGGTCCCATTCAAACCTACACTTAAAAATAGAAAGATCTCACTTGGTATGGTCTAACAGGCAGGCATTTGCCTAGAAAATGTTTGGTATATTCCTTAGTAACTGGATTGAAGGCATCGTTCAGTAACCTGCATTTGATTGGTTGTTTCTAAGTTTTAATTAAGAAGGCAAGCCCTAGGAATTTACGATCTGATGAAAGCCAACAGTCGAAAAGCACTTAACGGATGTTTACAGCTCACCTTTGTGGATAATTTTGTTTGTGCAATGTTTAAGTATTTTATTAAAGTTTTCCTGCTTTTAAAAGTCATTTACAGCATCTGTCAGGCCGTGGAGATAAACCAAAGATATTTTTGCTGTTGTTAAAGTCCAAAAATAAGGACATATTTTAAATATTGCTCATAGACTTAGAAAGTTGCTACAGTAACAGGGTTTGTTTTACATACATTTTGTGAGGGATTTGAAGACTGAAACTGAAATGTATGTCATTATTTAGTGAGTTCAGTCCTGAGATCATCCCAGTGATATGCCAGAAAAACAAGAAATTTTATGAGGAACAGGCAAAAAATATGAGCCAAAAGTCTGGACATTCTGCAAAAATCTGTACAGTTCAGAGGTATGTAGTGTCTGTTTATTACTGTGCATTTATTCCGAAGAGTTTATTTGTGTACAAAGTGCAACTTTTTGTGAGGTGCAGTCAATATACAACCATTCTGAAAAAGTTTCTTGTGCTGGGTGTCTCTCCTCGCTAAGGGCCCTCCATTACAGTGTTTCTTGCACTGTAAAGAATTACCTAGCAAAGTATAGTTTCAGTGTGCTGTGTACTGTCTCTTTGCAATATCAAAGTGTTTCTCACTCTGAGCTTCTTCTGCTGCCCAGTTTTCTTGCTATATGCAGTTACTTTGAAGTATTTCTTGAAAGGATGAAAAATGACTTTACAGTACAATAATTTTGAGAGTATTACAGTGCCCGAAAAAGTTATTTCTCAAAAGTATTTCACAGAATTACGTCACTCAAAAGTGTTTTACAGAGTTCAAGTACTCAAAATGTTGATTGTGTTATTGGGCAGAATTACAAGTACTGACATACATTTCTGGCATATATGTATATATATATATATATATATATATATATATATATATATATATGTATACACTTGTGTGTATGTTCGTACAGTAACAAGTGGACTTGGATTGTACTGTGTTTTACTATAAGTTGCTGGCATTGCAGATGGACTTCAAAAACCCTCGTGACTTGTATTTGATCAGAATATTGCAGAAAATTGAAGAATATTTGAGCAAGAGTATGATATTTGTATACAAGCAGCTTACTCGGATAATGATGCACTCACCAAGGCATTCGTTTTTCTAAATCTAGCTGGGTCAGAGGCCATTGGCAGAGAGCATTCATTTGTGTATGCACCAGCAGTGTATGAAGGTGAAGGTGAACATTTTCATATTGTAATTCAGGCTGAATCAAGGGAAGATCCCGAGTGTCTGAAGTGTAAATTCAGAGAAATGTGTAACCCCTAGACCAATGTTACATTAGAGAGGCATTTGTTTTACATAAGAGACCAAAGGCCAGAAGAAACATTTGCAGCTTACATTAGTGACTTGAGAAACAAGGCTAAAACTTGCATGTTAGGTGATCTAAAAGATGAGCTGGTAAAGGACAGGTTTGTATGTGTTATCAATAATGCTGCTGTGAGAAAAGGTTTGCTTTGGGACAGAGACGTAACGTTAAGCAAAGCTATTGAGATTTGTCAGATCCATGAGGTGACAGAAAGGCACACAAGTATGTTTGCAACTAATAAAAGCATGGTTTCAACAAGATCTTGTGCAAATATAGAATGGATGCAACATGTGGCAAGCAAAAACAGGCTTAGGCATATGACACCTGCTATCTCTGCAGGTTCCCCAAGGAAAATCCAAAGTATTCTAGCAGGTTCCAAGACCAGTTAAATTAAAGGAGCATGCTCAGTGCAGAACAAGTGCTGCTCAGTACAGCACGAGGGTGAATTAGCAAAACCCAAGTCAAGCTTTATTGTTAACTGTCGCAGTTGTGGCACCAACCATGAGTCTAGAAGAGAAAAGTGTTTAGCACTTGGTCAGCAATGTCACAAGTGTAAAAAATGGAATCACTTTCTAAGGTTTTGCAATTCAAGTAAACCTCCCTCAGTTACAAGGAAAGGTCACTCACAAAAGCAAATTGATCAAGCAGGGTTACAGTCAGTTTTCTATGTAAATGGTATATCAGTAATTGGTGAAAAGGTCAATGCAGTTTTTTTTACTAGCCAAGGGTGAAGTGTTTTATACTATCCAAATCAATGGTAAACCCAGTGAGCTCAATGTAGTTACTGGTTCAAAGTATAATGTGATGTAAGCAGAAACATTTGCTAAAGTAAGAGCTGGTGAACAACTTAATGCGGCTAATTGTGCGAGACTTGTTGCATATGGAGGTGAAGAAATTAAATCCGAAGGCTCAAGTTTTCTTTCTTATTTGGCTGGGAACAGTTACAAGTTGTTGTTCTATATAGTTAAAAGACCTGTGCAGTCATTATTAGGTCTCAGAGACAGTTTGAGAATGGACTGGCTTTCTTTTACTAAAGAAGTTCATCATATAAGTACATGTCCCAGTTCCAGTTTCAGTGAAGCTATTTTCTCAGAATATGATGATATTTTTGATGACAAGCTAGGCAAGATCCCAGTTGTGTATTCTATGAAATTAGACCCAGAGGTCAGTCCAGTGGTCAAACCAGTAAGAAAAGTTCCAGTAGCAATGCAGAACAAAGTCAAAGCCCAATTGAATAAAATGGTGCAACAAGGTGTAATTTGTCTAGTTACAAAACCAACTGAATGGGTATCGTCTATGGTAACAACTCACAAAAAAGGCTCAGATGAAAACAGAATATGCATTGACCCAAGAGACTTGAATAAGGCATTAAAAAGACCTCATCATCCCATGTGAACAGTTGAAGAAGTCGCAGCTCTAATATCGAATGCCACTGTATTTTCCATCTCGGATGCAAAGGGTTCATTTTGGCAAGTAATGCTTGATCCCAAATCTTCCCTACTGCTACATTCAGTACCCCATTTGGAAGATATAGATTTCTCAGGATGCCATTTGGAATAAATTCTGCAAGTGAAGTCTTCCAATGTGCAATGGAACAGATCTTTTCAGGTTATCCCTGTGCCATAATAGTAGATGATTTATTGGTCAGAGGCAATGGTAAAGTAGAGCATGACAGAAACCTCAAGAAAGTTTTGGACAGAGCATGTGAAGTGAATTTAAAGCTCAAGCCTCTAAAGTGCAAATTCAGACTACCAGAAGTCACATATGTACAGTAGGTCATTTGTTTACTAGTGCTGGGTTACAACCATACCAATCTAAGCAAGCAGCTATTCTTGAGATCACCACTCCAGGTAATACTCGAGCTTTACAGCATTTTCTTGGTATGGTTAACTACTTGCCAAGTTCATACCAGATTTCAGTGAATTAACAGCATGTTTGCGATAACAAACATGCAACAATGTTGTATGGTCATGGCTAAAACAGCACCAGAGAGCATTTGATGATCTTAAATTGCCAACCCACCTACACTAAGGTACTATGATGTCAATAGACCAGTTACTCTTTCTTGTGATGACTCAAAGTTTGGTCTAGGTGTAGTTCTTCTTCAAGCGGGCAGACCAATTGCATATGCATCTACAACTCTTACCCAAACTGCTCAGATCAAGAAGGAACTTTTGGCAATTGTGTTTGCATGTTCCAGTTTCATGATTATATTTATGGTTGAGATATCCAGATTGAAACTAATCACCAACCTCTAGTTACTGTCTTAAAGAAGCCTATGCATTCTGCTCCAGCAGGATTGCAAAGAATGATGCTTAAATTACAAAAGTACAACTTCAAAATGGTCTATACAAAAGGCAAACTCTTTTATCTGGCTGATACCTTGCCTAGAACACCCAGAAATACAATAGAACAGCTTGATGCAGAAAATGTTGACTTATGTGATGTCATGGAAGTGAGGATTTTTTTGACCACAAGACTTGATGAGCTGAGAGATTATACAAAGACTGATCCTGTTTTGCAAAAGCTCAACCATTCCATCCAGGTAGCATGGCTGTCAAAACAATCTAGTGTACCACCTGAAGTACAACCTTATTTTCCTTACAGAGATGAGTTGTTGATGGATGGAAGATGACATTATTTTCAAAGGTCCAAAATTTGTTGTTCCTGCTTACTTACAATGTGAATATATCCACATTTTGCACTGTGGTCATCCAGGCTATGAATCTACTAAAAGAAGGGCCAGAGGACTGGTATTTTGTCCTTCTCTAGCAAAAGACATTGATAAAGTAATTTCTACTTGTTCAGTATGCAATAGTACTAGACTTCATTTGCAAAAAGAGCCACTTCAGCTAAGTCAGGTTCCTGAACTTCCCTGGTCAACAGTTGTCACTGACATATTCGAATGGAACTATCAGTATTACTTAGTGTTGGTCGATTCTTATTTAAACTGGTTTGAAATTGACTTGTTATCCAATCTAGCTTCTACTTCAGTAATTGCCAAGCTGAAACGTCACTTCTTAATACATGGAAGTCCACATAAGCTGATATCTGACAATGGTACGCAATTTCATAGTCAATTGTTCCAGAGATTTGCAAGACAACGGGAGTTTGTACATTGTACTAGTAGTCCTGAGTATCAACAATCAAATGGTCTAGCTAAACGTGCATTACAGAGTGCAAAGAAACTAATAGAAAAGTCAAAGTGTGACAATACCGATTTCTTTTTGAACTTATTCAATCTCAGAAACATACCCTGTGATGATATACTTGGCTTACCTGCTGAAAGGCTTCTTTCTAGGCAAACCAGTACAATACTGCCCATCACTTCTAGTTTGCTGAGGCCTAAATCTAAGAACAACAGAGCAATTAAAGCCCAACTACTCAGAAAACGTTATTTTCAGAAGTCCAGTTATGATAAGATGGGCAGATCTCTTCATTCCTTGAAAAAAGAAGAAACAGTGAGGATACAAATGGTGAAAGGTTTTGACCGGATTGGTCAAGTGACAAGTATATGTGCCAAACCAAGATCCTATGTTGTGAAATCTGAGGGTGTGGAGTACAGGAGAAGTCACAGACGTCTTTTTCCTGTATCAGAACCGATATTGCAGCATTGTTCCTGTGATACAGACTCTAAATCTCACAGCAACCCAGGCAATGTTCCTGTTGCAGAACATATCTTGACTCTGGTTTCCATTTCTGATAATGATCCTGATGTTCCTAAGACTAAACATTCAGCAGAGACACATCTTGTCGCTAACCCTGATTCTAGATTTTATATCACAAGTTATGGTCACATCCCTAAACTGAGTGAAAAATACACAGCAACTTAGACGTCATTGTCTATATGTCTTTAGGTTTGTATAATTGCGTGTCAGAAAATTATCCTGAATTTATTGCATGCCAATCAATGTTATAAACAAAAAACGATGCATAACTTACTTCTCACAGAGGGAGGATGTAGAATATAAGTGTGTGTGGTACCTTTAAGAAGTATTTCTATGGACTGAATGTTTATATAAATACCAGGTACGTGCTAGTTTCAGTGCTATTTTGAGAGTGCAACCAGAGAATGCACATGAATGAGAATGTTTGTAAGTCTATTTTAAAGTTATTTGCCTCTTGTCTTGATGTGTTTCTACATAATAAAGCTGCATGAACTTAACCCATGCTGGTTCATCTACTCCATCCTGACAAGACAAGTGAGACAAACCACAGTATCTCAAAGTTATTTGCTGTTCTTTTATTAAGATAAAACGTCACTCTAAAACTCACAAAACATGTCTGTCTATTTTTCTATCTATCTGTCTATCTATCTATCTATCTATCTATCTATCTATCTATCTATCTGTCTGTTTTTCACCACATCCTGGTATTCTTTTCTTTGCTAATAGATCAGAATTAATCTGTGTCTTCAGCACTTCTTCTTATATTTTAATTTCTTATACCTCAAAATGAGTTTCATGAGGACAGCCATACTGACATGATTTTATTTTCCAGTCTTTGTCCTCCTCTAAGAACTGAAGTTGTCCTTCTGTAATATGACAGACCTAGTTATCATAACCAAAAGTATTTTTTACCTGCATTTAGGTACTGTGAAAGTGCTGTGAGTCTCTGTTAATTCACATAATCTCTATAAGCAGAGTCATTACTTCTTTTCAATTGAGTTACTCTGATCTTCAAACTTTATGCAGTCTATTTGCATTCTTTAAAGAAGTGGTGACATTATAGTGTTGTTATGTGTTCAAGTGCTGTACCCTTAAAACAAAATACTAGACCTTATTGTTATATACTCTTACATGGCATGGAGGTTGGCAGCTTTGCTATCACTTTGATGAACTATTAAGACAATAAGATAGCTTCTTGCAGTTTCTGATACTCTGCATAATTTTGCAAACATATGGATAACAGCAGTCTCAGTTTATACACATAGTGTTGCACTGCTGTTATCTAAAACACCCCAATTCTTTTAATTAGGTTTTTCTAAGCCTGCCATCTGCTACTAGCTAGACAAAGTCATTCTGTATGCATGTTACTACTGCTATGGTGCACAAAAGAACAGAATCAAAAATGAGTAGTGGTGGGCCACACAGAAACATTTGTAAAAAATATTTGGTAACATCATGAGTGGGACCTGAGAGTCCACCATACTATTATACATTCATCACTGCTTACAAATAACTTCTGATTGTATCTGGATATCTTCTAGAAAACATAGTGTTTCAGTTGCTGTAAGTTTTCTGATATTGTAAATATCTGCATCAACACTGTATCACTGGTAGGTTGACATATCATTGGTAGAACATGGTTAATTCTAATGTCATATTGGGACCCCTGTGAGCATATACAAGTTGCATTTTTTGCATGGGAACTTTAGATTGCATATGCACAGTCTCACCTGTACAAAGCAATATACTAATAGAAGTATAATATAAATACAAAATAATAATGCAAACCAAAATTTTATTCTTCTTAAAAGATTGAAAGATTAAGTAATCGAGTGACTTGCAATGACTTCTGTTCCTTTTAGCACTGTAAGTATTTTATTTACCACATGATAACTGTACCCTCTGTTTCTGAAGATCAGGAAAATCTTGTCAAAATTGGCCTGTTTCAACAGTTCACATTAACATAACTCCACTGTATTCCTTTTTCAAACAGCTCTAGAAAGGTGACTGTACCATGGCCTGAGTCTGCATTTAGATGAAGAACACAGTCTAAATAAGATGTAAACAAGTTTACTTTTGAAATTATGCCATAGTTACAGCTCTTGTAGAAAGCATGGTTATGTTGTCCTTAGTCATGCACTCCGGTTTCATGTTACGCATTGATAACTCATAGTGTCATTACGTTTTTTTTCTTTCCAAATGTCCTTAAAGATGTTGCCACAAATATCATCCTAAAAATAAATTAAAACATATAAGTAAGTAAGTAAATAAATAAATGTCTGGCTTTAAAATATACAGCACAACATGAATGTTCAGCTTCTAAGTGGCTGTACTGACATCCACACATAATCGTGAACCAAAGCTCACATACTAGCATTTATCTTAAGCTGGAAAAAAAAGCATTAAACATTCTACAGGTAGTACTAAATGTTATCTGACAGTTCATATAGAACGGACTAGAAAACTTACAGAGAGGGAGTTTTATGTTTCTTTTAAGTACTTAGGTTCTGACATGTTGAAAGCATTTGCTTCTGTTTGTTAATAGGTTTTCCACAGCTACCCAAGACCCAGATGCTCAAATACCAGTACATCACAGGCAGAGAGTGTTACACTGTATGGCCATCTGCTCATGCATGAACTCAGGTACTCTGTTCAAATGTGGATGGAGAGCATAGCTGCCATACCTTTCCTGAACAATGTATTCAAGTTCGGATAAGGTTACTAGAAGAAAATGCCATCTTGGGTATTAGTGATCCAATGGTGCTTTAGGGAGTGGAAGGAGGTTTTAGGTTTATGAAGTGGGAAAGGGATTTCAGGTTTATGGGGATGGAAGGGAGTTTTAGTGTTAAGGAGTGAGATTAGATTTTTAGGGTTAGGGAGTGATCGTGGACTTTAGGATTAGAGAGTGGGAATGGGGTATTAACTTTAGGGATGGGAAGTGAGCTTAATGTTAGAGAGCAGGAATAATATTTTTAGTGTCACAGTGTGATGGAGGACTTTAGACTATGGTTAAGGAAACAGATATTTAGGTTTAGAGAGTGACATAGGACTTGATTTAGACATGAGATTCCTATGTTCAGATTGAGAAGTATTAGGGACAAAGCTAGTGTTCTTGTCGGGCTATGTAATTAAGAAGGGTTAGTTAGCAGAATGGATAAGGAATTTACTATAATTGGAAACATGGGTTGGTAGAATTTACAGCTGTTTATAAATAGGGTCAGTGGCAACAAACAAGTATGTCTTGAGCAAGTAGCACTCAAGCACAAGAAAGGAGACATTCTGTTAACTGGGTAGGGAACTGATTTACATGGGATTTTGTACACACTCAGTCTAGGAGTACTGTCAGGTTAAGTAACTTAGTCATATTACAGGGCAATAGAGACTGAGTGTTAGCTGCTGGACATCAGGAAAGAGTTCAATAACAGTGTAAATCCATAATCCTGTTCCCTTACTGCCTGAGAAAGACTTATTCACACGTTAAGTTTACTATCATGATTACATTTTGATTTTTATTTTCTTTTGGTAGAGTAAGTTCACATAATGGAAATGGTTTTCAATTAAGTTGTGACAGTAAAGTAAAAGAAAGTACAGGTGTAGCTTACACCCTGCTGAACAGCCCACACAAAGCCTGCTCTATACTTGGAAAGGAAGTCTGGTTTGTACTGCTTTCTACAGCTATGCAAAGAGGACCAAGTTGATGTTTCTGGAATAATTCTAGAATCCACACCTTTCAGAAAAGCCATTTATGAAGCCAAGGCCCTGTTATTGTGTGCCTTGACCCTGCATTGAATTAACTTGTTGTGGTAGGTGTAACAAAAGGAAATAGCATGATCCAACCATTTGGAAATAGTCTGCTTTGACACAGGTTTTCTTTGTTCCATTCCTGTATAAGACATGAATAATCGATCAGAGTTTCTGAGGGTTTTAGTTTTGATGAGATAATACCCAAGTTGTCTGTGAACATCCAAAATATGAAGAATCCTTTCTCCCTCAGTTTAGGTTCTTTATAGAGAGCATGGAGATGGACATGTTGGCTCAAAATAAACTCAGATACCACTTTAGGAAAAATTAGGATTAATTATCAAGGAAACCCTATATTTGACCAAAATGAGATAAGGTTGATTGACCATGAGAGTTTTCAACTCAAACCATTTTGCGCAGAACTAAGAGCAATCAACAAAACTGTTTTTCATGTTATAAACCTCAAATCAGCCTGATGTGTGGTTGCAATGGAGCATGCTTTTATTTTTCCAAAACAAAGATAAGATCCCAAAAAGAAGTCACTTGTTTTGTAGGTGATCAAGTATGCAGCACCACATTCAAAAACATTTTAACATGGGAATGTATTGAAAGGGGAGAATCCATGGGCAGACATGCTGAAATGGATGACAACTGAAACTTGTCTCTGAAGTACAGGTCAACACTAAGGGACTCTGGCTAACAAAGTTTGCAGATGACTGCAAACTGGGAGCCATTATTGAATCCCCAAATTATGTGGATACTCTACAAAAGGGCCTTACAGAAACAGATGCTTGGTGCCAGAGCCATGGGCTCAAGCTCAATGCCAAGAAATGTATTGTTATCCCCTTTGGGAAAAAACATGTATCCATGAATTATCATATAGGTGGCAGTACACTAAACACAGAAAGTGTGATAAGAGACTTAGGGACACAGGTGGACAGTGGTCTCACCTTCGATAACCACATCGCCACAACAGTCAGGAAATCCTTCTATGTGGCACACCTCATCACGAAGGGCTTTTCATCCAGAAAAAGGAGGTCATTGTCCCACTGTACTCATCCCTCATTAGACCCATTATAGAATACAATGCCCCATTTGGTATGTACCTCTCAAGACATCTGCAACAACTGGAAAGGCCTCAGAAATACCTCACTAAAAGAATCACAGGCCTAAAGCAGATGCCCTACGCTGACCGCCTTAAAAAACTCCAGCTATACTCTGTCGCATATCGTCTACTCAGAGGCGATCTCTGCTTAACATACAAGGCCATGTCAAACCCAGAGCTGTTGGACATGCTACACTTAAAGAAATCCCAAACCCTCAGAGCTACATGCTCCAGGGATCTAAACCTTGTCATCACAATAAACAAAACATGCTGGAGGGATAGGTTCCTGACCCAGAGACTCCCCAGACTCTGGAATAGATTGCCCATACATGTCAAGCAGAGTGCCTCTTTGGACCTCTTCAACAGGAACCTTGACGATTGGATGGGAGAAAGGAAATTCACCCCAGTGATCACGTCAGTCGCCCTGCTAGACAGGGGTCCAGGAAAGTAAATAATGTGGGAAGAAATAGTCAGGGAATTGTTATGGCTAGGCTTGTATAGGCCCTAGGGCTGATAGCCTAGTACCAACCTATGAACCTATGAACCTATGACAAAGGATTGAGAAAGGTCAGAGGATAATAACATTTACAGATATTATAGAATCACAGAATACTAGCCTTAAAAATACCCAGTTATTGTCTTGGTACTGACAAATCTTTTCCATTTAAAAAATATGATTGCCTAGCAGCAGGTTTCTTTCCTTCTATTAATATCTGCTGTGCATCCCCAAAAAATAGGTATCTAAAAGGTGATAAAACTATCATCCAGGCAGTTAGTAGAATTTGTTTTATGTTGGAGTATATCAAACAATCCCAGTCTTGTGTGAGTAAGACACATCTCTGAGGAAGCTTATGTTAACTGTCCTTGGCCATTTTTGAACCAGAAGGGTGTCACCACAGTCATTTTTGGAGAGTCCTTCTGAATCTTGATATTAGTGGAAAGACATACAGAAAAATTCCTATCAAAAGAAATGAAAATGCATCTGCTCTTTAGGCTTGTTTGGAAGGAATCATGTAGCATAACTTTGCCAGTTTGCTGTGAATGGGGCAATAAGATCTACCAGAGGATTTTCCCACAGCTGTATCAAGTCCAGAAATATCTACTGTTTTAATTTCTATTCATGAACGTCTGTCCTTATCTTGCTCAGATTATCTGCCATAATATTTTGCTTGATGGAATGCAAGATTATTTCAGAGAGAGATTGTGTAGCATTATTACATCCCAGTCTACCATGGTAGTCTGCTCAGAGGTTAAGATCTGGATACCACTGTTTGTTCAAATAACACATCACTTGTGGTGTTGTCAGTAATCACTTGTAACAGCCTAGAGGACAATAGATGATTGAGATACTTGAAAGCATTTGTAACTGTGAACATCTCTTTTCTGTTTATACATTTTGAATTGTCGTTTTTGCTCTAAAGGACCTGCACTTTTGCTCCCATACAATTGCACCCAAAGCAAGATCAGAGACATCTGAATTAACAGACTATGCTGGAGATGGAAAGAAAAATAGAAGACCAGTATTCAGATAAAACTGGTTTGTTCACCAAAGCAGCTCCATTTTGCAAATCACGAAACTGGAATCTGCAATGTTAGGATTGTTAATATTGGGACCATACAGAGTTTTTTGGACAATTAAATATTTCTTATTTGTAGACAGGCTAAAGTAATTCTAAGAATAATGGATACTATGAATCCTTGTATCCTGAGAAGTACCTATGCTGAAATCTTAACTTGCATAGAAAAGTCAGGAATAAATATAGAAAAAAGATCTACTTTTTTCCTGCTGGTGAAAAGCTCCCTGAAATGAGATATCTAGGACACAACCCCAAAAAAATATATATTTTGAATTTTATTTTGGAAGTGCAGTCTGTACAGGAGATTTCTCATCCAAGTGAGAGATTTATTAAACTTCAAAAAATATTCTGCAAAGAATAGCAAGTTGTCTAAGTAAGAAAAAAGTGAATACTTATAGTCTTTAACAGGTTATCATTGGGGCTAGACACTTTATCAATACATTTGGAGCAGTGGATAAGGCAAAAGGTTAATGCAGAGAACAGAAAGTGTAATCTAGACACAGAAAACCTTAAGGAATGTTTGACATCATGGGCTATAGGAATGTGAAGATGAGCATCTTTTATATCTAGAGTTACTTAGAAACTAAAAGGGGGAATCAGTGGTTACAGGTCATGAAGAAATAGTATTTTGAGCTTTGTGCCTTTAACAAAGAGATTTAGAAAGGAAAGGATAGTTCAAAGACTGGTGTCCAACAGTATTCTTTATTTGAAATCAAATTCTTTAATAAAAAAAAAAACTTTTTCTGTCAGAAAAAGTGGGGCAGTTTCTATTATGACTGGAATCAGCAAAGGCTGATTGTCAGGGAGATAAAAGAAGTTTTATCAGGTGGATGAGAAGGACTTCCCTGTAAAGTAGGAAAAGTATTTCACTGCTATCTGTATCTATAATGTATCACTGTGAGAACCCATTTTCTCTGTTTATCATTTGACAGAGAGATAAATGGATAGCTTTTCTTAAAGGGGGTGGGATTTAAAGCCTTACCAGTGTGCAGATGGGTGTTAATATCTACAGATAGTCATTCAGACTTGTTAGAATATCCTTGTTTCTGGGCAGGATCCTCCTTTATTTTGCTCTCCGTTGTTGTTTACTTTTGAATGTTGGCTTGCTGGAACCTTGCTATGTCTGCTTATTTTGCTTTTTATGAAAGGGAGCTGAGGCAGGTATAAAATAATTAATGACTTGGAGAAGGAAGGGTGAAAAATCTGAGTAGTCCCTTGAATCAATTTCCCCTTTCAGATCACACTTTTTCAGGTTCAGCATCGGATGATAAAAACAAAGACTCTCTGTCAAAATGAGAATTAAAAATCTCAGCAAAATTTTGAGTATGTAACCATACATTACTTTGTGTAACAGTGCAGTAGCAGGTCCTCTGGAATAGGTATTAACTGAATCATAAGCACACCTCAGAATAATTTTAGTGACTTGAGGCACAAAAGCAATATGGGAATTTATGGAAGATTTTTCCTCAGAAGAGATCAAAGAAGTTGTAATGCTCCTCATATTTTCAAAAGACACAAGAAAATATTTAACATGTGAGTTTGACAATTCTAACAATAGAACATATGTGACCAATTAGCATTACAATCATTTTTACACCTCAGGCACATCTTCCTTTCTAAATTTAGCAACTCTTACAGGAGTCAAAAAAGCTTTGTGTATAAATTTAAATGTAAATAATCTCTAATGAGTCCAACATGTGTTTTCCAGAGAAAGAAGAAGTTGTTCTTTATTTTTTTAAGTTAACGATGCCTGATTCTCTTTTGTAACAAAAACTTCAAAATCTATCATTTAATTTACTAGTATTTTTTAAGCTGCAAAGTTATCAAATTCCTGGTTTTATAAATAGAATAATTTAAAATTTTAATCCACTCTAGAATCTCATTTCTTAAAGAATTAGATAAGTTAGAGAACTTATCAAGAATTAATGTATTAACTAATAATAAATTATCTGACATGTTAATGCCAATATTTAATTCTAAGCACATAGAGTCCAAAGATTTAATTTTAATTCCTTCAAAGCACTGATACCAACAATAAAATTGTTGTCTTTTCCAAGTATTAAGTACTTGTGCTAATAAACTATCATTAATATTTTTAGATAAAGAAAAGGGAATAAGGATAAGGGATCCAACCCAAAACCTATAGTTTGAATTGAAAGATATTAATTTTTTTAATTCTTTAAAATTCAAGTTATATAATTACATTTAGTTGGAGGATAGAAAGGGATTTGTATATAATTCCAGATAATCATTCAAAAGGGATTACACATTTTTTGATTGTTTAAATACAAAAGTTTAATTTTGGATATATTAAGCAGATGATAATGTAAGATTTTCCAATTTGTAGTGCATTTATTATCTAGCCAATTAAGTATAGTTTTTTTTTAAAAATATGACTGTTTATGATATGTCAATTTTGGGAAATATTCAAGATTTTCTTAAATCTTTATGGTCTGATTCATTTATTTTTAATGAAAGGGTTGTTTTTATAGAATATTTTGGAAATAAAAAATCCAACAAAGACTTTTACCTAACATCAGCAATTCTTAATGTGGTCAGGAAAAGTATTATAAGAAAATGGAAGAATCCTTCATAACCACAATCTGTAGAATTTGTTATTTCCTTAAAAGGTACTGCTGCTAAAGAAATAATAACCAAGAAGATTAGAATGTTTCCTTATAATCTTAAGAATAATTCTTGGTCAGAAGTATTAACCCTCATTGAAACTTTCTCATCTTAGATATGCTCATATTATTTGATTTTTGAAATCTTATAAATGGCTTGTGTCACATATTTATATTCTAGTTTCAGGCACCTTGTACATTTTGTAAATATTTTTTTTATTTATTTGAAATTTGTTCAGTTATATTTGAATAATATAACATATTTAAAAGTTTAATACTCTATGTTACCTTTTATTAATAAAAACAATAACATATTTTGAGTTTAAAAAAATTATTTTTAATACGTGTGGCAGAGCAATGCACTTTTTTTCCTAAATCTATGAAAAGCTTTATTAGCCTTATCAGAAGAAAATGGATAAGCACTTTCCAAATGTTTAACAACAGTAAGGTTTGCCAAAAAAATCACTGCAGGATCAGATCTGGGATTAGAAAATAGTAATAAAATTGTGATAATGAAAACTTCATATGCTCTTTCTGCTTTCTTTGCAGCAACACCCTTAGCAACTGCTACTTTTTCCAACCTCACTTGATGGTATCTTATGATTATTTTGTCACTACTCCTCATGATAACTCTTGACTCCTTTCTAAAAAAAAAAAAAAAAAAAAAAATGTTTTGTTTTTTGTACATTGTCTTTTTGTATATTGTCTTTTTCTTGTTTGTTAATGTTGGAGCTTTTCTCCCCGGGCCTTCACTAAAAATGGACATATATCCAGTCGGACTATCCCGGTTAACAAATGTAAAATAAATAAATAAACAGGCTGACCTCAGGCAAGTTACGGGATGTAATAAAAACATTCTCCAAAGCTGGAAGTACAGGAGGAACAGGAGTGTGTTCAGGAAATTCCCTTTGTAACAAATCATAATATTTTTAAGTATACTGGAATATCACTATGTTCCCAACAAAACAAATGTGTCATTCTAGATAAGGTTTCAAACAAATGAGATTCTTCTAAGGAACTATCAGAGGAAACACTCTCCTCAGAGTCTGAATCAGTTTTATGTGGAAAGAAAACAGAAGTTGTTCCCTCAAAATCATTTCCCTGCTCATTACAAATGTCCCTGCTCAGTACACTGGATATCTTCAGAAAATGAAAAATTCTATTTTCTCTCTTACCAGTAGATCATGAGCTTGAACCTTAGCTAAGCCCAATAAATCATTCTTGTCAAAAATAACTGAGGTAAATGAAGGTAAAAGTTTAACTTTCTGCTTCTTTTTAATAAGAATTTATATATACAGACTGACTCCTGTCAGGGGTACAGGTATTCCAGTCCAGCTACAGAGAGAAGAATTCTTTGCTTCGATCTTTAACATTAACAATAGTGGTCTTCCTGTGTCCACCAAGGGCACTCCAACAGCTGCAGAGGATGTGTCTACTCCCTGGCTCATGATGGCTGAAGGGACTGCACCAGGAGGAACCAAGGTAAAATAAATGATCTGAGGAACCAAAAATGTCTACAACAGTCACCTATCTGTGGCTGAAGCAAGTTCGCAGCCTGCTGAAGAAGCACGGTTGTCTGGAAGTACTTTTCTTTTTATGCATGGCTGAAAAAAGAACTGAGGAGTTCATAAGTTGTTCCATGGTGAAGCTAAAAATGAAGCCTGGGTAAGCAGTAGGTAAAACAGGTAAGTAAAACAAAGTAATATTTTCCACCAAAAAAACACAGTAAAAAGCACAACATACCCCATATCCTAAAAGGAATTAAAAAAATGTTTTCAGCAGAAAAACAAAGATAAATTACAGTTTTAACAGCAGTATAACACAAAAGTAAAATGCAGCAGTTTGCTGTTAAATGTGACTGAAAGTCATGTGACAATCCAATAAAACATACTCTCCAGTATTAAATTATTTGTGGGAAAAAATATTAGTTTCTGCCATTAATTAAAAATGTGGAAGTTTTTTACCTTGAAGAGAACTTATCTGCCCATCAATGGAGAAATGCAAGGTGACCATTGATCCTCAAAAGCCCATAAGATCAGCACTCTATGGTAGCAAGAATGTTCTGAAAGGGTTGATGCCCAAACCATTGATTTTCTTCAGCTTTGTTAAAGCTGTCAACAGTATGGGTATATGAAGGGTGGCCTTAAGTTCTGGAAACTGGATGGCTGTTATATCCTATGCAGAATATAGTCCACATAGCTATGGCTACTGCAGTAGAGATCAAATTACGAACATTGCTAGCTCATTATTCTAAAGGAGGGAGTTGTTCTAAATGAGGCAATGCTCTGGTTTATCACATATTGGCCATTTTGTGTAGTGTGTGTGTGTGTGTGTGTGTGTGTGTGTGTGTGTGTGTGTGTGTGTGTGTGTGTGTTGGTATGTATGTTTGGAGAAGTTTGGTATGCACAATTCCAGCTATTTGAGTAATTATTTTCACTTTAATATATTACATACATGCTTGCACAGCAATGGACACTTCTCTTTCCAATTAAACAACCGCACAGACACTGTTGCTATTTTTTCTAGGTGGTGTCTTTGCCATTCCTCATGCAAAAATAGTGCTAACTGAGCAAAGTTTGATTTTTCTTGGATAACATGATGACATTTATTTGCAGACAAATGACAGCTCCTTTCAAGGTTACTGCTCATAGAAATGAGCAACTAAAGTAAACTAATCCCTTGGTATTTTCTAGTCATGCAGTCCAGGAGACAATTGAGGAGCTTAGTGTGCTTAGAGTGACTTGCTCAGAGTTACACAATAGGCAAACTGAGACAGACGGAATTAAACCCTAGAATACAGGAAGAACACATTAACATCTATAGCCATAATCATCTGTACTAACTTCCAAGAATTAAATTGTATATAAGTAAAGATAGCAAAATAGCAAGCCAAGCCTTTACTGTCACAAATCTGTACACATACATGCAGAAATCTAGCACCTGGCAAGGTTGAAAAAGAAAGTCATTTATAATTTGCCCTTTTCTCCTTCATGTGAATGACAGACCAGTAAGTAATTTAAGATACTTAGGAGTTTTAACACCTCTGTGTAAGTTGTAAACCTATAAGCCCTACCAACTCCCACAAGCAGCACCTGAAATGCATCATTCTTTTGATAAGAAAAAGCTGATAAGATTGTCTCAATGTTTCTTTATCAACATGAATTGATGTAGATGTTGCAAGATGAAGATTCATGAGCTGAAAAGTGATGAGTCTGACAGAATTTGGCATTCTTGCAAAGCCAAGGCAAAGGAACCTTGCTAACATTTTTAATTATTTTAGCATTTCTCTGTGCTTTTATGGAATAGATCTCAAGTACAAATGCTCAGTTGTCTTCATTATCACAACTAGCATACTATTACAATTTGAATACAGTTAATATCCAGAGTCTCATTGGAAGCTTAATTTAATATTATAATCAATGAGTCTCAACTACAACTGTAGATGAGGGGGTGGATCCTCAGGCTGTTTTGATAATTTAGCAGCCATAGCAACAGTTAGCACGGGTTGCTTAACACGGACATTTCTTTTGCTGGAAACTTCATCAGGTTACGCATATCAATAGCAACACCATTTTACATGCATTAAGTATGGTGGGAAAAGGGGGAACTGCAGGGATGACAAGATATATGTTTATGGGAGAATCAAAGTTTTTGTTAGGTTGTTTTAAAATATAACCCATTGACTTTTTCCCCATTTTAATGAAGCCACAACATGGATGCATGCTTATCAAGACTGCTGCAGGTGGTCTAATTGTTGGATACCAGTAATTAGTAAGAAAACTAATTTACAGATAAAAGCATTTTGTTGAAAATCTGGATGGACTGTAGCCTTGTAAACCCTTAGTATTAGCCATCGCTACTTCTCTGTCAAAATAAAAAAGCTATGCAGGGAATGCAGGCTACTAGTTATGTCCTTTTATTGTTCTGTGGATGTAGTAAGCTCTGAAATATAAAACAATGTTTCAAGTAATCAATGCAAGGGGCTTTCAAGACTATGAAAACCCTGGAAGTGCTTGATCTGTACTTAACTGGCAAGGACTGTTACACAAAGAAGAAGTAATCAACTGCTGGGAGTTCCAAATACCAACAAATGAAGTCCTACCACATTTCCTCTTTGAAAGAACCTGCTTTGAAAAGATAATGTGCTTAGGGAAATTAGGCTACCCAAGAGCAACAAAAATAAATGTTGACTGGCTAGCTTAGATTTAAAGTAAAATGTCTTTATTTTCCTTGATTTTTCTTCTCGGTTCTAATTAAATATTTGCAGCAGGATTTACTCTAGAAAAAGAGGAAGCCATGTTTAAAGGGTGGTAAAATGGGTGTCCTGTATTTTTTTATTCTGACTGTTTCATATGGTGATACATCAGATCTATGGTGATTGCTGTGATTAAGTCTGAGTGAGGTAGTGGGATACATTTTATTTAGTGCTGGTCATTGGTCAACTGGTGTCCTTGGCAAAAGGGTTCCATGGTACCTACATATACACACACATACATACATACACACATCACCTGCTGTCCTCATTCCGGTCTACTTAGACCATCCAGATTATTTTTTTCTTCTTTTTTCTTGCAGTTTGTCTTTTAGTCTTCAGTTTCTCCTGTATTCATTTAACACATTTTAACTAGGGAAGACTGATCTACTTAACTATGTATGAAATAAATACAGTTAGCTGAGGTTCTAGATGCTCTGAGTTGCATTTTGTATTTTTTAAATAACTTTTTCATCTATTGATGGCCTGAACAAAAATAATGACTAAGGAAATAAATTTAGTCCTGCTCATCAACATTGGTTTTCCTTGAATCCTTTTAACATAGCCTAACTGAACAAGATGACACTGTAATGGCCGCATTGGAAATAACTGCATTAAAGCAGGGGTTCCAGATGCTCTGATGTGTATTTTACATTTTTTAAACCACCTTTTCATCCAGTGATGGAACAAACAAAAATCATGATTAAGGGAAGAAATCCAATCTTTTTCTTCTACCATGGTTTCCCAGAATCATTTTAACACACCCTAACTGACCAAAACTACATTTTAATATATAAATTAAGTTGGAGGTTTAGTGGACACTAGGCACCCAGATGGCATAGGGTTATACATGTTTTGAGGTACAGTTTAGTGCTGTTCTCCAACCTTTTGATTCAGTGTAGGAATAAACAAAAATCATGCATAAGGAAAGGAATTCAATAATACATTTTTTTTTTATTTAAGGAGGAAATAAGTTAGGGTTGCCATCTTTCTATGTGTTGAAAACCAAACCAAAGCCACATCCCCTTGCATTTCCAGCAACCCTTCCTTTCTATGTCCATTTCACACCCACCCAACCCACTATCAAGCACATTTTATGATGTAAATGCCTACATCATCTCAGAGTTCTGTGTTTTAACAAGTCCCAGTTTTAAATGCATCACTTTAGCAATGCGTTTCAATTCAAAAGTCATTCCATGGCTGCTTTTTTACAAACTCTGGCATTCTATTTGTGCACATAAATAGAATACTGGAGTTTGTACACTGCTTTCCAGACTACCGGACCAACATTCTAATTTCCAGGTAGTCAGGAAAAATACCAGATAGGTGGCAATGCTAATCCAAATATTAATGCTTAAAGTTAACCAAATGAGTTTTAAGTGTGTGATACCTTAAACCTCCTGTAACAGGGGTCCATGGGTTATATACAAGGGACCCCATACAGCTGAAATGCTTGATGTCCTTAAAGGGTAATTTGCATGTAGCTGAAACACATGATGTCCTTAAGGGGTCATTTGCATATATGCCATGGGCCTGTATTACAAGAGGCTTAATGTATCACACAGTAAAACCTCTAGATTGGCTATGTTTTTCTTGTTGTTTTAATACATTGGTTTGTCTGTGTGACCTTTTTACTTTTTTGGTTTAGTTGTTAGATGGGATATTTTGCAGACACCTTAATGGTTATTGACACCAGCTGGGATTAAAGACCTGGTGTTTCTAGAATGTAGCCAAACAGTTCACTTATGCTGTGATGATGAAGTCATAAGAAGACCAAAAATGTGCATGTACACAGCTAGTAATGTTTGGTTTTGATAGCCTAAATCTGTCCTTAAAGACAGAAGCCATATATCTGAAACACTGGATGTTCTTAAGGGGTCATGTGCACATATCCCATGGGCTTCTAATACAGGAGGTTTACTGTATCACACAGTGAAAACTCTAGCTTATCTAGGTTTTTCTTGTGGGTTTTAGGTGTGTGTGTGTGTGTGTGTGTGTGTGTGTGTGTGTGTGTGTGTGTGTGTGTGTGTGTGTGTGTGTGTGTGTGTGTGTGTGTGTGTGTGTGCATGTGTATGTGTGTGTATATGCATACACACTGACACACACACATAGATATACAGCCTGCCTTATCACCCCCTTCCTATACCCCTCTATTGCCAGACTTGTACAAAACTAAAAAATAAATAAAACATAATTGCTGTCAGCCATATATAAACAGGATGTTTCATTACTCTGTGAAATAATATAGGTACCTGTACATGCATCTGATTGTGAGGAAAATAAAAAAAAATGCTGTAATGTTCCAACTTGTTACTTTTAAGGAGTACACTGCTCCTGTAAAAGCAAAGTTGTCCCTTTGCATATCCCTTTGAAGTTTGTGAGGAAAGTTAAAGAAAAAAATGACCACACTGTCCCCAGCCAAACACAAGCATAGTGACCTCTGAGGTTTTGGAGAAAAGTTAAAGAAATAAAGTCATAAAGGAATCTCATGTGCCTACCAGCAAAGAAAACATCAAGCAAAACAAATAAAAGCCAGGAAAAGAGGCAATATGTAACGACATATTATGTAAATGACTAAGCCCTTTCACTTAGAATCAGATAAAGTTGATGAAATAATGACATCGTCTGTGGTTCCCATATAAGCTACAGCGAGCTTCTATGTACCCCTCTGAACAGGGCTGGTTTTCATCTAGGCGGGGCTCAGGGCAGATGCCATTAATAAGCAGGTGTCAATATCAACCTGTACAAACCTCATGTTTGGGGGCCACAAGCCCTCAGAAGCTGTGAGGGTCTGGATGTTCTATGATACATTTTATGTCTTATTGTTTTGACTGAGAACCAAGATAAGCAAATCACAAAAGAGTCATTTAGTTCAACCATGAAGTCCCCACCCCCTGACAGGCAATTATAGACATTTTGTGTACAAGTCAGACATCTGATTGTGATAGAAGAAGGTGGCCATATTATGTAGTTCACACAAACAGTTTCCATATATTAAAAGTATTCCAAGTGACTTCACATTACACATTAGTCCTGGAAAGCCAATATAATGAGCAAATAACAGCAGACAGCTAGTCATTTCCCCCTACAGACAGCCATAACAATTGGAGATTCTTTGACTGTCTATATGTCAGATGTCCATTTCAGTACTTCATCATACATCATACAAATACTCACTAGTCCTGAAAGCCAGACAGTGACTGTTTAAACTGAAGAACAAGAACAAGAAATTGGTTCTTTTCAACAGTTAGTTCCAAACCCCACTCATCAGTTAAAGCTATTTCTGTATGCACTTCAGATGTTTCTGATAAATGACGGGCATGTCTTGTGTTACACATAAAAGTATTCCAAGGTACTTCACAGAAATAATGTTAACTCTGTAAATACACACTGGGGAATGCAAGCTACTTTTTTCTTCTCTTATGTTTAGAGGACTTGAAATGGGTGAAGAGGAGGATGTAAGTCAAAAACCAAACGGTGGCATGAAAAATGTCACAAGAGTGTAGAAAATGAACACCTTTTTCCAGAAGGCAGCAAGGACCATTGAAGACACTGGTAGCATCAGTTATAAATGGAAGAAAAGAATGAATGACTACTGTAAACATTTAAAGGTAAGGATGAAGAAAAAACAAACAATAACTGAGCAAGTTGGTTGATCGAGAACATCAATTTAAAAGCAAAAACAAAGATTTATAGAATTACCATAACCAGTCCCAGAAAAGGAGTTAGGATTCATACTAAAACAAATAATTAAATTAAATGTTAATCCCTGCAGATTTTTCTACTTTTATAGAAAAGCTCACCATTATCATAATCACAATAAAAGCAAATGGCACAAGTATATATAGCTGACTGCCATTAATACAGCAAATTATAATCTCCATAAAATTAATCGAGTTTTAGTTTAAAACCTACCAGAGAGTCATACTTTTAGTTTGTTTTGGAAAAAAATGCATAGTTTTACAGCTATTCAGTGAAACAATTTAATGTAATAGTGTTGTGTTTATATTTTCTTATTGATCTACTGATCCCATACTTAGTTGATACTCTTAAATGCTATACATATAAGAAAAAAAAACATGTCTTTTGGTGTTGAATGCAAGAAAGAGATGTTCATCACTAGATCACTGCTGCAATATGGGAAGTCCTGCCAAGGACTGGACCAAACCAGCCAGATTTCCAAAGCTTTAGGGTTCTTTCCATGTGCCAGTGGCATGTAAAGAAACCATTGTGTAAGGTGAGAAATAGTTCAGAACTCCTCTGTGGGCTACAGTGGGTCAATGATTGGCTAAGAATTCATTTAAATAGATTCCACATTTGGGAATATCTTCCAAAAATGCATTTATTCAAAAGTGTTTTTAAAGCATTTCTGCCCATATAACTACCGTTCTCAAGTAAATTTTACCTCAGAGCTTGAGTGTCTTTCCTTGCACTGCTCTGAGAGAATTGTTGTGTATAAATTATGTTTCTTTCATTTACTAACTATATTTTTTGTGGGGTGTATACTTAGTGATCAGAGTTAGGTTTATTCCAAAGAATATATAACTTTCTTTCAGAAATTGTGACAAACTTTCGCAGCATCACTGACCGCTTATCAGACAGTATTTTTATCTGTAAGCTGGTCCTGAGTCCCTATGGGAATTCTCTAACATTTTGAGAGAATTATAGCATTTTTTTTGTGAGGAAAAGTGTAGTAATTATGCATTAGTTTGTTGTGATGGTTATGGCAAATGTGCTTAGTGTTTGCAATTGAAAATATTTCCCTCACTAATTACTTTTTAGTTAGGACATTCCATTGACTCTTCTTGGTTCTACAATCTAAGAGACTCCAAGCACAGCTAGGATGTTGTCCAGGAGCTTGTTAATAATATCACTTCTTCCTCAGTCCACAAGAAGAATAACTTGTCTGGGAGGATTTAGTCTTAAAGCAAGTTTCTTCTTGTTTGAACAGTGGAAGGTTTACTCTGCTGAGCTCATCAGTTGTTCCCAAAACTATTCATTTTTTCCCTTAGCTCCACTGGTTTTGCCCCATGGGATGCTACTATAGGCTGGTAGTCAGGCATGTCCTCTCCGGCTGCATAGTTGCCTTTAACAGGGAAGGAAGAAACTCTCTGCAGGCTTTGCAGACGCTAACCGGGAATACTGCATTCAATAATCTGCAATGAGGAGCCTCTTCTCTGGGGTAGGGACTGCACATAAAGTTGACTTTTCCTGGCCGTGGGTGTCTCTCCTAAAAAAAAGAAACATAAATCTAGACATTTTTCCTCATCTAGAGGAGATAACTGACTGGGTTTGGTAAAAGGATTGTTGAGACATTTCATTCCCTGGATGATGATTATCCTGCTTGGAAGAGGACAAAACATATTTCTTCTCTATCCAATTCTGATTCTGAGTCTGAGAAAAAAAGATTTGGACTGGGATTGTGATTCTCATATTCCCTCACTAAAAGACTGAGATTCTGATTTTGAAGAGGATGTTTCCTCAGAGTCTTTTCCTGAGAAAGTGTCTTTTTCAAATAATATTGCTAATATATAGGGTTTCTTTCAATGCAAACAAAAAGACGTCTATATCTCTACAATGATATTATATTTTATAACAAGTGGACTTTTTTCAAGCTATATCTGTCACTCCTGATTTAACTGCTTTAGAGGATACTTTTTAAGCCGCTTATACTTTTCCTGACATCCAGCCATCTGCTCTCAAATACGTCTTTTTATTATATTTTATATATAATTATAAATAACCATGAACATAGCTTTAAAAGAGCAATTTAACAGCATACATCTTGATACAAAGAACAATCATTTATACCAACAAAATGGACAGCATAACTCATAAATAGTCCATACTTTCATCTTATAATATAAAAGACTGCACAATCCAATCTGTCTTTGTAGAGCTCATATAAGCATGAAAATTCTTCATGCACATATTCACATTTTACTATAGTGACAGTGCTATTATGATAAGATCACCCATATTGTATTTCCTCCTACGTATATATCTTGAGAGAGTTTTCAGTTTTCTTTTCAAAAAGTAAATACTTTACAAACTACTTCAGTAATAGTCTGAATGAAAATATGAGAAGGTTTTTCTCCACTGTTGTTTACATTTCAGTGTCAAGACTTAGTGTGATATATTTTGCTATCCTGTATAACAGCTTTAAGGAATCATATATTCGATTTGCTGCTCTCACATAATGTTTTGCTTTTCCATTCTTAGGCAATTAAAGCTTCAGATAGAAAAGTTAAGGCATGTCTTACATGCATGTCTTCCTTTGTGCAATTTTTTTGCCACCTCCTATACCTAATTAAATGCATTCCCATGAGCATATCATCTATTTTTCATCTATTCCTTTATATACTTTCCTACTTCAATTTCATCTAACTTGCACTCTTACATATCCAGAACATGAATATCTGGTTAGCATGCTCTTGGCCACACTATCAGCTAGATATCATTTCCATTTTATATATTTTATATGGTTTAGCTGAATTATAAAACTTCTGGTGCAGCATGTGCATATGATAGTCCAATACAAATGGACATTTTTCTACTAGCCTAGCTTTATCACAAACCTCACGCTTTCTTGTTTCTGTTAGCTCACACTCTGCATACAGGCCCAGATTTCTTGCAGTTTATGTCTGCTCTTCTTTTTTATTTTCCTTAACTATTTATTTATGTGGCTCCTTCTTCATTTCTGGTCTTAATACTTTTCCACTTTTTTTCTCTCCTTCCTACCAGGTGTCAGGCAGTGTTATTTCCCTATTCACTTCAAATTAGATCCCTATTCACATCATTATACTTCTCAAAAATACGCCATTCACTGTGCTCTTGATAACCTATATTTCCTACATAGCACTTACAAAGGCAGAAACTCATTTCAATAAATTACCATTCTGCCCCATAATTAACTGCTCATACAAGATGATGTATGTACCCTCCCATATTTCTTTACCTTCCATAATAGTATTTTTAGGAATCTGCCATCAGTTCCAGACTCTGCCTCTCTCCATCATCCCTTTAATAAGATAATCATTTGTTTAGCACTTTTCCAGTCATGTATCCAATCAATTCAAAAGTGAAGGTTTCTTTGTCCCTTCTTATGTATACATCCCTATCTACCTTTTCCTTCTTTCTTAATTTAATGTACTACACTAGATTGTGTGCATGTACTAATGTTTATATATTTATTTATTTATTTATTGACATTTGTTAACCAGGTTTGTCCAACTGGGCTTGTGGCCCATTTTCAGTGGAGACCCGAGGAAAAAAGCACCAGTAATACATTTTAAAATAAGTACAATTTTAAACAATATTGATATAATAGCAGTTATAGCAAAACGATTCACAATATGTTGGGTTACATGCATAAAGTTAAAGTTGCATTAAAAAGAAGCTAAGTAAAAATTTTACATTGATATAGTTCAATAGGTCAACAATAAACTTTTTTTGTTTGTATAAAATTGTGCAAATGCATAGTAGACACATTGGAGAGAGAGGTGTAATGAGGTACTAAGTATGGTCCTTTTGAGGGTACATAAAGGGAAGGAAGACTAGGTAGGGTCATGGCAAGGGCAGGTTCTGGAATTGAGAAAATAAGCTTTTAGTTCATTTTTAAAGTGTGAGGTGTGGGAGATTGAACGTAAGTCAAGGGGAAGTTTGTTCCAAGCATGGGCAAGGGAATGTTTGTAGAGTAGTTTGCCTACCTACCTTTTTGGGTAGTAGATATCAAGTAATTGTTGGTTAAAAGTACAGAGGGTCTGGGATGGGATGTAGATGGAGACTAAGGAAGATAGAGATGGACAGAAGGAGGGTTTATAAAGAATAGAGTGTAGCATATGAAATTGATAAGATAGCAGAAACTGGGGAAGTTCAAGCCATTGAAGAGAGTTTAAAGAAATGCAGTGGTGTGAGTTATATGGGGAGTTAGTAATGAATCTGGCTATTTTATGGTAAGACTGTTGCAGTTTGTTTAGAGTGGAGGCCTGGATATTGGTAAGAACTGGGATGGCATATAAGAGGGAGGAGAGGAGGAGTTCCTGGCCCAGGGTAAGTCTAGACTCAGGGGTTAGAAATTTTTTGTTACGATATAGCAGACCTAGTTTCTGGTTAGTTAGTTTTTTTCTATACATTGGAGTATGTGTAGGCTGAACTTGAGTTCATCATCGATAATGACCCCTAGGAATTTTGTGTGGGTGTCAGGTTGTATGTTTGTATTGTTAGAAGATGTAATGAAAAAGGAGGTTTTGTGATGAGAAAGAGAATGGGGAAGGAAAAGTAGGAGTTTGGTCTTTTTGGGATTTAGGATCAATAGATTGTGAGAGAGCCATTGTTCAGTGGATAGTAGGGCCTGTTGGGTCAGGGAGTGTAGTTCAGGAATGTTATTTGAGATGGATATAAGTGTGGGGTCATCGGCATACTGAATAAGGGAGGATTCTTTGCATGAGGTGTAAAGATCATTGGTGAAGATGTTAAACAAAAAGGGGTCCTAAGATGTAGCCTTGGGGAACACCAGTGGAGATGGGAAGGAAAGGTGAGGAGGATGAGAGCCATTTGACAGATGGTTCCCTGCCAGATAGGTAACTATTAAACCAGGCAAGTGTGGATGGGGGATAAGTGGAGATTTGTGAGTTTGGATAGTAGTAGAGGATGAGAGACAGTATCAAAGGCTTTGTAGAGATCTAGGAAGAGACCGGAAATTAGTTTATTGTTGTCAGGGGCCTCTGCAATGATATGAGTGAAGGAGAGGAGGGCAGTGGTGGTGCTGTGGTGAGGATGAAATCCATGTTAGGTAGGGGTAAGTGGTGTATGAGGAGGTGATTGAGAAGCTGTGAGTGAATACATTTTTCTAATATCTTGGAGAGGAGGGAGAGAATGGCAATGGTTCGGTAGTTTGAGGGGTCAGTGGAGTTCCACCTTTATGAAGAAGGATAGTGAAGAAAGATTTCCAAAGGGTGGGGACAGTTGATTCCAGAATAGATCGATTAATTAGTATAGATACAGGATAGGCAATTGAGTCAGCAGCAAGTCTGAGGAATGCAGGAGACAGATTGTCAGTGGAAGGAGAGCAAGGTTTTAACTTGTGTAGTAGAGATTTGATGTAAGTAATGGGAACTGACTCAAAAGAAAACAAAGTTGTGTTAGTGGGACGTGGAGAGGTGGGTGTCGAAGTAGAGTTTGGCTTAGAGGTTACCAGATTTTGGATGGAAGAGATAAAGTGTTTATTCAGGAGGGTAGCTGTTTCCTGCGAGGAAGAGTTAGGGTATGGGGTGGGATTAGAGGGCTTTCTAGGATAGAGGATGTTGTTGAGAGTTGAACAAAATTTTCGAGGACTGGATTTGTTGTTAAGCTGAGCAGAGCTATAGTATAACTTTTTGTCATTAGTTGTATGTTTTTTTGCAAGGTTCCTCAGTTGCCTGCATTTTTGAAGAAAGGGTGGTTGTTTAGTTTTAGTCCAGGTTTTCCAAGCATGATCTCTTTGTTTCATATGGGACCTAGGAGAACCAGGGAGCATGGTTTGATTTTACTCTGATCTTCCTAGAGGGAGCTAAGGAGTTTAGAGTATTCATGAAGATGCTATTGAAAGTGCTTACAGCATCGTTTAGGAGGAGGTGTTCTAGGATGGACCAATCTATGTAGTGGAGAATGGAGTTAAATTGGGATGAATTGAAAGTCAATAGTTTTCGACAGTCTTTGATAAGGTGGGGTTTAGGAATATGGGAGTAGTGTCTTAAGATGGTGGTAGGGAGATGATCACTGAGGGAGTCAGGTAAGGTGGTGGGATTGTGGTATTGGTGGGGAGAATTGGTAAGGATCCAGTCTATGATGGAGCTGGAAGTGGAATTTTTATGGAAGCAAGTGGGAGATGTTATAAGTTGGTGGAAGCCGTGTAAGTGGATGCTGAGTTGGGGGGAGTCACTTGTGAGTTTGGACCAATCAATGTTGACATCACCTAGGATAAGTGTCTCATATGGTATGTTGTGGGAGAACCAGGATAGGATGTTTTCAAGAATGGGCAGATTGTTACCAGGAGGAAGGTAGATAGAGGCAATTGCAAGTTTTTTGTGGGGATTCAGATGGCAGTTAAGGATGATGATTTCAGCTGGGAGGAAGTCAGGAATTGGGGAAGGGTATGGTGAAAGGTTAAGAATGTTTGAGTTGAGGATGGCCACGCCACCACCTTTTTTTACAGGTCTATCAAATCAGAAGATATTATAACCTGGTGGGAGTATTTCACTATTTGAGATTTGTGGCTTGAGCCAGGTTTCAGATAGGGAGAAGATGTGAGGGGTATTGAGAGCTATCCATGAGTGCAGCTCAGTGACTTTATTTGCTAGACTCTGAATATTCAGTGAGTAAATAGTTAAGTATTTGGATGGAGATGATTGTTGTGACTGAGTTTGGTGACTGTTAGAGGAGTAAGATGGGGGCACTGTAGAGGTAGTTTTGGGGAGAGAAGAGGGGCCAGGGTTGGGATGGATATCTCCAGAATAAAGTAGGTTTTTAGTGAGGAGTAGATGCAAATGGAGTTTGTATCGTTTTGACTTAGCTTTGTGGGAAGGTTTGAAAACCTGTATTATGGTTAGTTTATATAGACTTGAGGTAGAGGTAGTAAAGAGATTAGGGGAGATAGTAAAAGATGAAGTAGTTGGAAATATGTTGTATGAGTGAGAAGTTGGTGAACATAGGAGTGGGTCAAAGAGATTGGAGTGGTAAGAGGTGGAGATAGAGAGAATAAGGAGTAATGTAGAAGATATTAAAAAATAATACATGTTGGAATAAAATATGGTCAGAGAGAGTAGGTAGAGAGGCAGTGGTATAGAGGAAGTGGTGTTGACAATATATATAAATAATCCTCATACAGATCTTTTGGTATATGTATTCTGTTCATTACTATACTACATTCTTTCCTTTCATTAATATAATCCTCTATTTCTGTCTGTATTTTTCTCTTCCTTGGGTGTGTGTGAGTGATCGGTATTCATATTTTACAGTTTAGTATTAAAGGTACTGAGTTTTGATGCTGTTCCCTCCTTTTTTCGTAATGTCTACATAATATTTTCATATTACTCGATCAAGTGTGTACTTACAACCTTTCTTACAACATGAGCCAATCCAGTATTTTCCTATGGTACCTAACCATGCAAAATGTGCCAGAAGCCAGGCAGTAATCACATACTAAATGGACTGTCTTCCATTCTCTGCTATATCCTCACTTCAGTCTCCCTACATTGTTACTTTCTGTAAATATAAACTCCATATCCTTGCCTCTTTCATCATGATTCTGTTCATATTGTCATTTCCTCCTTCTGTCCATATCCTGACTATAATTGACGACTTTGTGCATAATACATAACTTCTTGAACTTGTACACTGTGAATTCAATTGTTAAAATTCGGTGTCAGCCTTTGTATACTAACAAATTATTATTGTGTCATTTTACTTAATTGTTTTGAACTTCTGAATTCTTTGTTACATATATTCTTCATTAACCCTGAGCTGAGACCAAAATTGGTTAGAAATGATCATTGCTCTACTATGGTAAACAAGTTCAAATACATAAATAAAGAAAATGTTCTATATTTCAGATAATCATTTTTTCACATGTGCAAATATAGTGGATTCTCTACTTCTTCTATTACCCTACAATATCCCCTTCCTTGTTATATTCCTTTTTTTACTAAGACCATTTTATACATATTACTGGTAAGACACAATGCTTTAGAAAATTCTTCAAATACTGCTAAAACATTATGGGCTATGGCACAGATTACCCCAGCTAGGAATATACAGTCATCTGCAAACATATAGAACTATACTCTGGCCTCACCCTTGTGACTTACTTCTTTAATCACTTGTTTCACCTGCAGCAGTAACTCATCTGTAACTAGTATAAACTTTCCTGTGTAGAGTGAGCTCCCTGCCTAGTTGCTCTCCTGATAGTTCCTTATTGGGATGTTCCACAATTTACAAGCTTGCCAAATTTAGGGCTATTCTAGAGGTTTAATTTATGTAGCATACCCAGATCTTAATTCAGTAACCATTTAAATTCTTGGCACTTGAATTATCAAGTGACAAAATATGGAGACTAAATGGTCAAAAATACAGTCTTGTATATAGTCTGCCAAAGGCTACCATTTCTTGGAATATTCCCTTTTCGCCAAGATGTGGCAATCTCACACATATATATATATATATAGATAGATAGATATGTTTCATGTCTAAATTTTGTCACCCACTACAGAGGTGCAGGGGATTGCCCCCTGAAAAAAAAAGGTTAAAGAAGAGAAATGTTCAATATTTTGTGATTTTGACAATCAATATTTTGTGCATTGAAATGCCTTAATTCTTGTTTTTCTAATATAATAAAGAGAAAAAGCCAGCTCACAGTATCAAACATTCTAGAGATATTAAAAACAGAAATAAAGAATGAAGATACTAGATCTTTCTCCAAGTTCTTCTGACTTTAAAAAAATAGTGTCATCAATTGATAGTGGACTGGCTGCCATGATCTTTATTGACTCTTATCTATTATTTGTGATAACTTTCCATCTAGCCTGTTTGTCAGGATGTTTGCAAAGATTTGAACATCTGTGTTTAATATTGAAATGGGTCTATAGTTGGCTATATACTATCTACTGTTTCATTGGTATTAGCTTCATTTTTGCCAGTTGCATACATGGGCCTGTTCTGCTTATTCCCTTTTATTGTTGCATATGTCCAGTAAAGTTTGTTCTAATAGGTAATTACAACTCTATTAGAAAAGACCACCAGGGGAATCCATCTGGACTTAGTGAGTTTCTGTGTTTTAACCTTTAGTTACTAGATTTAGATCTTCAGCTGTAAATTTACTGTCTAATTTCTCTTTAGTGGGAATAGATATTTCTTTCCTGTGCAGTACCTGTATAAACAAGTGTGTGAGATGTTCTGATCTACCTTCTGAGTATTATGAAGAGTAGAAAGATGTAAATGCCTGTCTAATTTGAAATCTTGTTATGGTCTCTCTATGTCTATCATCTCTTATCCTAGGAATGGATTGTAATTCTTTCCTGTGTTTAAACACTTATCCTATAATTCTCACAATCTGTAGTGAAAATATTCCACTGTAATTCCAGTCTAGCTGACATCACTGCCTTTACTTGCATTATAGGTTGCTCTAATTTATATTAGATTTTGTTTATTCCCATTATCATTGACTCTATACTACTCTTCCTGCCATATAGGTATTTTTGAAGTCCATGTATTTTATTACTTATCATTGCTTGGATACATTTTATTCTCTTCATTTCCTTTACCGTAAGTTGTACAGTTGTGACTGCTTTTACTCAGTCTCATTATATTAGTCCTGATCCATCTCTCAGTATTGTGCGTTCTATGCATGCAGTTTGCTTTGTCAAAGCATTTAACCATTATTTTGTATGCCTCAAAACTCCATTTAAAATTATTCCATCTCCATGTGTTGCAGGTACTTGGGTGTTATTTAGGCTTGCAATTAACTTTATTATTTCTTTTCCAGACACATATGTATTTATTAAACTTACTCCAATTATTGATGAAATAAATCTGTTTGGAGCTAAAAACTAGCTTGCTAAAGACTGTTTCTGGAAAAAAAAGTATTATAATTAAATTGTCACCATATATCAGTCCATTTTTTATCATTCATAAAAGTTTTGTTTACATGTACAGATGACCTTCCTTCTTACCCTGAAGCCTGTTTATGCTACAGTGTAATACTACATGACTCCCTCTCCCACGATTTGCAAATACTTTGTTATTTTGTTCTAAATTTGAACAGAATTATGTGATGAACTCTAGGGAATCTTGTCTTGCAGCATATAAATTCCTTATCATTGTTTTGGCCACTTGAATTTGTTCCTTTCAATTAAGCCATCTTCATCTTGAACGTGTTATACTATTACCTGTCACCATATTCAGTGACCTATAAAATAATATTCTCATGCTTTTCTTACCTTCCATCAGTTTATGATCCCGGACTTGTTGTTCAAACTAAGGGAAAGCCTCTGTGTACAAATGTATGAGTCGCTTATGTTTAACTAATTCTCCTACAACAGCACTAAACATCCCTTTATTCTGTTTAATTGCTAATTCTTCTCAGTGATACTACATGATATATTCTTCTGTCTCATATGGTTTACTATTAGTTGATAGAATCGCAGTTGACTGAAATTCAAATGATTGAACTAATTTGATGGAAAATCAGTTTGACTGAAAACCCATTTGACTGAAACCTCACTTCACTGAATCACAAATGATAGAAGATGTTCTGCATACCAAAATACAGCACAGAAATAATGTTTTTGAAGGGGGTGAAGCCACCCTGAACTGCAATGCATCTATTAATTTTATATATTCACAGTCATGAGGAAAAATGCTATACACAGTGAATTAGTGAATCACTGTTAGCAGAAAACTGCAAACATTTGCAAATCTGTGTATGAGACATGACAGAGGGACTGCCAGTCCCCACACAACCTTCTCGACTCACCTCCCTAATAAATCATATACACAGAAATGACAGCATCATGTACTACCCATACACTTCTACACTTTTTTATCAGTTGTGATTCAAGTATGTTTTCAGATTAACTGTTTTTCAGTCAAATGTTTTAATAATTTGAACTTTATTCAACTGTGATTTTATCAACTGATAGAAAACTTTGCTAGAGAATCTGCCTTTAATCATTATACATCTACCCTCCTTGTCTATGTCAACAAAAAAGTTCCCTTGGTACATTTCTACTGATTAAGGTCATGACCTCCATCTTCCCTTAAATAGTATAAGAATAGCCCAGTAACAGAAGGCACTCCCTACCCACTGAGTTGTGTCCCTCCAAGGACATATGTACCTCTTGCAGAATAAATAAACTGGGATACAACTTTTTGAATATAAGTCATTACATGTTTTTTTTAATAACACTCATTTAATAGAGGACAAACAAACCAACATAACAGTTCCATATTTAAAGGAACCCTTGTTGCGTCAGTAAACAAATAAATTAATAAATTTTACAATTCAATGAGTTAGTCACAAAAAATAAATAAAAATAAAACAAAACTTTGAATCTTAACAAATAGCATTTGAAATTGCTTCCATAGATCACTGAAAAACATATTTACAAAGAGTAACACTCCATAAAATGTATTGTCAACTTCAAACTGAACTATACATAAAAATAGCAGTCTCACAATGGAAAAGACCTTATGCTTTTACTAGGGAAGACCTTACTTAAATAGACAGCTGAATAAATAACTCAGCAAATGAGATTATTTCAGCCATTCATCTACATGAGTTACATGCATACATATGTACATTAATGAGCTCCTCAATCGGCATACTTCCATGTAGATAATTACAATTACTGTCAGTAGTCCCTATTAAAGTGTCACATTGTCCAAAGTTAGAGAACAGTTAATGTCACAAAAAAAAGAGAACAGCTAATGTCACAAAAGAAAAAAAAAAACACTGGAAAAGATTCACATAGAGTTAAGAAGATGTTCTCATGCATTTTTGGCCTGCCTTCAGAAAATACCTTTTCTTGTTTCCTGAACAACAGTTAAGAAGATGTAGCTGCAATAACAGTGGGCACATTTCATGGTTGTTTTTCCATTTTCTTGTTGCTGTTACTCAGCTTACCTTCCACCACAGTCAGAAACAATACTTTAAGCTTCACTTTCCCACCAGCAAGAACAATAAAAGGGGCATGTCCAGTATAAATACAGAATGCTCATTTTGACTGGATAAATTCAACATGTATTCAAACTAAGTTGCTGACATCGTCTAATAATGTGACTGAATGTGCTTCTTTTCTTCCTTGCCTCACATAAGAATAATATGATTGCACAACACTCTGCAGTGATCAATTTTAATTACTTTTCTGGGTCACGACATAGAAGAAATGATTCTTTCCATAGCTGCCAGGTTTCAGATTGTGCTATGATGTGTCTTGGAAATTCAGAAATCACTTGCTATAGATCAGAAATGCCATATCCAATGTCAATCTTTATATCATTTAGTGGGAAATTTGCCCTGTCCACCAGATTATGGGACAGAAAAACCCTCACAGTTAGCTCCTACCACTTTCTCTGATATCCCCTGAAACCTCAGTTTTTTTTTCTCCTGGCTTAATCTTCTAAATCAAACTAAATAGGCACCATCCTTGCCTCCTCTGAGACGAACGTTTTTTTGAGAGACTCCTGACAGTAACATCCATCTTCATAATTTGGTCTGAATGTGCTGTTAGTGAATGTTAAATAGTCACAATTTTATTTGACAACTGATTGATATAAGCTATGTTTTTACATCTTATCTTATGTAGGTCTGACACTGTTAGTTGGAATTGAGCAAAATTACTTATATCCAACTTTGGATGGGAGGGTGGGGGAAGGGGGATAATGAAGATTTGAAACTGGTCAACAGGTTCACAATGTCCAAAGAACAACTTCATACTTCCATCATTTCCTCACCAACTGAAGTTTTCTGTTTGCTTACTCTTCTTAGACATATCCAGCAGGATAACTGCACACCCCCCCATATTAAAAATTGGTAAGCCTAACTCTACCTAATCAATTTTATCTATATGTTCTGCAGGACCACTTCTAAATGTATAGTTCTAGATGGGAGCAGAAGAAGCACCATAGGCCTAATGACTCATCATGGCCATTGACCGCATCTGCAGTGATGAAACCAGCCACAAGGACTCAAGGGCTTTAAAAAGAAAATAAGTTACTGTAGGTGTCTAGCTACGTTTCCCTCTTAGCCTGCTAATGTAGAAAGCACCTGGTCTAAAGCAAAAATAACTGTCTCTACCCACGGCTAGGGACAGCAGTGGCTCCCCACCCCTATCAGCTGTAAATACATTCCCCAGTTAAACTTTTTCTTTTTAGTTATCAGTACACCAAGATAAAGCTCTAGGCGAAAAAAAGGTAACTCAGTAGATACACTGGAATTGTCCACTTGTAAAACAGAGGCAAAAAGGTACTTAAACTGCCACTTTTTGTCTGCTTCAAACTAGGTATCTACCCAAAAAGGACACACCTGAAATAAGGTCTATAGATTGTTCTTCCCTACTAGATTCTAATAACTTCTAACAATTTGGCTATTTAGACACTTACCCTGCAATCTTTAGCCTGGGGGTTCTAGCCCTGCTCCATTCAATATGCTTACTTTGCTTCCTCCCCTGCCCCCTATTCCCACCCACCCCAGTACCTCTACATTTATTCTTAGCCTTAACCCCACCACTAATTACCACCAATTAGGCTGTGCCACTAGTCACCCCTCCCCCTACATCCAACACAATCATGCTACTACCTAATATAATAACAATCCTAACCTGCGTAGGTCTAATTCACATTACATCCTACCAAGGCTCCACAGTCACATGCCCCAACAACTTTCACTGTACTCTCTCAACACCCTCCCTCAAACATTTACACTATAACTTCACAACCCCTGCCACCCAAAACATCCCCCCAATACACACACTCCATTACCAAACACCTAACACACTCAAAAAAATATCCCTAAAATACCATAAGCAATTTACTATGTATATAAAACATATCCTAAGCACTGTCTATAAACTAGCCCTCACTGGAGACATCCATCCAAACCCTGGTCCTCCCAAATCCAACCCAACCACAAACCTTAGTCCAAGCAACCCCACCACAACTCAACTCCTAGCCAGCAAAAAAAACAACAGACCTACTTATATTGTCCCTAAACATCAGAAGCATATGCAATAAAATCCAAGAACTACATGCCAGCATAAGCATATATTCCCCAGATATTTTCTTCCTAACTGAAACCTGGCTCAAACCTCACATCAAAAGTGAGGAAATACTTCCACCTGAATCCAACATCCTTTGCATAGACAAATTGTCCAAAAAAGGAGGTGGTGTAGCATTGATATTTAAACACCACCTCGATATTCAACTCCTGAACACATCTGCCCTTTACCACAGCAATGAAGAAATCCTTTATGCCAATCTCAAACTAAACGCAAACAAAACAATCAATATCATAGGATGCTATTTCCCACCAGGGCAAAATATTACACCCCTAGAAAATCTCTTGAGCTGGACTACTCTATCTCTACCCCAGGAAACCATCATTCTCAGTGACTTTAACATCAACTGGCTATCCTGTAATAACAATCACCCAGCCATTCACCTTAATCTCCATGGGTTCACTCAACTCATCCAATCCCCTATCTAAATCAACAAAAACCCTAACAATCATACCTTACTTGACTGGATCTTAGTCAACAAAGTCATTCACTCTTACCTAGCAGGCTGCTTACCTGACAGTCTTAGTGACCACTCCCCCACTTTCCAAATTTGGCACCACACAAACAGTCTCTATCCCATTATCCACAGGCAAATATAGAACAAGTCCAAATTCAACCCCAACTCCTTCATTCCCTCCCTGCAAAAAATTAACTGGTCACTGCTAAAATACCTCACCTAGATGAGGTGATCCACTTCTTCAACAGTACCTTCCTCTCCATCCTAAACACCCATGCTCCTGTAAGAAATGCCAAAGTCAGATCCAGGCATGCTCCATTGTTAGAAAAGACCACCAGAACCCTAATGAAATCCAGAGATAAGGCCTGGGAGCCCTGGTGACTAATAAAAAATAACTCAGGCAATCATTCCTTGAACTGCTCAATAAAGCCAAAAATCAAATAAAATTAGACAAATCCCTTTACTATAAATCCACTGTATAATCTACCAACCGCAACCCTAAGCAATTCTGGTCCACTATTAACACTATCCTCTACCCAGGGAAGGTTTATACCCCCCAGCCGTCCATTTCCTCCCTCATCCAGCAGTATTGCTGAATCCTTCAACAAACACTTCATTAAACTATAACATCTCTAAACAAACAACACTTCCCTACAACAGCCCCCCAACTCCTAACCCTAAACCCCCTACACCTCTTTTCTTCTTCACCTCAGCACCTACCTCCAACATAAAAAGCCTATTGTCAAAACTGAAATCCACCAAACTTGCAGCTGACAACCTCCCCTCTGAATACTTGAAAACTGTAGCTAATACATTAGCCTACCCAATTTCAGTTCTAATAAACCATTCCATAACAAAAGGCCATGTTCCCTCGATATGGAAAATATCCGACATCATTCCCCTCCACAAAGGCACCCCGTCCACCGACCTCTCCGATTACTGCCCCATTGCTATCCTTTCCCCTCTCTCCAATATACTTGAAAATGTATCAACACCCAGGTCCCCAACTACCTCCTATCTAATAATCTCCTCTCCAAAACCCAACATGGCTTCAGGCCATATCACAGCACTACCTCCGCTCTCCTTCACCAACACTATACTTCATCACAAAAACAATGGCTTCTTCTCTACTGCCATATTTCTAGATCTCTCAAAGGCCTTTGACATGGTATCTCATGAGCTACTGCTCTCTACTATCCCCAACCTCTCCTCCTTACAATCAGGCTGCAAGTGTTTCCACAACTATCTACACAGATGCCAGCAATCAGTAATCTGGGACGATAACCTATCACCTCACCTCCCGGTTACTCTCGGAGTTCCCAAGGGTCTATCCTTGGCCTTCTGCTATTATCACTTTTCACTAACAACCTACATACTGCCACCACACAATCAGCTCTTATACAGTACATAGACAACTCTACTTTCATCTGCTCTGCCCCCACCCTACCAGAATTACAACAGATCACACAGGAATCATTCTCTTCTGTAGAAAGCTGGCTATCCAATGCTCAGCTCCTTCTGAACCAAAGGAAGACAAAACTTCTGTTCCAACCTTCCAAAGCCACCCAAAACACCCCCAACTTCAATATTCACGCCAAAGACAATACCATCATCTCTCCATCAGAACACACAAAATTACTCTGTGTGGAAATAGACAACAAATTTAGATTTGACACCCACATATCTCTCACAATAAAAAAGTTCACAAGAAACTTGGTGCATTATATCGAAGCCGCCAATTCCTAACCAAGGCAGCTAGAATCTCCATAGCCAATTCCCAGCTAATCTCCACCCTACGCTATGCATCCCCCATACTTAGCAACCTTAGACAGACAGACTTGCACAAGCTGGATGCTTGTTAGAACAAAATTGCTAAATTTGCCACTGGAACCTTTTACCGCAGCCATTATTTTCTCTCCCTTGAAGAACTAAACTGGCTACAACTCCCACAACTCCTTCACTTTAATCAACTCACCCTCACTCATAAACTTATTAACCACCCCCATAATATCCTTTCCCTTCAAACCCTTCTCCAACCCTATCACTCCACTAGGCCCCTAAGATCAAGCAACAAAAATCAACTCACTGTTATCAAACCCAAAAACTCAGCAGGAGAAGCTATATTTTCATGTACCATATCTAAACTTTGGAACAATCTTGCACCCTCTATATCTACTCTACCTTCCAGCAGCCTTTTCAAGACTGCGCTCAAATTCCACTTACATTTGCACTGGCTTTGTCCTTGTTCTTATCCAAACTAACACCCCCACCCTTAACTACCCCCCACCTAGACTCTTAACCCAACTATACTACCACCGCTACTAACCATAGCCAGAATTAGCTAGTTGTCTTTACATACTTTAAAATCTTGTCTGACAACTTTGTTACTAATATTATGAATGACAATAAATTATCTTAACTTGCAACGTTTACTGTATATACTGTTGATAATCAATATCTTGTTATTGTATTAAAGCCAACAACCTGTAATGTTGTTTACTATTGCTGCAACTTTGTATCTCCATTTATCATGTACATGATGTGGAGTTTTCTCCCTGGGCATCCGCTGAAAAAGGACCTATGTCCAGTCTGAATTTCCCGGTAAACAAAGGTAAAATAAAATAAATAAATAAAAATAAACCAGATTTATGAAATCTTTAGAGAGTCTTTTAGAAATAGCCTATCATTTGTATTTACCCCCATCTCTACCACTAGATATTTAATGTATTTTGCATCCCATCCAAAACATAATGCAGTATTTTTTAAATGGTTTAATAAAAAGTTATCTTTAAAAAAAATAATTAATAGCACTTGAATAACAACAGAAATATATAAGAATATACAAAAAAGAACCAAAACAGTTAAATACAACAAAACAACTATTTGCATGGGTGTCTCCTCCATAGATGGTATATTGGAAGAATACAATATATTAACAAGGAATCTAAGAAAATCAACCATTATTTATTTAACAGCTCTTTTAGATTCTTCCAAATATTATATGAGGAAGTGATTCATTGAGTCCTTGACTTAATAGTTGGATTTCCAGATGACAGACTTCATTCATGATATTAGAGAACTCATTGAAAGAGGGAGCAGATTCATTCTTGCAGTTTCTTGTTATTACTTTTCTTCCAGCAGTTAGAATGCTCCATAAAAGAGGATATTTCATTTTCACAACACACTTAAGAATTAGAGTATTAAACAAAACCAAAGATTTAGTTAAGGAAAAATTATCAGAGAAAATGGAATACAAGAAACATTAATTTTATCCCAATACATTTTGAGTGTACCACAGTTCAAAGCATATGCTGCCAATTTGATTTAAGGTCTAACTTGCATCTCCAACAAACTGTTCTGGTATTGGACATTGATTCAATTCTATGTGGTATAAAAAGGATCTATGCATAAATCTCCATTTAAGTAAACTTGTAGTTTGATTTTATGAAAATAAAATAATGTTTTTATCTTTATCATTAGGAGATTTGTTATGTATAAGATTAAAATAATTTCCATAGGTTTCTTTATTAAATTCCAATTCCTTTTTGATCAAATTTGAGACAAAAGACCCTTTCCAATAGTTTTCTGATAAACAAAGAAAGATAATAATTCAGTTAACTTAGGAATAAAATATCTTAATCTTGGTTGCATTAAATTATGTCTACTTTCTATGAATTGTCTACAATTTTGCAGGTGCAAGCATATGTCTTTATCCAACTCATATTTATTAATTATATATTGAACAGCATACAGTTTTGTATATCCATTAATTGAAACCAATACATAAATTGTTATTTTTAAAAAAATATTCATTACATGTACACTTACAGTGGAAATAATATATTGAGTGAAGGCCACTGGAAAATGAGGAAAAACATGCTTTATAGATTGTATGTTTATAAATAACATTTTCAAGGCATTTAATAAAATAGAAATATAAGAGAAATTAATACTTTTGACTAATGTTATCCGGAAATAGTATTTTAAAAGCCAAAACAATGGCCTATTTAAGATTATACAATGATTGGAGAGTCTGGGGCTAAAAATTGTATACTAAGACACTATTGAAAGTCTTTTTATTTAGCAGAGTAATGACTATTCTCCTAAAATAGTAATGTTTTGATAATAGAAGCTAGAGAGTATGACTCTAAGTCTGGTAAACCGATAACCCCATTTGACTAGTCTCAAGTATGGTGATTTAATGCTATTCTAGGTTTATATGGAAACCACAAAAACTTTAAAATTAAAGACTTAACCTCTTTTATGCAACTCATAGGAGGAGGAAGATATAAAGGCTGAATACTATATACGATTTTGGGTAAAATTATCATTTTAATTAAGGAAAATTTTTATCCATTGTAAAAGGGATCTTATTCCATTTGTTTCTGAGATTTTTTTTTATAGAAATCAAATTATTTTCATAATTGATGTCTAACATTTTATTAATGTTTTCAGTAATACTTATACCTAACTAATTTAACTTCCTATCATGGACAATATATTTATTAAAACTTTTTTGTATTTCTTTTAGATTATAGTTTATGGGTAAGATTTTTGTTTTCTTTTCATTAAATCTTTAGCCAGATTTTCTCTGTAAAGTATCAATCTAAACAGAGAAAAAAGTGAGTTCTTACATTCATTCAAAGTTATTAGCATATCATCTGCAAGCAGTTGTATTCTAGATTCTAAATTCTTACCTACGTGTATGCCTTTAACATATTTGTGTTAAATTAGGAAATGGTTTTATGACTAACATAAAAAGTAAAGGAGAAAGAGGACATTCTTTTTTTGCTTCCCTTAAAAATGTTTTTTTTTTCACTCAGAAGTGAATGAACCTACATTTTGCATAAGCAAGAGAGTTTTTGTAAAGAAGATTTCTAAGTTATATTAATTTGCTTGAAAATTACACTCTTCAAGAATCAAAGATAAATAATTCCAGTCTAGTGAATCAAAAACACTATCTATATCCAAACTTACTAAAGTTAACTGTCCATTTAAGTTATTTACATAATGATTTATTGTTAATATTCTTTTAATGTCATCATAAGAATTTCCATTTAAAATAAAACCAGTTTGATCATCATTGATCAAAGAAGGAAGAAATCATTTTAACCTATTAGCATGAATAGCCATAAATATTTTATAATCAATGTTTAGTTGAGAAATTGTTCTATATGAAGAACAATTAACAGGATCTTTGTCAGGTTTTGAAACTGGAGAAATGAGAGAATATTTCCAAGAAGTGGGATGTTTACTAAGTCTTTAGATAAATTGAAAACTTTAAGTAAAATATCTAAATTATCTTTATGCACCAGTATATAATGTTCTGGAATAATACCATCATTGCCAGGAGGTTTATTGTGCCTTAAAATATTAATTTGAGTCTTTAATTCAGATAATGAAATAGGTTTGTCAAAGAGTTTCTTCTGGTCATCTGTTAGCTACTTTTTAAATTTTTTTTGGAATTTCTTAATTTCTTCTGGTGAATCCATTATTGAATTATTATTATTTAAGGCACTAAAGTAAATTTTAAATTCTGTCAAAATATCTGGTAAACCAGTGACCCTTTTTATTAGTGGAGTATATTTTCTTTATGGGATTAGATTTAATGTGTAATTTTGTTTTACTTGCAAACGTATGCATATATTTAGGACTGACAGAGAAATTAACTAATTTAATCTTTTCTGGATTAATCATAGTTTTATGAGTTAGGATTTCCAAGCATTTGTCATTTAGTTTGTTAATCTCTTTAATCTGATTTGAGTTTGTTTTCTGAGTTTCTAATTTTAATTTGTCTGTTTTTCTTGCAAGTCTAACAAGTCTTTATTCCATTGTTTTTTGTTAGTGTAAAGCAGTTGGTAATCTTACCTTATAAATATGCTCTTAGAGAGTCCCATAAAAATATTTATGGAATGTCCTTCATATAACTAAATTCTATACAGACAAGAGTTTATTTTAAAAAGTCCCTGAAGTCCTTTAAATTGGTTATACAGGCTGGAATATGTTTCATAGGTAACTTATTAGGGATTTTAATAAGGCAAATCTCACCCATGAACATCCTAAATTTACACAGCATATAAAGTGTCCTACCAGAGACAGGAAGACACTGGATCATTGTTATACAGTGTCAAAACATGCCTATTGTTCCTGTCCCCCATGCAGCTTTGGGCTTTTCTGACCACTGTCTGATTCATTTGCTTCCTGTCTATAACATCTATAACATCTTGACTTTTTGGATGTAGAGCTATATAGACTGGAAGACAACACCATTAGTACCAGACTATATATTAAAGCTTGTCATGCTAATACTGCACTGAGAAGTGATAGCATGCATCCTTCAAAGACTTTCAAGAATGTGTTAAAGGGTCAGGCCATGAGGATGTCTAGATTAAATAGCAAGGATAGCATGTTTGAATTAAGCTTAAATGTTTTAGGACAAGAATTTAGAGACAGGGGATACAGGAATATGGAAATAAAGAATATGGTTAGAGATGTGAAGGTACTTAGGGATGGACCTGCACAACCTTATTTCTCTAATAATGATTTTGTTGGTAAGTCAGAGCCTAATAGAAACAGTGATACACAGAGGGTGGATTTTTGATACGTTATACCAACAATGCAAATGTGTTTTGCAACATAATTAAGAAAAATTGTCCTGTCCTGTTATCTGATACAAAAGTCAGTGGTATTGTAGGAGAACATCCACATTTTGTCTTTAAAAATAGGAAATCATTAAATAACTTATTATGTTATGGAAATGGACATAATGTAAGACAACAGGGACATAAGGGGACAGTGCCATGTGGTAAATGTAACTTCTATTCATTTACAGATAAGAATGTGATTTTTAGGCATCCCACAACCAATTATGTATTGGATCTTAAGCCTAGAACAGATTGTTCTAATTCAAATGTAGTTTACTTAGCATGCTATAAAGCCTGCTCATCCTTCTTTATAGGGAAAACAAATAGGATGTTTAAGGAAAGGATTAGAGAGCATATTTCAATCATAAGGAAGAAAGATCTATGGAATGCTCTAGCTAAGCATATAGACGATGAAAGGGATTCACACACGTATAAGTTCAGGGTTTTAGAGTGTTTAAATTTTAGTAAACATCTAGGAGATATTAAGAATATGACTGAACAAAGAGAAACGGAGTGGATAATTAGATTTCAGGCTTGCAGACATCCAGGATTAAATGGTAAAGTCCGTTTAAAACCATTCCTTAAAGCTCGTAATTTATTTAAATGAAGTTAATACTTGTTAGTCATGTGATGTGTTTTATCTCTGCTGTATGGATATATAAGGAGTTGTAATTATTGTTGTTTTTATTGGCCTGAAGAAGTGCTCAATTGGGCATGAAAGTGCTCACCACATGATTTAAAGGATTTTTTTTACATTTGATGCCATGGCTGATACTTTTGGAAAAATACATGCTTTGCAATTAGTAATCTTACCTTATAAATATCCTCTTAGGGAATTCCATAAAAATATTTAGGGGATGTCCTTCATAAAATTAAATTCTATAAAGACAAGAGTTTATTTAAAAAAGTCCCTGAAGTCTTTTAAACTGGTTATATAGGCTGGGATATATTTCATAGGTAAGTTATTAAGGATTTTAATAAGGCACACCTCAGCCATGAACATTCTAAATTTACACAGCATATAAGGCATCCTATCAGAGACAGGAACACACTGGAACATTGTTATAAAGTGTTAAAACATGCATATCGTTCCTTTCCCCCATGTAGTTTTGGGCTTTTCTGACCACTGTCTGATTCATTTGCTTCCTATCTATAACATCAAGTTAAAATATGTTAAACCTGTGATCAATACAGCAAGAAGGTGGACTATTGAGGCAAAGCTGAAGCTGCAAGCCTGCTTTAATTGTATAGATTTGAGTATCTTTAAAGATTCTGCTGCTACCTTGCATGAACTGGCAGACACAGTAGCATCTTATGTTAGCTTCTGTGAAGATGTGTGTCACCACTAAGACCTGGTTAAAATTTAACAACAGCAAACCCTAAAACTTCAGCAGCTTCATCAAGCCAAGGAAGATGCCTATAGAAGTGGGGATAGAACACTTTTTAGACAGGCAAGGAACACACTGACAAGAGAAATCAAACTGGCTAAAAAGAACTATTCTGATAGGCTGAAAAACAGTTTTTAGCCAAGTATTCTGCATCAGTGTGGAAAGGTCTACAAAACATTACAAACTACAGGAACCCCCCCCCCCCCGCCCATACTACAGCTTACTACCAGCTGGCTGATGACTTGAATGTTCTTTACTGCAGGTTTGATAAGCCTGGGGCTACAAATGACACTGTTACCACCTCTGTCAGTGTTCAGACTTATATGACTCTCTCTCCCACACATTCTCACATTCAGCCTGCATTAATTATCCCTGTGGAGGATGTTTATCACTTTTTTAAAAGATAGAAAATTAAGAAAGCAGGTGGTCCAGATGGGGTTTCACTCTCATGTTTAAAAACGTGCTGATCAACTGGTTCCTGTTTTTAATCAGATTTTTAATAAATCATTAGAGCTGTGTGAAGTGACCTTATGTTTCAGACAAGCCACAGTCATTCCAATGCCTAAAAAATCCACTATAACAGGACTGAATGACTACAGGCCTGTTGCTTTGACATCAGTGCTCATGACTTTTGAGAGGTTGGTGTCAGCTCACTTGAAGGATATAACAGCTCTCTCATTGGACCCCCTTCAGTTTGCTTATTGAGAGAACTGGTCAGTGGAAGATGCAGTTAATATGGGCCTGCACTATATCTGGCAACATTTTGACAAACCAGGGACATATGCAAGGATTCTGTTTGTGGACTTCAGCTCTGCATTTAATACAATAATTCCAGAACTTCTTCACTTGAAACTCTTCCAGCTTCCCGTTACTGCTGTCAATGGATCACCAATTTTCTAAGCAATAGGAAACAGCAGGTGAAACTGGGAAATTTACATCTAGCTATTGCATGATCAATACAGGTGCCCGCATGGATGTGTGCTCTCCCCACTGCTATTCTCCCGCTACACTAATGACTGCACCTCTAAAGACCCCTCTGTCAAACTTATTAAATATGCAGATGATACAGCTGTCATTGGGCTTCTCAGGAATGGTGATGAGTCTGCATACAGATGGGAGGCTGAGTAGCTGGCCCTTTGGTGTAGTCAGAATAATCTGGAACTGAACACTCTTAAAACTGTGGAGATGACAGTGGACTTTAGGAGTGGTACTACAATATTATCCCCCCCTTTATATTTAATACTGCTGTGTCAGCTGTGGAATCCTTCAAGAAGTGGGACACCAATGTAGGGTCCATCACAAAAAAGGCATAACAGAGAATGTACTTTCTGCGACAGCTGAGGAAGTTCAACCTCCCACAGGAACTGCTGATTCAGGGCTATACAGCAGTCATTGAGTCTGTTCTCAGCTCATTCGTAATGGTGTGGTTTGGATCTCCTTCTAATCATGGCAAAAATAGATTACATCAAATAGTCAGGTCTGCCAAAAATATCAATGGTGCCAGTTTGCCCTCCTTACAGGACCTGTACTATTCCAGAGTTATGAAAAGAGCAGGGAAAATCATCACCGACCCTTCTCATCCAGGCCTCCATCTTTTTGAACTATTACCATCAGCCAGGTGTTATAGATTAATACACCCCAAAACAAGCAGATATAAGCAAATTTTCTTTCCACAGGCCATCAACTTCATAAATGGTTAACTCAGCTTATTAGGTTGAGGTATTCTTTTTCCCATGCCTCTGAGGATTCTGCAGCATTGTTTAATATTGTTAATACTTGTTTCTTTCAGAGTTTATTTCAGTATTTCTTACACGGAGTTGCACTTTGCACCTTGTGTGTGTGTGTGTGTGTGTGTGTGTGTGTGTGTGTGTGTGTGTGTGTGTGTGTGTATAATATATGTATAATATATATATATATATATATATATATATATATATATATATATATATATATATATGTGTGTGTATTTACTTTTTTGTCTTATTCTTAATAGCTGCATGTATGTCTTTTGTCTTGTTCTTAAAAGTTGTATGTATGTCATTTTTGTAATTCATACTTGGAAAATCACTGAAACTAGAGCCAAATTCCTTGTATGCATGCAAACGTGGTCAAGAAATGTGATTCTGATTCTGATTATTATTACTTGTTAAAATACTTCAAATGCCATGGCATTATGGTCAGAGAGAGGGCAAGAAACCATTTTAGCTTTGTCTAGTCTATTTAATAAAACATGAGAAATGTAGAATCTATCTATTCTAGCCTGAGTACCATGTCAGTATGAATAGTGAGTGGACAATAATGAACATGGGTCTGAGAAGTCATATATATCTTTAAAATGCATAAGGTCTATGAATTTAATTAATTCCTTAGATGATGCAATTATTTTCCTTTTTGTGATTACATTAGCGTCATTCTCTTTTAGAAAACAGTTAAAGTCACCTGCCATAACAATACTACTTTTTAAGACTTAAACAATCTGAGCCAAACGCTGTATACCTGTCCTAACACCTATTCCAGGTACCCAGTATAAATTAAGGAAAGTGTATAATTTCCTGTTGATTTCTAGTGTAATGAAACACAGTGAACCTTTAACATCTTTACAAGAACTAGTTGTCTTAGAAATAGTTAAAGTATTCCTCCATAAATTAACTACACCTCTTTTTTTCTGACTATAATGATCACTAACTAAAACAGAGTATGCATCGGTGTTAAGTCTAGCTATATCAGCTTGTAATAAATGTGTCTCTTGAAGAAGTATTATCTGAGAATGAAATCATTTTAGAAAATTTTTTAAGTTCCCTTTTTTGCAACCATTATTCAAACCATTCATGTAACATTCTTAACCACAAGTGGTAAATAAGTAAATAACACAACGGTCTTATTTAATTTTATCCTATACCAGAAAAGCATCTCAAAAGTATGTAATACTGCCAATAATTTTTGGAGCAAAACACTGGCTTCCCTAGAAAAACTTTCATATTATCTAAAATACACTGACTTTATGCAGTCTGTCTCTAGTCCAAATATCAGCTATGATGCATTCTTATTTAAAAGCATGCTCCAAAGGCTTATTCACCAAGGCAAATAGAAGAGGTAGAAAAGGACATCTATGCTTTGGTTCATGGTCTACTTTTACCAAGCCTGAAATAAATTTCCCCCTTACGTATAATGCAGTAGATCGATCTTCTCTACAGTGAAACCAAAAACCTCAGTGATCTCCAACAACTAAAGTCACTGTAATTTATCAAAGACTTCTCACAAATAAATCAGAGTATTCCTGCCTTGATGCATATACCTTCAATATAAAATCATGTCTAAAAGCATTAGACATACTGCTTTCTGACTCACAATCAGAATAATACAAATTCTCTACTGGCAAACTTCTTCAGGTGATGTACCCATATGTTTGTAAAAAATATATTATCTCTTTTAAGGAAAGTGATAGGGCTAGATGATCCTATGTCTTCCTCAGGCTTTTTTTATGTTGTCATTAACATCATTATAGCTACAGAATCACATGCAAAAGAATTCTTCTTTTACACATGACTCTTATTACTCATGTAAACAAAAATCTTGTTGCATTAGCTCATCCATGTAGGGACAATGAGTCTAATAAGAAATAATCTACAATAATATTTAGATAAGTTACTAAAACATGTAACTCCATATGAAGTGCAAAAGTCAGTCTGTGGCCCATTGCAGGTGCTGCAAAGAGCAATTTTGCCTACATCAAAGATTTAAATAATACTATTTTCATGAACTTTAATTTTACCCTGACTTAGGAATGTGGTTGATTCCCATCAGGGTATTAGAAACCCAAAATATCTGGATACATTAAACCAAGAGAAAAGCTAAATACCAAAGTAGTTAGGCCATTCCATTGCATAGACTCTTCCACCATCTTATGTCTGTTTAACTGGGACTTTATGTCAACTATTGTAAAGACTTCTGTGATGATCCACCACTGGGCCAGTAATCAAGGAGCCTCAAATTTCACCATTGGCACCAATGGGAGACGTACGCTGGGAGGATTACAAGTACACACACACTATTTCCAGATGCAGGTCTCTGCATCAACAGTAGTTTCCCTTAAGAGCACACAGAGACCACAGTCAGTCCGGGGCTGATTTTTCACTCTTCCTTCAGATCCCCAATAAGACTCTCCACTGGCACAGTTATAGAGTTGAGTCATTAGCCAGGGTTCCAATCTAAGTCCTCCAACACCCTCTCTGTCCAACCATGCTTCTTAGCTGTGCCCAAGTTACTGACACACATGGTCTTGGAGATTTGATTTACAGCCACCTGGGAAAAGCTGGCACAGGTTTACTAGCTATGCCCCCTTCTGCCCAGACTATAAGGTAGTTATCATTTCCACCAGAACCTCTTATCAGCTACTTTATGGCCCTTAACAAATGGTGTCTGATTTTACTGTGTAATATTAATATCAACAGAAATGGTAGTTTGACCAATAGCAAGGCTATTAGGAGTGACAGTGTCACCAAATAAATATGCAACTACTTTCAAAACTTAAATGTCTCTACTCAGATCAACCATGATGAAATGTTTAAATATATTTAATAATAAATAATAAAAGGACAAGACAATACTAACTATATATTCACAGTGACATCAGAGTTCAAAAACACAGGACATATTAAAATAACATTGCAGTACAGTCTCAAATAAATAAAGAAAAACATCTAAACTAAGCGTTACTATATTCCTGACTGTATCTAAGAGAATTAGTATTCCCTAATCACTTACTATTAGAGCAAGGCAGACGTGGTGAATGGATCTTCTAGTCATTGTCAGGTCCAAGACATAATGCAGAATGCTCTGTCTCACTAAGAGACTTTTCGAAATAGTATCTCAAATATTACTGCTGGGCTAACTTACAGAATGATATAATTTCTTATCATCTGACTCTAGTTCACAGGTGAAACCCCCACTGCTGGAAGCTGGCAGTATTTAACATCTACCTGTGAAAATACATAGACCTCAGATATTTGGCAGATTCTGGAAGTCATATAACAATTGCATTCCTTCATGCTTTCAAGACTAGTAATTAATTCACCCTAAAGACAGTACAGGAAGCTTCTCAGCACAGTTTCTATGTTTCTAGCGGCCTTGAAAACTGAAAGGTACCATCTTTTATTGCGTAGCCTATAAAGTAATTTATTTTCAGCTATTTTCCTAAAATTTGCTGGACTGAAGTTAACCTCCTGTATTCCAGTTTCCACTGTTAAAATATATACATTTAAATAATTACAATAGTGCATGTACATTTTTGTTCTCTTCCAGTAAGGCATACTGTGGTTACATTTCAAACGCAAGCACTTTATAAAATACCTTTTCAGCACACATGTCTGTACAAACCAGTTTGATATGCACATGACATACAGTTCTAACACAGTTGTAACAGAATCATCTTATATAAATTATTTCAATATTCATAAATTACATACAATTATTTACAAAATTCCAGCTAGCTGGGCTGGTAGTATCTTCTCCACAACTCCCACCCATCTTCTGTATGGGTTGACAGCTATAATGTCCTCAGAATTAGTCTGGTGGCCTCTGATCAATGCATGGGGCTTTTATCACTCATGCAATTGCTTCTGAATTTCTTGTCAAACTGTAACTTTGTTACTTATCAGTTTTTGATTCACTTGTCTTAACAGACTCAATAGTATACTTATCTGTATTCACACATTGTTTTTGCCTTATACCTCATCTTTACTGGCCCAGCCACAGTGTCCCACATCCATGTGTGATCTACAAAGTATTCTCCTATCCCTGGACTTAATCAGGTATTTCTGAGGTCAATGTCATCCAGGGGCTCAGCTTCCCTGTGCTTACATCTATTTTTTTTTTATGTCCTACCCAAGCACTTTTGCTGACCCTCCATGCTAATTAAAATCAAATGGCCCTTTAAAATATCCAAAAATATGTAGGGATATTTTTATCTTGCACATTAAAGTCCCTAACATCTATCCATGCTACTGAAATAAACTTTTCTGTTTAAAATTAGTTTCAGACTGTATCATTCAACTGCTATGATTTCAGTGGGTATGATGATGTGATATGATGTGATATGTGATCACATGTGGTTTGATGATGTAATATGAGATATTATCTGAAAAAAGAAAAAGAAAAAAAAAAAGTAGAATAGGCAAATAAAATTGCTGGTATAACATCCCAACCAGTCAACTGCTCCAGAAGAGACTCAGAAAACAATACATTAAAAATCACAAAAAAAAAAAACTTTTCCACATGAGAGCAACTGTTTCATAGTTTCATAGTTTCATAGTTTAGTACTAGGCTATCTGCCCTGGGGCATTTGTAAGCCTAGCCATAGTGATGTGGCTTTCACCACCCCATGAAATGATACAAAAATGTACAGAATAGATTTAGAATACTGTGCCTCTGTCTAGTAGTGACACAGTGAAGGTCCCCTTATATAATAGAATTAGTTTACTGTGCCCCTGTCTAGTAGTGACACAGAGGTGACCCCTGGGGTAAACTTACGATCTCCCATCCACTCATCAAGATTTCTCTTGAAGAGAGTTAGTGAGGGGCTCTGCCTAACATGAACTGGGATTCTGTTCCAGAGCATGGGAAGCCTCTGGGTTATGAATCTATCCCTCTAGCATGTCCTATTCATACTTGTGCCGAGGTTTAAGTCTTTAGCTCTCGTGGTTCTGATGGATTTGGATTTTTTGAGGTGGAGCATGTCCATCAGTTCCTGATTGGACATGGCCTTGTACGTCAAGCACAGATCACCTCTGAGCAGGCGGTATGCTACTGAATAGAGCTGGAGTTTCTTTAGTCTGGCAGAATAAGACATATGTTGGAGATCCTTGATCCTCTTGGTGAGGTACTTTTGTGGTCTCTCCAGCTGTTGCAAATGCCGGGTGAGGTACATACCAATTGGGGCATTGTACTCAATCATGGGTCTGATGAGGGAGGAGTATAGGGGTACAATGACATCCTTGGATCCTTATGTGAATCCCTTCATGATAAGGTGTGCAAGGTAGAATGTCTTTCTAACCACTTTGGCCATGTGGGTGTCAAATGAGAGGTCGCTGTCGACTTGGGTCCCTAGGTCTCTGATTACTTTTTCCGTACTCAGTGGGTTGCTGTCTATGTGATAATTTGTGGGTACTTTGTTTTTCCCAAAGGGGATGACTATACATTTTTTGGCATTTAGTTTAAGGCCATGACTCCGGCACCAGTTGTCCATTTCTGTGAGGCCTTTTTGTAGGATGTATGTGTCTGCTGGTGTATCGACTATGGCGCCTAGTTTGCAGTCATCTGCGAATTTTGTCAGCCACAACCCTCCCATGTTTGCTTTAACATCTGAGAAATAAATGCCAAACAAGAGGGGTCCCAGGACAGATGCCTGTGGGACACCACTTGTGACTGGCTTTGAGTCTGACATTGCTCCAGTGATTTTAACTTTATGGGTTCTGTCTTTTAGCCAGTTTGCAACTCATCTAGTGACATAAGGGTTTACATTTAAGCTGTTGAGCTTATCTATGATGCCTGAGTGGGATATTGTATCGAAGGCCTTAGCCAAGCCAGGTAGGCTGTATGGACTGCTTTGCCTCATCAATGGCTCTAGTGACTGTTTTGAAAAAAATCAACCAGGTTCAAAAGGCAGGATATGCCCTTTACAAAGCCGAACTGGGTTGGATCAAGTGTCTGTAGGTCCCCAATGTCTCTGTTTATGAGTTCCATAATGATTCTTTCCATAGCTTTGCAGACCAGGCTGGTTAAGCTTATGGAGTGGTAGTTCCCAGGGTCTGTAGAGGTACCACCTTTGTGGAGTGGGACCACTGTTGCTGTACGCCAGTGTTCAGGTACATATCCTGTAGTAAGGCTAAGGTTAAATAGCATTTTTATGTGCGGGTTTAGCTCCTCTTGGAGTTCAGGTAGCACGCAACCCGGGATACCGTCAGGTCCCATTGATACTGTGTTTTTAGCTTTGCTGAGGGTGGCTCTCACCTGGACATCTGAGATGACAGGGAGATTACATTCAGCTGGGATAAGTATTTCTTCTTTTGGGGGTGAGGGAGGGGAGAAATTTGCACTGTACCTGTCAGCCAGAATGTTGGCAATATCTGTGGGTTCAGTGTATTTTTTGTTGTTGTGAACTAACTCTGAGCATATCTGAGGGTTTCTGCCCAGGTTTCTAACATAGCTGAAGAAGGCTTTGTGGTTATCTTTAGTGTCCTTAGCGATTTTTCTCTCAAAGTTGGCCTTGGATGTTTTTATGAGAGAACGTAGTTTTCTGCTAGTGTTGATCAGAGATGTCTTCCCTTTATGGGATTTTGCTCTGTCGGAATACAATTACAGTTATACAATTTGTTAATGGCTGAGGTCCACCAGACAGGATGCTTGCCTTTGGTGGAGATGGTCTTGGATTTATTTGGGATTGCATGAACCATGCATTCTTGGAGATGTCCATAGAAAGCATTTGTGAAGGATTCAGCATTGTGGGATGTGGTATCCACTGGCCCAGTGGGCTTAAAGGATACCATCTCAGTCTTAAGAAGAGTGAAATCTGCTTTTGAGAAGTTTTTAACTGTGGTCTTTTGTGCTGGGGGTGGAGGTGGGATATGTATATCCAGGGTGATTAGTTTGTGGTCAGATCTCACTAGTGAGGGGTATACCTCCGGTGTGGAGCATTTTGTCCCCATGTTTGTGATGATCAGGTCTAGTATATTATCTCCCCTAGTGGGAGAGGTGACTAGTTGTTCCAGTGCATTTGAATTTATGAATTCCAGGAACCTTTGGGCTAGGGTGTTAGGGCTAGAATAATGCACCCAATCTATGTTAGGGTAGTTGAAGTCTCCCAGTATGATGGTATTTTGTGATACATTCATATCCTCCAATGTCTTCAGGAAGGCTGAGTGGGGTTCCTGAGATTGGGAGGGTGGTCTGTAACATGTTACCAGTTGTATAGCAGTTTTACCTATTGTTAGTTGCACCTGTATGGTCTCCGATGCTTCATGTGTTGCTACTAACCTGGAGGTGTGGGTGTCTTTGATGAATATGGACACTCCCCCTCCCTTTGTGGTTCGGCCTGGGTTTTGGGGCCTAAAAGCATGATAAGAGGTATAGCCTGGTAGCACTGGGGTGTTCTCAGGAGCCTTGAACCAGGTTTCAGTTACTGCACAGATGTCAATGTTCTCCATACTGAGGAGTGCATCGAGTGCCTACATCTTGAGATTTAGACTTTTGGCGTTGAGCAACATTACCCTTATTTTTTTCCATTTTTGTTTTCTAAGGAGGTGGGTTTGTCTTTTGAGCCTTGCCTAAAAAAGGCACTATGGGGGTGGCAAGAGCCTTAGCCAATATCCGGAAGCCTAGTGGTGACAGGTGCAAGCCGTCCCTTGCGAAGCAGCGTGGCTTGCTGAACATGTCATCCCAAGCAGACAGACATTGGATCCCCTTAGAATGACACCAGTACTTGAGCCAATTATTAAAGCTGATCATCTTGTCTTTGTATTGTGGCATCATTCTTGGTGAGGGCAAGATGCTGCTCAGGGTCAGGGTCATACCAGCCTTGGCTACATAATCAGAGAGCTCCTCTATGTCTCTTTTCAGGTAGTCCAGAGAGGTATGTCTCAGGTCATTCATGCCAGCATGGACAATGACGGAGTCATATTTGTACTTGCTTTGGAGTGACCTGAGTGCGTGTGTTATGTGGCGGATCCTAGCTCCCGATAGGCAGCTCACAGTCACCCTCTCCTTGTTCAGCCTGGTAAGTGGGACATCAGTGTGTCTGACTATAGAGTCACCTATTACTAGTGTATCAGGCATGGTGTTTGGCCTTAAGGGCTGTGATTGATTGACACACTGAATTATTGAAGTATGTGTTGCATGTGTTTTGTTTTGAGGTGGTGGATTTTTGGATGTCTGCTTTGGGAGCCTCTGTTGTTTTGGTAAGTTTTTTATTAGAGCCTCCGAGTATGTCTTTGTGTTTTTATCTGTTTGGTTTGCAGTTGTGGTAGGTCTATGTGGGACTGGGTTTGTTGTGTGTGTGGTTACCATCTCTTCCTGTCTGGTCATGCCAGCCCTGAGTTGAGAGAGTTCAGCCTCCAGTTTGGCTATATAGTTGCATCTCTCACATGTATTTGTGTTTGTTAGGAGGAGGAGAGGGTTGTCTGTGTACATGAGACAATTGTAGCATTGTCTCAAGATACCCAGATTAACCAGCTGAACTGGACAGGATGCCAGTAATCTACCACTCGACATGCTAGAACAGTATAAGGGAGTGCTGTGCCTTTAAGGGAAGTGGATATTCATAGGGGTGGTAGGTGGATGTAGTGCTTACTTTAGTATGAGAGTGCTTACTTAGTAGAGAAGTTTTGAGAACAAGTGCTAGGCTTATAATATAGCGAGTAGTCTGATTATACTAAGAGTAGAGCTTCCTTAAGGGAAAATTTGAAGAGCAGACTTGGCGGAGCCAGAAGAAGTTTAACCTTGTTTAACCGGCGCTGCGCTATGTGCACAATCGCGCAAAGCCGCGCAAACGCAGATTTGAAACAGGGAATTTCAAAAGAGCTAGAAATGGTCCAAAACAACCAATTACTGCAGCTCTTGTACTGAGGTCACTTCCTACAGGGACAGGTAGGCTGCTCAAGGCTCTCCACTCCCACTGGTGAGCAAAGAAACTTCGTTCTATCCAAGTAAGGTAATGGACAACACAGGAACTACACCACAGCCCAGAATACAGCAAAGCCTGTAAACTGGTCTAAACTAGTCGAGGAGAGGCGGGAAAACAAGGATTATTTTTTTTTTGTTTTGTTTTTAGATAGAAAACACACGGAAAATGCAGAAACAGTAATAAATCAGTTACACAGGCTAGCACACTTTAGTGGGCAGCCTCAACAGTTAAATTAAACAAACAAACAAACAAACTTTCGACCAATTTTGACTAAAATGTAACTTTAAGTGCAGATATTAAATAATGCAGCAAACAGCTAAAAAAAACAGTTTAAGCTTGTTTAGGGTAAGCTAGAGAAGGTATTTCAAGTAAAAAACAGCAAAGATACTTAAATCAAGAAAGTCGTCGCTTTTAAGATATATATAATATGTATGTATATAAGATATATATCAAATGTATATAAGATATTGCAGATTTTCCATTATTGAAAATTATTTTCATTATCTCTCATAGCAAATGGGGGAAAGGTCTATGCAACATCATTGCCATTGCTGTAATCCATGGGTTTTGAATAACTGAAGTATCATCAATTCTTGATTGATGAAATCTCTTTCTATTACCACTTCCCCTTCAATCTAATAGCAGAAATTCAGCAGTCTTGGTATTACCACTCTCATGGATGCACCTGGAGGGAGATGTATATTTCCAAAAGTTATTGACCTACCGTCCCAGTCACTTTTAAAAGCTCCTCTTCTTCCTGAACCATCTATCCCTGTATCCCTCTTACAACTATATTAGTCATTTGTTTTGTTACTATAGCTATGCCTCTCTACTTCCTAAAAGGGTGGGAATCATTAATAATTACATTCCCATAATTACCTAACTTGTTATTTTTTATTATTATTTTTATAGAAAACAGACACCAATATATTTTCTGCAAAAATAATAAATCAGCTCTCTTCTGCTGCATATAATGTATATCCTTGCATCATTTTCTTGTGCTTAATAGCCATCTATTTTGAGGATATATTCATAATACAACAGACAATTATTTCAGGTAGTAACAGAACAAGGAGCTCATCATCTCTCTTGAACTTACATCTTCTGTAATATAAAGTGTAGATACAACACTGCTGGATATCTTATAAGCTTTCTTGAGTATTCATACTTATGTTTCTCAAATACCCTTCATATCCTTGCCCTCTCACACATAATCTTGTCAAATGAACAAGCTTGAAAGTGAATGCAAACAGCCTGATATAACTATTCACAAATAAACAAGTTGTTCACCAGGCAGGAGGCATACTTTGTCCCTGAAATATCTAGTAATAAAGGGTAACTTGACTAACTAGAGCTTCTAGGACCCTGCCCGCAAGTGAGAAAATCATTTTCCCTACAAACTATTCATAATGAAGCTTCCAGGTCGCAACGTCCACATGCTGATAAATATATCAAGTCACTTTAAGTAAACAAGTCCTATAAGGATATCATCCTTTAGGTGTTCCTTTAAAACAGAGAACTATATGGCAGAATGATATTCCAGCTATATTGCCCTTACCCACCCTGAATCAATTGCATGCAGTTCTTATGACCATTGAGGTATAAGAGTTCAAGTCAAGTTGCATGAACACTTGTCATATAGTTGAAATGGCAGATTAAATTAGATTTTCAATAAGACTTGTTCTACAAAGTAAATATTATGGTAGAATATAAACTGCAGTGTCCAGCATACAAATGTAAATTATACAATGAGTGGCCATTAATATTCAAAAAGCAACACGCTGATTGGTCAGTCCAACCAGTGTGCCTGTTATAAATCTGAGCATATACCAATGGAAAAAGGTCCGGTCACCCAGACTTTTTTCCATTAATATATGCCATAAAAATGTCACTTTCTTTCCAACAAAAAATAAACTTGCAACACTGCACACTTGAAACCAATGAGAGAGACAGGACAGAGAAAAATAAAAGAATAATTAGGTACGTTATGAAAAACTAGAGAAACGTACCAGATTATCCTTTTATTGTCTACGTCCCGTCACTTCTGTACCTTCAAAGTGACCATCTTTAAAATCTTTAAAAAAAAAAAAAAAAGCAACGGAGATCTTCTTTTCTCCATTGCTTTCTATAAACAGCACTGATTTACTGCATAAGCATGGGAACAAAAGTCCCTTATGCGTGTGCAGTACATCAACAAAAGCAGCTGGATATCCTCTGAAAGTGGAAGATCACAATGGGGCCATCATACAATGACATTATTTAATAAAAGTAAGTAATTTTTTTCTTAAATAATGTCATTGTATAATAGCAATAGCCGACAATGTGGTGTGGTATATTGAAGATTTACCCATGGTTGTCTTTGTTTAATCACTCAGGCTTCACCCTCATGTTTAAACCACACCAACCATGGGTAAATCTTCAATATACCACAACAACTTTGTTGATTATTGCTACAATAACTAAATAAAAAAAAAAGTTGCATTTAACATTATCATCAAATCACTTAGATACCATCATTTTAAATAATTTAAAGTCAGCTTTCTACCAGACAGTCCAAACATTCGTCTTATCATCTATGTGGAGCATGAGAGATTGTCCTTTAAAGGAAGAGGACAAGTCAACCACATTGCCCATTACTGTAGTTTAGTACCCCACCTTGCAATCTGGGTTCTTCTGAGTTTTTACAGCACTAGTGGTTTATCCAGGATAGAAGGTTGTATAGATGGTACAACTAATATTTTGACCTGAAATCACTTCCATTTGTGTTTAGTCCCACACAATTCCTGATTCCTGCAGATCAACCCACACAATGTCTTTGCTACTGAAAGCAGAACTTTATTTATTTAATCACAATGACAAGATATAAAGACAATGAATGTTTGATTTCAGTCCATTCTGTTTTAATAATTCCAGTACTGGGGGAGTTTCTTTATTTGCTGTAGCATTATTCAAGTGTAATCATAGACTCAATTAGTTCCATTACCAGTATAAGCTCACTATCCAGTCTGCTTTCAGAATGACCTCCATCAGTCAATATGAAACTCCAGTACCAGAGATCTGTTATTCTATTGAACTGGATTAGTAGGGACTAAATTATTCTTTCAAGTTTCAGCAGTGCAAAGCTCTTTTTTAAAAAAACACTGAAAGCTATTTTTGCAGAAGATACTATTTGTAGCATTCAAGATTTCAGAGATGCCCAAAGTCTAAAGATTAAAGTGCCTTCCCTATTTTACAAATCATTTTTTAAGCATGCCCTATCTGTTACTCCTGACAAAACAGCTGGTTAGAAAATGGTTTATGCTTCTGACAGGCTAACTCCCTGAATTCTAGAAACACTCACATTATCCCACCTTTATTCTGCTCACTATTAGTCCCAGCTGTGTGTGTTGCACTTATTGGTTCACTGCATGCCTTAGGCACCAGCAAACCCTGTGGGTGCTGAGGGCCCCCTGGTTCTGGGGGGGGGGGGCAACCTCACCAAGTTATCTTGTTTTGATATTTTGTACCATATTTGTCAAACCAACAAAATGTAGTACAGAAGTCGTATATGCTTAATTAACCAGATGGGTAATCATAAGGTTTATTTATATCTAATTTAAAGTCAAAGATATCGCTTGTTATATTAAAAGTATTTTGTCAAGTAACAGGTTTCACAATTTCAGTAAATATCTTAGCAGTGACATTGTACCCTTCACTTAATTAAATCCTGCTGGTGGACGCTCTCTCCCCTAAAATTAACATCATAGCCAGGTTTAGGCACCTATAATACCCATGGCTGCAGGCCCCGCCCCCATTCATCATTGACTGTGAGGGTGCCCACAAAATCTTCTGCTGGTTGGGGAAAGTGAGGAGAAAAAAATTATGTATTTTCTGATTACTCTCTATCTGAAACAGATTGTGATATAACCCTATTCGGATAAAGCTGATAATCAAGCATTGAACATGACCAAGGTTAGAACTAAAGATTAGCAACCCAGAATGACCAAACTCAATGCTTACCTTGGATTTTAAGAAAAGCTGACACTTAGAGTCTTGGGATGGTTTTCTTTTTCTAGGAGTTTTACAAGTATTGGCAGAACACCAGATACTATAACTCTAAACTTCTTTGCTCAATAATCTGGGAAAAAAAACAAAAATAATAGCAGAATAAAGGCTCAAAATCAGGAACACTTTGTATATATTAGTGTAATCCACTTAAATAGAATAACACATTTTGCATCAACATGTATTTCAGGGCAATACGAAGAATGAAACTCTAATGTCTGGATTTATTGATTGTCTGTAATTTTGAATGATTTACCAGCAAGTCAGACTTCATTTATGAGGGACAGAGCAAAATTATGAGGCAAAATCAAGGACAGTGACAGGTATGCATTACTCCTCAATGATGTAAATAAAAGTGGCTTACCCCTGCTGTTATTTGACAACTGCTAAACAATAGTCACTGATCTGGTGAGGCAGTCCTAGTGTTGAACAATATATTGCTTATTGCGGAAATAAGTGCAAAACTAGTGCTGCAATGGCTTTTGTGTGTGTGTGTGTGTGTGTGTGTGTGTGTGTGTGTATGTGTGTGTGTGTGTGTGTGTGTGTGTGTGTGTGTGTGTGTGTGTGTGTGTGTGTGTGTGTGTGTGGCAGTGAAAGCAGTAACAAGATAGGGTTGCCACCTTTTCAAATGCCCAAAGTGGGACATTTTTTGTAGAAATGTTAGATTTTGCAGGACAAAACATACCCCTGACCAGTACAAATGACAGAACTTCACTTTTTTGCCAAACTAAATGCTTATTCTTGTAGCATTTGAATTGCTTATGCTATTTCATATAACATTTAGGTGTTTCAGATAAAAAATAACTGTTTTATACAACTATTAAAAAAACTTAGGAGATACTTTTGTCCTAAAATTCTCAGGACATTTGCCATTTTTTAAATTTTTTCACAGGACATATCTGCCAAAAGAGGGACTGTCCCTCGCAAAGTGGGACAGGTGGTAACCCTACAACAAGATGGCTATAATTTCTGACACTTTCTAGCACAGACATTATCAGCATTGTGTGTGAGGAGTAGCAGGACGAGGATATGTGTGAAAGCAACTGTTGATTGCTACCGTGGCACAGTGAGTAGCACTGTCATTTCACAGTGCTTTGCTCTGTTTGAGTTATTGGGTATGCTTTTTTTTTCTATGTGGAATCTGTAAATCCTTTTTGTCAGTATGAGTGTGTCTATCCATGTGCTCTGGTTAATCCCAGCACCTCAGATGCATGCAGCAAGGGAAATGGAATTCATCTCTTTTCCCTGAAGAGCAATATACTGTGCGTGTGTGTGTGTGTGTGTGTGTGTGTGTGTGTGTGTGTGTGTGTGTGTGTGTGTGTGTGTGTATGCGTGTGTGAAAAAAAAATATATATATCACTGATTTTTACCTGTGCGCACACACAATAATAATGCCAGGTGCATACATAACTATTCTGAGTAGCAGTAAACAAGTAATTGTATTTTAAAAGTAGGGCATAAACAGACACATAATTTCTAGATGGCTGGTGGTCCACACACCCAGACTGTATAAATGGATTTTGATATGGATTTAGTGGTCATATATGCCCTCAACCAACCCATTCTTAAACCAGCCCTGCTCAGATGCATGTACAGAAAGTTGCTGTAAGTTGTTTTGGATGTAGCAGGTTGTGTGGTTATTACTTCTTTAATTTGAATCACAATCAAACCTTAGAGGTGTGCACAGAAGGTCACTATAGCTTGTATTTGGACTGGGGACTGTGTGGCCATTGTTTATTTTACTTTTCTCACAAACCTCAGAGGTGTATAAAGAAGGCTACTATAGCTAATGTAACGGCAGTGTACTGTATAGGAGGTGCAACAAAGTGGAATACATTACTGCAATTCTTATTCTTTTCTCACTTTCCTCATAATTAAGTCACATATCGCCTACTCAGAGGCGATCTCTGCCTAACATACAAAGCTATGTCAAACCCAGAGCTGTTGGACATGCTCCACCTAAAGAAATCCCAATCTCTCTGCGCTAAACGCTCTAGGGACCTAAACCTTGTTACCACAATAAACAGAACATGCTGGAGGGATAGATTCCTGTCCCAGAGACTTCCCATACTCTGGAACAGACTACCTATCTATGTCAAACAGAGATCCTCATTAGCACTCTTCAAGAAAAATCTTGATGATTGGATGGGAAATAGGAAATTCACCCCAGGGATCACCTCTGTGGCTCTGCTTGACAGGGGCACAGGAAAATTATTTTCTTGGGTGGCGAAAGCCAAGGTACTTTTTTGGCTAGGCTTATATAGGCCCTAGGGCTAATAGCCTAGTATCTACCTATGAACCTCTGAACCTATAATCGTACATCAGCTACATATGCAAGTGGCTGTCTATGTTGGGGAGAGGAGTGAGGAGGCATGCTATGTATATATATGACAGAGATACATGATGGTGGCCATTTCAACCTCTGGTTTCATTCAACATCAGGTGGATGCACAGGCAGTGACTGTCTTTTTTTTGGGGGGGGGCAGGCAGGGTTTGTGTATCCTCACAACCGCTGTCTTGTTAGTTTATTGGAAGCTGCTATTTTGCCATCATTGAATATTAAGCCATGGGCACAATTTATGTATTCCTTGAAAGAAAAAAAAAGACTGAAATTATTTTCTTACTGATTGTCTTTGTTCAGGTCGTTACTGGATTAAAAGGTTGGCAGAAAATTCTAAAATGTACCTCAGAGCTTTTATAACCATATGACTTCTATGACCACCTCCTTGAATCCAGTTATTCTCCATACTGTTACTACTCTGCTATCTTGGTCAGGAAAGGTGATCTAAAATATGCAATGAAAACTGAACAGCTAACAATACTGAGTTTTCTTCCTTAATAATAATTTCAGTTCAAGCTATCTTTGGTGTAAAAAAAATTAAAATGCACTTCAGAGCATATAGAAAGCCATATTTTTTTTGAAAAATGTGACAAGTAAAGCGAAATGTGAGAAAAGGAAGAAAAAAAGTAATGCCCATGGTGTGTGGAGCCCAAGATAAGGGGAAAACTGAAAGGAGCTCTGGAAGATGTGTGTATGTTTTTGTGTGTGTGTGTGTGTGTGTGTGTGTGTGTGTGTGTGTGTGTGTGTGTGTGTGTGTGTGTGTGTGTGTGTGTGTGTGTGTGTGTGTGTGTGTGTGTGTGGTGGGGGGGGTAGTGATGAAACAGTAGGCAGTGCCTAGGGCACCATTTCACTTAATTCGAGCCCTGTAGGTAGAGTTGCTGCAATTCATCATTACTGCAACTAAATGCTAGTAATTATGACTGTTCCTCTCTGAGGTGGGCCATAGTGTGGTCCACAGGCCTGTTAAAAAGTAGGTGCATTATAGTTGCAGTTCAGTCTGTGTGAAGTACTAATAAAGCTCTACAGCATGAATTTAAATGTTGCTTAGGATGGATGGCAGTGACAGGGTGATATTTATACTGAATGGCCTGGGGCCTCCGAGTCGACTTTTGCTGGGAGACCCCAAGATGCCAACACCAGCTCTAGTTCACACCTGCCATTTTTCTTCCTTTTCTGATTCTTTTGGCTAAAGTAGGATGCACAATTTGCTTCTGAAGGAATGGCTCAAAAGAGGACAGTACTGGTACCTTTTTTAGACTCCAGGCCATACTAAAGGATGCAGTAGCACAATACAACCCAAAATAATTCAAATTAAAGTGATCTTTTCACTTTTATGCTAGAGGTGTTTAGGATCCCCAGAAATGCTGCCATCTGCTTAAGCATGTAACAGAAATCAGAAGTCCTCAATTCATAAAAACGTTATGTTTTATAGTAAAATTGTGCCTTACAGAGGATACCCACGAGATAATAAAAAGTTGCATATGATTATTATGATTATTATTTGTTCATTTTCTTAGTCATTATATTGTCAGTTTCTGGCGCAATGCATTTCAATCTTATCTTATAATATGAAAATGTTGAAAAGACAAACTTTTTTGATGATCTTTGTGAAATAATATGACTGGGTGGCACAAAGCAGGCTAAAATATTAATAGTATGGCTACCAATTAAATAAATGAGAAAAAAAATAGTAAAATGGACTAAACTCTAACCCTGCAAGGCCTTTTTAACAAATAATGATCAAGGTGGCTGCTCATGAGGAAAATAATATCCCCCCCCCCGAAAAATATAATCTCTTTGAGTTACTTTGAAGACACAATAAACTTGCATTATACCGCATTGGGCTGTATGTAAAATGTTATAAATTGGCCTCATCTACTTCAGATTTCTAAACATTATTTTAAAATTAGATTAGTCCACCAAAATAAAAGCAAAAAAAAAAAAAAAAAAAAACAATCTGAATCACAATTCACATTATAACCTCCATAGTTGACCACCTCCCTACATTTATCACCTCCTTAAGTTAATCTAATTTTCATAGACTTTACACGCACCACATGTACTCAATGGAAGACCAATCTCTCCATATTGACCACCTCTGTAAGTTGTATCTTGACTACTTGGACTGTGACACACAATATTGATTTACCCTCTATAAATTGACCAGTTGAGTCCACTCTACACCAAGGGTAGAACATGTGGGCTTTGCCCTTAGTTCTATTAATTTTTCTTTAGTATAAGTTCTTTTTTCATGTTTTATTACCATGTGTTGTATTAGGCCTAACATCCTGTTGTTTATTATGTGTTGCTGAAGGACATAATGGCCCAAAGGAAAGAACTCAAAGAGCTGACATTGAAGGAAAAGGTTTTCCTTCTACATTTTCTTGAAAGCAGCAGCAAAAGAAAGATGGCACAATATTTTGGTAGACCACAGTTAGCAATATCCAAAAACGTAAACCTGAGTACTTGGAGAGATATGGTAAGGAAAGCAGAGACCTAGAGTGGAAAAGGAGGAAAGCTTCCCTCAATAAAGTCAATAAAACCACATTAAGCTAGCTGAAGCAAATGAGAGCAGTTAACTCCCAAATCTCTGTAGCGATGATCCAAGCTGGTGCTAAAGAATTTGCACAGGGAATGGGGTGGCAGATTTCCAAGCACAGGCAGATGGCTCGAGAAATTTAAATTGTGACATGAGATCTCCCAGGAAGTTTTGTGTGGTGAACTGAATCTAATGATGTTCCAGTACAAGGTGTGGAAGAGTTCATGATAAAGTTTATGGACTTCACCAGAAGCTTCAAAGATGATGACATATTTAACGCTAATGAGTGTGGACTCTTTTTCAAGGTGATGCCTGACAGAAGGCTCATCATGAAGGGTGAAAAATGTAAGAGAGGAAAACTTTCCAAGGAACATTTCACAGTTCTGCTTTGTGCTAGCTCAACCTGAAAGAAACTAAAGCCCTTGGTGACTGGTAATTCAGCAAAGCCATGTGCATTCAAGAACCTAAAGCGCGAAGACCTCCCTATCACTTGGAGATCAAACAAATGCACATGGATGACTAGTGCCCTATTTGAAGAGTGGATATGGGGTATCGACTGTGAAATGAAGAAGATGAAGCAGTCTATTCTACTGACAGTAGACAACTGTCCTGGCTATCTGCAAGTGAATCATCTCACATAACACAAAGGTGACACTGAAATTTCTGTCAACAAACACGACCTCAAAAATCCAACCTCTTGACCAAGGCATCATCGAAACATTTAAAATACAATACCAAGCCCAGTTCCTGCAGTGGGTCATTACTAAAACACAAACATGTGGTCTGTCTCTGGAAGCAATTTCATCCGCTACATCAGTTAATGCTCTGGGTGCTGTCCTCTGGATCAGTTCTGCTTGGAATAAAGTTTAGCCAGAAACAAGACAGAAGTCTTTCAAGAAAGTTGGATTTGTCACAACGTAAGAGCATGATATTTTGGCCACATCAGACAGTCCATCTTGCATGGCAGAATTTAAAGGAGTAAATTTTGAAGGTTTTGTTGCAATGGGTGATGAGGTGGCAAACTGTAATGAACATGACCAGGAAGCAATTTTCCAAGCGATATTGACCGAAGCAGCTGATGAAGTGGAAGAAGCAAGTGAGGATGACACAGCAATTGCAGACACTCCAAAAGAAGTGGATGTCAGGCATCTGATAATGAAGTTGAAGTCATTTGCTGTGGAAAAATGCCTAGGCATGCTGAGTGGTATAGCCAGCGTTGAGAGTGCTTTTTCCACTTATCTTTGTAATAAGAATAAGAAACAGACCAAGACTGACTCTTTTTTCAGAAAGAATGATTAAACCGTGAGAAAACAGTAAATGTATTGATTTTGTCTAATACTGTATGTTTGATTTTACTGTGTTTTGATTATGTATGATTTCATATGAAACTCTCTAATAAAAGCTTTACAAGAAAGTAAAGTACATGTAGGTATCACTGTACTAGGCCTAATTCCTTATGTTGATCACCTTTGTATGTTGACCAGTTTGTTACAGTCCCTTGGGTGGTCAGCTTACTGAGGTTCTACTGTATGTGCTTTATACTACAGCTTGACTAATGGACATTAACAATAAAACATGAAATATTCAGGATAAGAAACTCAAACTCAGCAGGCTTCATTTCCAGCATAGAGACACAAAAATAAAAAAATGAATTCTAAAAGGATGTGCAGTATCATCCGAAAATCTACACTTTCTTTAGAGCTCTGCAGTGTTTTACAAATTTAATTGGCTCATAAAAAATGTGAACCCATGATACTGAATTCTCAGTCAATGTCATCATTAAACTTATAGGCAGTCCACATCAACTCACATTTAAAGTAAAAATAGGGCTAAGTAATAAAAAGCTTTAAGCCAATTAGCAAGCAATTTCAATGACAGATGATTCAATCCAAAAGGAGGAGTCTGAAGAAAAGTGTATTCAGTGGTGAACGGCAAATGAAGTCTGATTGGTCATGGTCAAATAGGGATTAAGCTTCTAATGAGCTCTGACTGAATCGAGTTAGGTGGCTTACCAGAGCTTAGTTGCTCTTATCAGTTGTCAAGCTAGGCATGGACATAATTGTTAAAAGTATATCCAATACAGAATCCCAGACACAAGAACTTTTTATCAGAAAAAATGTTTTTAGCTTTTTTGGATATTGAGAATAGTGTCTGAACATTTTTCTAGAGAAGTAAAAGTTGCAAGTAAAAATCTATCCATTATCACAGTTGAATAGAAAAAAAAGCAATAAATACATACATAAACAAATGCAAACCTAACAGACTAGATACATATTTATTGTTATCCACACAGTAAATGTCCTTGTACTCTCAAGTAGCTTATTAATAAGTCAATGTAAATAGGTGTAAAATATCTACCTATTGCTGTATCTCATAGCACAATTTCAAATGTGCTTTTTGTTCTTGCCATATTTTTGCAGCTTACTCTTTCTACGATTTCCAAATATGAATTGTCCCTTTTTTTTTTTTTGCATACATACATTTGCATCTTAACAGATATTGCCAACATACTGTCCAACAGATTCAGTGCCAGCTTTACCCCTTTCTCTTCCCCTAAAGGACCAATCACAATACTGGAAGAATGCCAGGCACCAAACATTACTGCAGCCTAGGCTAAAGCTGCGTTGTCCAAGGCCAAGAATACAGCTTCCATGGGACATGATAATATCCCTGGCTGTGTTCTACATGAACTACAAAGTGAACTGGCACCACATCTGTGTGTCCTGTTCAGTCACAGCCTCACATTATCCTTTTTCCCTACCGAATGGCACACTGCTACAGTCATCCCTCTCCATAAAGGGGGAGTGACTACAGAGCCTGAGAACTATCGCCCTATTAGCCTGACGAGTCTGATATGTAAAGCTATGGAGCACATCGTCATGGACCTGATTAACAAAGATATAGGAAATCTCTAAACTCTGGACCACTACGCAGTTTGACTTTGTGAAAGGGAGATCATGCCTGCTCAACCTGCTTGACTTCTTTGAGTCAGTCACCAGGGCTGTGGATGAAGTTAAGGCAGTGCATACAGTCTACCTCGATCTGGCCAAGGCTTTTGATACCATTCCTCACTTGGGAATTATTGATAAACTCACCAAACTAGGCATCAATCCCTATATCACTAGGTGGGCTGCAAATTGGCTCACAGACAGAACACTCAGCGTGAAAGTAGCAAACTACAAGTCAGACTGCTGACCAGTCATGACTGGAGTCCCACAGGGATTGGTCCTGGGTCCTCTCTTGTTCAGCATCTACTTCTCAGAAGTCCAGGCCAACACAAAGGGTCTCTGGCTAACCAAGTTTGCAGATGACTGCAAGCTGGGAGCCATTATTAACTCCCCATGCGATGCAGTCATTGAGACCAATGACTGGTGTCGAAACCATGGCCTTAAGCTTAACACCAAAAAATGCATCATCATCCCCTTTGCCCTTTGGTAAAAACTGAGTTCCCACTAACTACCACATCGATGGGAGCCCACTGAAGACTGAAGGCATTATAAGAGATCTGGGGATGCAAGTTGACAGTAACCTCTCCTTCGACCACCACATTGACACCGTGGTCAGAAAGTCCTTCTATGTGGCACATCTCATTACCAAGGGTTTTGCATCCAGGAAGAAAGAGGTCATCATCTCTCTCTCTACTCTTCCCTCATTAGACCAATCATTGAGTATAATGCCCCATTTGGCATGTACCTCACTAGACACCTGCAACAGCTGAAGACGCCACAGAAGTACCTTACAAAGAGTATCCTAGGCATTAAACACATGTCCTACATGGACAGACTCAAAAGACACCAGCTATTCTCTGTCTCATATCACCTACTTAGAGGTGAACTCTGCTTGATGTACAAAGCCATGTCTGACCCAGCTCTGTTAGAAATGCTACATCTAGAGAAATACAAATCCTTCCTTACCACATGCTCCAGAGACCTCAACCTCATTACCACAATCAACAGAACATGCTGGAGGGACAGGGTCTTCACCCAGAGACTGCTCATGATCTGGAATAGACTTCCCATACATGTTCATAGGTTCATAGGTTCATAGGTAGGTACTAAGCTATTGGCCCTAGGGCCTATACAAGCCTAGCCAAAAAGGTACCCTGGCTTTCGCCTCCCAAGAAAATTATTTTCCTGTGCCCCTGTCAAGCAGAACCACAGAAGTGATCTCTGGGGTGATGTCAAGCAGAGCACTTTACTGTCCCTCTTCAAGAGAAATCTTGATGAGTGGATGGGTAATAGAAAGTTCACCCTGGGGATCACTCCAGTGGCTGTACTTGATAGAGGCACTGGGAATTAACATCATATGGCACAATGCCAGGACACTTCTATGGGCTAGGACTGTAAAGGCTCCAGGGCCATTAGCCTAGTACACACCTATGAACCTTTATCGTGCCTCCTGACGATGTATAAACTATACACAGGAATTGATGCAAATCAAGTTTATAGGCACATAGAAGAAAACTCAATTATGGCAGTAGAACAAAACAGTAATAAAAGAAAGTCATATGGCACAAAAGATCATTTGTTGCTAAATAAAGTCATAGTGGAGACCTTAAAAAAAAGAATCTAAGTATGGCATGGATTGACTACAAAAAAGCATTTGATAGTATCCCTCATTCATTGATAAAAGAGTGCTTAAAAATGTATAAGATACACCCCTCACTGATCAACTACATTACAGTGACCATGAAACAGTGGCAGACCACTTTGCAATTAAGCCATGATAAAGGACAAATTGTTATCCCAGGGATAAAAATACAAAGGGGAATATTCCAGGGTGACTCTCTGTTACAGTTACTATTCTGTATTGCCCTTAATCCATTAAGCTGTTTACTCAGTAGCTTAGGCCATGGCTATAATCTGGCTCCTAGAAAACGTAAAAGTGTAAAGACTTTCATCTTCTCTTTGTCGATGATTTAAAACTGTATAGCTCATCCAATGAAGAACTGAAAGCACAACTGCAAGTTGTCATAACTTTTTCAGTTGATATAAGAATGTTATTTGGTCTTGATAAATCTGCAAAAGTAACCTTTAAAGCAGGAAAACTGCAACACCAGGAAAACATCAGTTTGAGTCAAGAATGTGATATAAAAGAACTTGAGCAAGAAGGAGTGTATAAATATTTGTGAACTGAGGAAGGATCAATAGAACACGAACAAATGCGAACAAAACTTAGTAAGGAATATTTCAGAATACTTAAATTAATCCTGAAAACAGCACTGGCATCTAGGAACAAAATCCAAGCTATAAACCAATTTGCTCTTCCTGTCCTAACATATAGTTCTGGAGTGACTGACTGGCCCCAAAACGTGTTGGACAGACTAGATAGGAAAACAAGAAGGATGCTTCATGCTCAGCAAATGATTTATAAAAATCAGTGCATACCAAGATTATATATTTCCTGTTCCGAAGGAGGGATGAGCCTCTTTGAAATTGGTTATATGTACAGATCTGCAATTGTGGGACTCCACACATATCTGCTGACCTCACAAGACCTAAATGTAGTAAAAGTTTTGAAACATGAGGAGAATAAATCTAAGATGACTTCTCTGCTTAATCTAGCAGAAGCTTATTGGTGTCAAGCAGGAATGGAAATCAAACCAGAAGTAGATAAAAATCAGTCAGCAACTGAATGTGCCAAAAAACAAAAGAAAAATGCAAGGTGAAGGATCAGATGAGAAGGCAAGAAATGTTGAAAAAGCATAAATATAGCTGCAAGTACAGAAAACTTCTGGAAGAACCTCATGATGATCAGGAATGAACACAGGAATGGTTAAGGAGAAGCAAATTCAAACCAAGATATGAAAGGTTAATATTGGTGGCCCAAGATAGTGGGCTGCATACACGCTGGTTTATAAAGTCCATTGAACATGTGGGAGAAACAGTCAAATGTAGCTTTTGTAAAACTGAATTGGAGACAGTTGCACACCTCATTGTTGGTTGTGACATACTAATGGCAGAAGAACTGTATACTGAAAGGCATAATAATGTGACGAGAATGTTGCACTGGGGATTGTGCAAATATTATGGTACTGAAGTGGCCGAAAAACATTGGAAACATAAGCCACAAAGCATTATAGAAAATGAAGAAATCTACATCACTTGGGATCATCTGTTACCAACAATTCAAACGATAGATGCTAGAAAACCAGATATAGTGGTTCATAAAAAGAGGACAAGCATAGCATTGACCATTGAAATTGCCACACCCATTGACTACAGTGTCTTCCATACAGAGAAATACAAATCCATAAAATATCAGCATTTGCAGGCAGAAACAAGAGCAATGTGAAAGAAAGATGGAAGACAGATACCCAAACAGTTCCAATAGTAATAGGAGCAACTGGTCTTATAAGAAATAATTTACAGTCGTATTTAGATATATTACCAGTTCATGTAACTCCTTTTGAACTACAGAAGGAGTCATTACTGGGCACATTGCAGGTGCTGCAAAGAGCACTACTGGCTGACATCAGAGATTGAAACAATACTAATTCCATGAACCTGAATCATACTTTGCCTTAGGAATTGGGTCCATTCCCGTCATGGTAATAGAAACCCAAAAGACATGGAGAAATTAAAAAAGCACTAAATGATCTCAGAGCTCATTTATATGCCTTCTTAGATAAAATAGATCACAACTGCTACACCAGAAGATGCAAAAGAAAAGAAAAAGAAGTTCAAATGTACAAGATATGAAATGGGATGAAGTTACAGACAGAGAAATTGAAACAAAGTTAAGAACAGCCTCTAAATGGAAAATCCCAGGCTCAGAAGCACTAGCTAACTTCTTGTTAAAGGTATTAACATGTTTACATGAGATTTAGCTATGAGTAAGAAATAATTATATGCATACTCCAAACAGGCAGTAACCTAGTTAACAACAGGAAAAAACAATACTCCTACTTAAGTGTGAACCTGAAAGCTATCCTAAAAAATAGACCAATAACTTGTTTTCCGAGTTGCTTCCAACAGCATATAAACTGTACACTAGAACTGATGCTGACAGAGTTTATAGTCATTCAGAGGAAAACTCAATCATGGCAATGGAACCAAAGGTTAACAAAAGAAAATCATATGGAACAAAGGATCATGTGTTGATAAAGTCATAACGGAGAACTGTAAAAAGAGGTAGAATGTAAGTAGTGCATGGATAGACTACAAAAAAGCATTTGACAGTATCCCAGATTCATTGATAAAAGAGTGCTTAAAAATGTATAAGATGCATCCTACAGTGATCAATTGCATTACAGTAACCATGAAACAGTGGCAAACCACTTTGCAGTTAAGCCATGATAAAGGACAAATAATTACTCCAGGGATAAAAATTCAAGGGGGTTATTCCAGGTGACACTGTCACCACTGCTCTTTTGCCTTACTCTTAACCTATTAAGCTATCTGCTTAACAGATTAGGTCATGGCTACAATTTGGCTCCCAGAAAACAACAAAGTATAAAGACTTATCTCTTTGTGGATGATTTAAAACTGTATAACTCATTAGATGAGGAATTGAAAGCATAACTGCAAGTTGTCAAAACCTTGTCAGATTATATAAGAATGTGATTTAGTATTTAATAACATACAAAATCAATGTTTAAAGTACAAAAACATCAGTCTGGGACAGGAATATAATGTAAAAGAACTTGAGCAAGAGGGAATGTATAAATATTTGGGAATTGATGAAGGATAAACAATAAAACATGAACAAATGCGAATAAAACTCAGTAAGGAATATTTTAGAAGCCTAAAATTAATACTGAAAACAGTGCTGACATCTAGGAACAAAGTCTAAACTATAAACCGATTTGCTCTTCCTGTCCTAACTTATACTTTTGGAGTGACTGATTGCTGCCAAAAGGTGTTGGATTGCTTGGACAGGAAAACATGAAGGATGATTCATTCTTATCAAATGATTTATTAAAATCAGTATATACCAAGACTACATATTCCCTGTTTTGAAGCAGGTATGGGCCTCCTCAAAGCTGATTACATGTATAGATCTGCAATCGTAGGAATGCATGCATATCTGCTGAACTCACAAGACCCAAACATACGGAAAGTTGATTAGGAGAATAATTCTAAGATGACTTCCCTGCTTAATTTAGCAGAAGCATATCAGTGTGAAGCAGGGATGGGAATCAAACCAGAAGTAGATAAAAATCAGGCAGCAACTGAATGTACCAAAAAACAAAAGAAAGAATATAAAGTAAAGGCTCAGATGGGAAGGCAGGAAATGTGGAAAATGTATAAATATAGTGCAAGTATACAAAACTCTTGGAACAATCTCATGCTGATCAGGATTGAATGCATGGATAGTTGAGGAGAGGTGAATGTAAACCAAAATAGGAAAAGTTAATATTGGCGGTCAAAGATTGTGGATTACGTACATGTTGGTTTATAAAGTCCATTGAACATGTCAGAGAACCAGACAAATGTAGGCTTTGTAAAACAGAATTGCAAACAGTAAGATATCTTTTTGCTGCTTGTGATATACTAATGCCAGGAGAACTGTATGCTGAAAGGCATAATAATATGCTAAGACTGTTGTTATTGACATAGCTGAAAAACAATGGCAACATAAGCCACAAAGCATTATAGAAAACAATGACGTTTACATCACTTGGGTTCACCCATTACCAATAGTTCAAAAAACAGATGTGAGAGAAAAAACAGATATAGTAGTCCATGAAAAGAAGATAAAAGTAGCATTGATCACTGAAATTGCTACACCCAGTGACTATGGTATGTTTTGTACAGAGAGACATAAAGTTATAAAATAGCAGGATTTGCACACAGAAATGAGGGGAATGTGGAAGAAGGATACCCAGACAGTTCCAATAGTAGTAGAAGCAACAGGTTTTATAAAAAAAAGAATTTACAATTGTACTTAGATATGTTACTGATGCTCGTAACTTAATGTGAACTGCAAAAGGAGTCAATACCTGGAACATTGCAGGTGCTGCAAAGAGCATTTCTGGCTAACATCAAAGATGGAAACAATACTAATTTCATTAACGTTAGTCATACTTTTGCTTAGGAATGGGGTCCATTCCCATCATGGTATTAGAAACCAAAATGACTTGGAGACATTAAAAAGAGACAAAAAGCGCTAAATGATTTCATAGATGATTTATAAACCTTCTTAGTAAAATCAGTCCACAAATGCCATACCTTCCACCCAGCTATATCTTACTCATAGTTTGCCAATTGTTTCTGGAAACTCGCCTGAACCTGGAGTTAACACATAAAACTGCAAAGCTGAAAACAAGATAAATTATCAGGAAGTGCACTTAATCTAAGTAAAACATGAGTAGCAATAAATGTTAAATTAATCTGAAGATGATGCAGCATCAATTTGTCATCATCTAAGCAATCAATGTTTGCACTAATCTCATTAAGCTTTGTACTCACATTTCATTATTTGACTGGAAAACCACCTTCTTATCTCTCAGCTCCTTGTGCCACATCACCATTGTTGTCCAAATTTGGCATCAATTCAAAAATTTGATACCCTTCCTTAACCTCTGAGACCAGTTGTATGGCCATCCTGCCACAAACCACTTACCCTTAAAGTAAGCACCTATCCCAGCACTGTCTGAAGCATCTGTATACAACTGTAATGCATCTGGAGAAATCCATTCCTGTTGCCACACGGTAGACCCATCAGACTGCATTAAAACTGATTCTAAGCCATTAGATCCTCTTTTATTCTTTTAGCCACCCAAACCCTATGGTGCTTTTTCCTGCCCCCACCAAGAAAATTCCTTAACTGCATACTCAAAAGCTTTACCTGGGTCAACTGCTCAACAAGCAAAGTTGAACATCCTGTGTCAAGCAATTTCATTACTTTCTTAACTCTAGCTTTGTTCGTAGCTAACATGGCACCAATATTGTACCTCAATTTACATACTTTGTCCTGTGATAAATCAAATAACATGTTAGATAGCAAAGACCAGATCTAGACATCAGTGTCTTAAATTAACCTTCCTGCTTATCCTTTGCTATACACACTCAAAATTCAGCAAACAAATCCAGAAAGTCTGCACTCCTTTATGAGCTCTCTCCCAATCTTCCAAAATCAACAAAAAATCATCTAAGTAGTGCTGTTTCTGACTACTCTACACTTGTTCCCACATCCACTGGATTACTGAGCTAAACTTCTCTAAGTTTGCACAGTCCACCATGTAACCCATGTATATGGCTTTAGCAAAGTAAAACTTGATCCCCAACGAACTCCCAAACATGGGCTGTCTTCTTTGTAAGTAGCAATAAGCAAAAAGCAAACTTAGTTTCAAGATTAAACAGCAGTCAGTGACCCACATATCAACATCACAGCAGCACCTAATGAGGCATACTGTACTCAAAAAATTAATCCCATCTATCTGATCATTCACAAAATAACCCTCTGGGAATGACAGGTCATGAATGAGTAAGTATTCTCCTGGCTTTTTATTTGGTACTAAGCCAAATGGAGACTCTCAAAACCCATGAAAAGGGCTGAGACCAAAAATCCCTCCTGCCTGCCTTCACCTCTTTATCCAGTAACACTTACACTATATGCCTTTGACTGACAGCCAGTTATCACAAACCTGCGGACAACCTTTTACTGCAGATTAAAGAGAAATCCCCTAAGTTAAAAACATTCCTGAACTCTATCTTTCACAGGATAATTCTTCAGTCTAATAATCAATGTATTTACTTTAAAAGGGAGAAAAACAATGGCCAGTGTCTCACCACTTCAACGAAAGGGTGACACACACCATACACATTGTGAGGTACACCATCCTGTCAACTGCATCACTGCTGTCTACAATGACCTGTCAGCATGATCCACTGGCAATGTCCCCTTACCTGTTTGCCTTGGCACTCTCTTTTTGAATTTCTCACCCTGTAGTGTGGACCACCACAAAATGAGTATGTATGGGAAATCCTGCAAGGCATCCAGTTATATTTATCTGCATAAAAAAGCCCAGCAAGTTCTAACCATACTCATTGTCACTTCTTGTCCTTCTGTTGCAAGCTCACATACCCTGACAGTCATGGTCCCTATCCAACTATATGCAAACCTACACTTCTAATTATTAGACTTGCTAAGTGCCATTAATTTACAAAAACGCTGGTCACTCTCTAATGAAGTGTTTCCATCACTTAACCACTGTACTACTCGTATACTTAAGAAATAAGTCAAAAGTGCAACACCCTGATTGAAATTTTTTGTGCAACACCACTGATATACTATAAACACAACCATAAATCCAATTGCCCCAAGACTTATACCTAAATTTAACTGGCTGCCATCTACCCAAAGCCACCAATGCTGCAGTAAGGTCTTCTATCCCAGTATTTCTGCCTCAGTAATCCTCTTAGTCCCAACAGCATCAACCAACTCAAAAATGTCTACAGACTCATCCCTCCAAATCTTCTCCTTCTCTTGTACAGGAATATGCAGTGTGATAAAAATGCTCAGGCTGTCCTGTACAAGCATTTGCACAGACTGCTGAGCCACTGCTGGCCTCATATGACACTAAACAAAAAGGCAGTTGGGGAAAAGCTAACTCAGCTCCTTGCACACCGTCCCCTCTTTCTACCCATTCCTGAACTATATTGTACATCTGCCTTTCACCTGGCTGATTCTGCATTGGCCCTGCTGCCCTTATCAGTTTTAGTGGTTCAAGTCTGCTTGCTTTGTCTAAACCTTGGAGCAAACATAACAAGTATCCATTAGCATCAGAATGACTAATAAGCTCACCTGCACATTTATCATCAATACTATCACCTGCAGAGGTCAAGGATTCCACTGTTTGTGCAGCTAGTCCATTTCCTGAGTCTTTCCATGTTGCTTTCCGCAGTTGTTTCAGTCTATCATTCACAGCCATCTCGTCATGACCTACTCATCTTTTCCAGTCCTTCATTTGTCTTGTGGTAGCTGTCTGTTCCATTGATTCACGATGGCCAGGTGCTTCCTGGAAGAATGCCTCTGACTAAAGGTGGGCAAGTCTGGGATTTTTGAAGAACAGCCAAGCCAAAGCCGAGCCAAGTGTCTGGCTTGGCTCTTAGAATCCTATAAGAGCTGAGCCAGAGCAGACAATCATAGCAGTAGCTCTCTTAAAAATGACTACATATGGAAGTCCAAAGGTGATTATTTAAGTGCTTAAAAAAAAAAAAAAAAAAGGCAACAGTTGCAGCCAAATAGACTCTGACATTGCCTGCATCACTCAAGTGAATGAATGCAGATTTTTTTTTATCACACTTCCTAACAGCTTGCACCCAGCCACCTCCTTCACTGTGCCCAAGCTACAGCTCTACTGACCATGAAACATGGGAAACAATTATAATTAGCAATAGCATACATGTACACTACTCTGTGTTCAGGAACATGAACGCTCTCTTGGCACATGAACAAAATTTCATTTTTTTCCCTTCTAGTCTAATGATGGTTTTGTGCACAACAGTTCAATCATATTTTGCAAGAAATGGTCAAACAACCCCAAGGTAAAATCTAGATAAACTGCTGAAATGGAATAAAAAAGCCTTTCAAAATGTTGGATTTTGTTAGCTTTATGTAAGAAACTATATTTCAGTTCCCTTAAGGCAAACCACAGTAAAAACATCAGTATTCATAAAAACATATTTGGATACAGACTATCCACACTGTACCAGCAGAGTATGTGCCCAGTTTGAGAAGGCACCCCACCTTTGACTGTGAAGTTACTACAAAATATAATAATAATGGAAACATTTACTCTTTGATAAATACTGCCATCCAACAAACCATAAGACTATAACTGCCCTTTGATCTCATGTAGTGTATACCCTAAAAATGATAGCACCTTTCTGTATTCTAATTTCTCACTGAGAAAATAATGAAATATGCAAGAACTGGAGTAACATTTTGCTATTTCAGCTTGTAATTGGTAAACAAATACTTTGCCCCTAACAAGTCATAATACTTTTCCTTTCCCACAGTAATTATAAGATGGTTGTGTGCTTTCATGTACAAGATGCCTCCACATCCCATCCGCAAAAAGGCAGTGCAGTTCACTGCACGTCTGATGCTTGTTGGTAAGGAGAGTGAAAGGAAAAAGAAACAACTGCTATAATAATATAGTAATTTCAACAAGTGGCTCTAGAACACATATTAACCCCCAAACATATAGTAAACACCTTTTGGAGATTCACAGCTTTGAGCTAAAATCAGGGACAATTGAGAGACTGGGATGTACCTCAAAAAAAAACCAAAGAATTCTTCCCATGCTGTTGTTAGCATTGGTAGTACTTTCCAAGCTCTCCTGATCTCTGTTTCTCTCACTGAAAAAGGCTCCTCCCTCTGAGTTTAAACAGGCAAGCACTTTGAATTAAAGGAAATAATGCACCCCTCATCCTATAAATGAGCTACGATTTTTTATAAAAGAATTTCCCACCTACAGTGTCTTCCAATAGTCTACTTCCATGAAAAATGTTTACATCTTCTTCCTTTTCAGCACTGTGGTATGTGGCACCATTCATTCTGGTATTCCATCCAGCTTTGATGATTAGATATGCACACCTGACGTGAAAGAAGGTGCTCACAGCCTGTAGTTCTGGTCTGAATCAACAGTCAGACATTACTCAAAAAAATATGTATGTGTATATATATATATATACTTTTCTGAGAGTTAAAAAAGTTCAGCTACAGGCTTGCTGTTCCTGAACTGTTTGAAAGTTTCTGTGAGGCCATTTTTGCTTGGGCTGGAGGAGGGTCTCTCTGTTGATCAGTGGCAGTGACTAACATTGAGCAGCTTCCCTGCCCCCTGTAGAGGTGGTTACTGACTTGAAACTGTAGTTTTATTTTCACTTTTGGGTCTATTCCTGCTTCTTTCCAGCCCCTGCTATGAAGCACGCTTTAACGTGCTTTAGCGCGATTTAGCGCGGAGTTGCCACTAGAGCAGCATCGGGCAGCGCCGGTTAAACAAGGTTAAACTCTTTCTGGCTCCAGAAAGTCTGTTCTTCAATTTTTCCCTTAGAACTGCTCTGTTAGGAACCTAAACAGTTTACACCTACACTAAAAAGTGCAGCACTTGTTCCAAATAGCTTTTTCTTCTCAAAAAGCTCAGCACTTGTCTTATAAGCATATCCCTTGTCTTATAAGCATTCTCTTTGCAGGTCAAGCACTCCTATATTATACAAATCTCTCACTAGCAAAACCCCCAGGAGTGCCCACTTCCCTGCTAAGCCCACTACTTTTCTGTCTCATACCAACTCATAATTCTTTCTAGCATGTCGAAGGGTCAGATGCTGGCGTCCTCTCCTGCCCAGTTGGTGAATCTGGGAATTCTGAGACAATGTTACAATTGTCTCATGTACACGGACAACCCTCTCCTCCTCCCACGTAACACTAACACTTGTGAGAGATGCAGCTATTTAGCCAGACTGGAGGCTGAGCTCTCTCAACTCAGGACTGGCAAGACCAGGCAGGAGGAGAAGGCAACTACACACACCACAATACCAGCCTCACATAACTCAACCACACCACTGAATCAAACACATAAACACACTAAGACATACTCGGAGGCTCTGAGTAAAATTTACCTAAACAGCAGAGGCCTCCAAAGCAGACACCCAAGCAACTGCAAACTCAATACACCACACAAACAACACATAAACAACAAAATCAGTGTGCAAAGCAGTCACTGCCCTTAAGGCCAAATACAACACCAAACATACTTGTCATAGGTGACTCCATAGTCAGACACACTGACGTCCGCTCACCAGACTGAGTAAGGAGAAGGTCACAGTAAGCTGCCTGTCGGGCGCTAGAATCCGCCACATAACACAAGCACTCAGGTCTCTCAACAGCAGGTACAAGTACGACTCAGTCATTGTCCACGCTGGTGTCAACGACCTGAGACGTACCTCCTTGGACTACATGAAAAGAGACATTGAGGAGCTCTCTGATTATGTAGCCCAGGCAGGTATGACCCTGACCTTGAGCAGTATCTTACCTTCACCTAGAATGATGCCACAATACAGTGATAAGATGATCAGCTTTAATAATTGGCTTAAATTCTGGTGTCATTCAAAGGGGATCCAATGTCTGCCTGCCTGGGATGACATGCTGGACAAGCCACGCTGCTTCGCAAGGGACGGCTTGCACCTGTCACCCCTAGGCTTCCGGATATTGGCAAAGGCTCTTGCCACCCCATAGTGCCTTTTTAGGCAAGGCTCAAATTCTAAACCTACCACCCTAGAACACAAAAAGTAAAAACTAAGGGTAATGCTGCTCAATGCCAGAAGTCTCAATCTCAAGATGCACGCACTCGAGGCCCTTCTCAGTATGGAGAACATTGATGTCTGTGCTGTGACAGAAACCTGGTTCAAGACTCCTGAGAGCACCCCAGCACTAGCAGGTTTCACCTCATATCATGCGTTCCGGCCCCAAAATCTGGACAACACCAAGAAAAGAGGGGGGGTGTCCATATTCATAAAGGACACCCACACCTCAAGGTTGGTGGCAACGCACGATGCATCGGAGACCATCCAGGTGCAATTAACCATAGGCAAGACTGCTCTGCAATTTGTAGCATGTTACAGGCCACCCTCTCAAACTCAGGAACCTCACATGGCCTTCCTGAAAACAATGGAGGGGATAAATGTATCTCCAAACACCATCATACTAGGTGACTTCAACTACCCTAATATAGACTGGGAACACTACTCAAGCCCAAACACTCTAGCCCAAAGGTTCCTGGAGTTCATAAACTCAAATGCCATGGAACAACTAGTCACCATCCCCACAAGAGGAGAAAACATACTTGATCTCATCATCACGAACATGGGATCAAAATGTTCAACACCGGAAGTATACCCCTCACTGGTGAGATCAGATCATAAACTAATCTCGCTGGAGGTCCTCATCCCGCCCCACCTGAAATAAAAAGACCACAGTGAAAAACTTCTCAAAAGCCGACTTCACACTTCTAAAAACTAATGTGGTCTCCTTTAAGGCCCCTGAGCCAGTGGTAAACATTACTCAAACCGCTGAATCACTTACAAATGCCTTCTACCAGCACCTACAGGACTGCATGGATCAGGCAATCCCAAACAAAACTAAGACTCTTTGTACCAAAGGCAAGCGTCCAGTCTGGTGGACCCCAGCCATAAACAAGCTCTACAACAAAAGGAGGAAGCTACTACAAGATAGAGCAAAATCCTTGAAAGGTAAGACACCTTTGATCATTATAAGTAAAAAACTAAGAGCTCTCATAAAATCATCCAGGCAAATTTTGAGAGAAAAATCGCCAAGGACTCAAAAGACAATCATAAGGCCTTCTTTAGCTATGTTAGAAACCTAGGAGGAAACTCCCAGATATGCTCAGAATTAGTTCAAAATGATGTGAAGATTACTGAACCTACACACATTGCCAACATACTGGCTGACAGGTTCAGTGCAAACTCCCCCCCCCTCCCCCCCCAAAAGGAGAGATATCTATACCAGAGGATTGTAGCCCCCCAAACATCTCCAACACCCAGGTGAGAACTGCTCTCTCCAAGGCAAAACACAGCATCCATGGGACCGGATGGTGTCCCGGCTGTGTGCTCCACGAACTCAATGAGGAATTAAACCCGCAGTTAGGACAGCTGTTTAATCTTAGCCTCACCTCAGGATACGTACCCAAGGAGTGGCGCACGGCGACTGTGGTCCCACTTCACAAGGGCGGTGCCTCCACCGACCCTGGAAATTACCGTCCCATTAGCTTGACAAGCCTTATCTGCAAAGCCATGGAGAGGATCATAATGGAACTCATAAATAAAGACATAGGGAACTTGCAGACTTTGGATCCAACCCAGTTTGGCTTTGTCAAAGGCAGATCATGCCTTTTAAACTTGGTTGACTTTTTCGAGACAGTCACCAAGGCCATTGATGAGGGAAAGGCAGTCCATACAGCCTACCTTGACTTGGCAAAGGCCTTCGACACAATACCCCACTCAGGTATCATCGAAAAACTCATCAGCTTGAATGTAAACCCATACATCACAAGATGGGTTGCAAACTGGCTAAGTGACAGAACCCACAGGGTCAGAGTAACTGGAGCCATGTCAGACTCAAAGCCTGTCACAAGTGGTGTCCCACAGGGATCAGTCCTGGGTCCACTCTTGTTCGGCATCTACTTTTCTGAAGTACAAGCAAACACAGGAGGGTTATGGCTGACAAAGTTTGCAGATGACTGCAAACTGGGCCATAGTCGAAAACACATCTGACACAGATATCCTTCAGAAGGGCCTCACAGAAACGGATAACTGGTGCCAGAGCCATGGCCTAAAGTTAAATGCCAAGAAATGCATAGTCATACCCTTCGGGAAAAACAAGGTTACCCTAGCTACCATATAGGTGGCAATCCACTGAGCACAGAAGAAGTCATCAGGGATCTGAGGACCCAGGTTGACAGTAGCCTTCGTTTGACACTCATGTTGCTAAAGTAGTTAGGAAAACCTTCTACATTGCCCACCTGATCATGAAGGGATTCACATCTAGATCAAGGGAGGTCATCGTCCCCCTGTACTCATCACTCATTAGACCTATGATTGAGTACAATGCCCCATTCGGAATGTATCTGACCCGACACCTGCAGCAGCTGGAAAGGCCCCAAAAGTTCCTCACCAAAAGGATAAAGGGTCTCAAAAATATGTCTTATGCTGCCCGACTGAAAGAATTCCAGCTCTATTCAGTCTCATACCGCTTGCTCAGAGGTGACCTGTGCCTGACATATAAGGCCATGTCAAACCCTGATTTGATGAATATGCTTCACCTCAAAAAATCTAGATCCCTCAGAACCACAAGGGTGGGAGACTTAAACCTTGACACGGTTATTAATAGAACGTGTTGGAGGGACAGATTCATCACCCAGAGACTCCCTACGCTGTGGAACAAAATCCCGGTACATGTGAGGCAGAGCACCTCGCTGGCCTTGTTCAAGAGGAATCTTGACCAATGGATGGGGGATCGCAGATATACCCCAGGGATTACTTCAGTGTCACTGCTTGACAGAGGCACAGCAAAATAATAGGCATAGTTTTATTCAAACTAAAGGGGTGGCGAAAGCCAAATAACTATGGGCTAGGCTTATAAATGCCCTTGGGCAGATAGCCTAGTACGAACCTATGAACCTATGAACCTATATATATATATATATATATATATATATATATATATATATATATATATATATATATGTGTGTGTGTGTGTGTGTGTGTGTGTGTGTGTGTATGTATATATATATATATATATATATATATATATATATATATATATATATATATTTATATATTGGGACTTGGCTCCTTCTTGACTCTTTAACCTGCTAAATCATGAGCCAGAGCTGAGCTTATACTCAGGCTCAAGTCAAGCTAGAGCCGGCTCTGTCTTGCTCACCTCTCTCTCCAACTATGCTGCAATGTCTTCCCCATCTATTCTTTAATAGGGGGATAGAAGTTAACCTGAAAAATGAATAACAAAATGATTACTAATTAATGATGGACTTCTCCCCTATCACCCCATGCCCCTCATCATCCTTAAACCACCTCCCCAAAACCAGCCATGTTGTTGTTTTCAATTCTGAACCCACATACCTATTACAGAGATAAGCCCTCCACCTCTTCACTGCTCTTCACATTGTTCTTTTTTATCTGCATTCCATATATATTAATATAAGTGTATGTACCCCTTACACTCTCTCTCTCTCTCTCTCTATATATATATATATATATATATATATATCTATATCTATGGGTCTATTTTCATTAACTGAATTTATATTTACCCAAACCACTAAAAAGTGAAGCGACTTCTCTGAATCAATGGACCCTGATATTTTTTCTAATGGAAATGATCAACTTGGCCACCAGGGAAAAACAAAAAAAAATGGACACAAATTGAACCCATTAAAGTGGTGTGTTCACCTACCACACCGCCCTAACTAAATATACCAACTCCGAGATCATACTACAGTGGGGAAAAGGGCAAAGTTCAATCTAGTGTCCAAGTGGTTCATTTCCCTTAGAAAAAGTACCGGTGATTCACTGATTTACAATAATAAGGTTTCAGTGAAATCGTCTTGTGTTTTTAAAATTTGGGTAAGTGTAAATTCAATTAACAAAAGTAGACACACACACACACACATATGTATATATATATATATATAAATATATATATATATAAATATATATATATATATATATATATATATATATATATATATATATATATATATATATTTATAGGAGCCATTTATAATCTCAAAATACTGAAATGTTGAATTTCAGTATCTCAAGGCTATAAACCCGAATGTTTAAAATAGTGAAAGTTCATAATCGTGAATTCAAATATATTAAATTTGCAGTTATGGCCTTATGCTACATGATGTCCAGGATTGTGTGTTTGTGGTGTGTGTTGCCGTGTGTGGATCTAGGTTTTTTGTCAGGTAAGTGAGTGTTTTGTAAAGGATTTGAGTAGGGGTTAGAGTGTGTTTGAGTGGGCTGATATGTTTGATGTGTGTGTGAGGGACTGGAGAATGTGCATGTGTGAGTTTGCTTTTGTTTCCTGTTTGTGCGATCTTGGAGTTAGTATATATAAGTAGGGGGTGTGGGGCGTGCAGCCCCCCCCACATGGGGGGTGCAAGGGGGCTTGCCCCCCTGCTTATGTGTGTATGAGTCGTGTATGTGTGTAGTTCTTGTTTGTTTATGTTGTGATGTGGCTGTTGGGGTGTATGTATGGTGTAGTGTATGCAGTTTGTTCGGTGTTTTGAATTTTGCAGTTTTGGGCTCAGGGTTTTGTAGTTTCGGTGTTTTGTGGATTTGGTTTTATAGTTTCGAAATACTGAAATTCAATGTTTTAGTATTTCGAGATTATGAAGTGAATATATATATATATATATATATATATATATATATATATATATATATATATATTTAAATACCCCAAGTACCCATTTCTCCTTATTCCTCTCTTTGCTCCCACCCTACCCAGACTAAAATTCACTCTGCCCTTCAGTATTAGTTTTGTATATAATGAAATATTCAAGTATGCCACTTTGTCCACAAGTGGCAAAGCATACTTTCCATATCTTCTGTACTCCAGTCTCACTTCTTTTCTCTACTGTTCTCCCCCAATAGAATATTTAACCCCCACCTCCAAATGGTGAGGCCCACCAAATACCCTACACAGTAGTCTCTGCATACCTCTCAACCTCTTAGCATAAGAATGCTGGACAAAGTCAAAATAATGGGAGACAAGGCTGCAAAATCAGGCAAGAATTTAAATATTGTTGTTATTCTTTAAAAGTTGCTAAGTAACAAGGTTTACAATAGCATGTACTTTCTAAAAGCTATCATGCCAGAAACTCTAACTGCTTCATTTCTTAATGATTAGACAGAAAGCGACAAAAACATTTGAGGAACAGACAAAAGATATGAGGCAAATCTGTCCATTGTTCAAAATTCTACAGGTAGGAATCCCAGCCTTATCTCCATACCTGCCTAGTCAACCATACTCCCACTTCCCTTCCTTCCTGCTTGCTTTGTTTTTTTTTTTTTTTTTTCACACTATCCCAAACCAACTCACAAGCTTAGCTGCCTGCCATCCCCTATCCATTCCTGATTTTTATCTTTCATGTGTTATTTCTTTTTTTTTAAAAAAACTTTTTATTTACATTTTAGCTTTGCAAACATCATGAAGAAAGAGAACAAAACAGTTAATACCAATGTATACAACAATAATTACAATAAGTTGAAAACAGAAAATGACAGTTATTTACAAAAAGGAAAAATTTAAATTATGGCTAGAACTATTGTACACTATATACAATAGAAGTCACACCTGTTAGCTTAAGTTTTCATAACTAAAGAAAGAAAATGAAAGTAGGAGTGTATCATATTAAGGTATGTAGGTGAACTATGCAAGCTCCTTGTTACCTCTAGCTATACTGAAAAATAATTATATGGTGAGATAATGGAAGGAATAATTTAAATTGTTGTGATAAGTTAGTACAGGAGCTTATCAGAATAAGCTGGAGTGAAGCCAAAGTTTAATTCTTAAGAATTAAGTCCAGCAAGTATCCCCAGTATTTATGGTAGTATTCCTTTTGTTTTGTAGCATTGTTTGCTAGTTTAAAGGAGGATATGTATTTAATAGCAAGATTACAAAAATCTTCCCAGGAAATCAAGGATTTATCAATCCAGTTTTTAGTGATGTAAAATTTAATAAGGGCACACATAGTGATGAGAATGTGTTTTAAGATTTTGAGAAGATTGGTTGTAGTAATATGTAAAATAACTGTTTCCCATGAGAAGGTGGATTTTTCATATCCTATCTTTTCTAATCTTACTCTTAGGGAACACCATAAGTAGTAGATTCTCTTACAGCTCCAGAAAACGTGCAGTGTGTCTGCGTTTTTATTTGGGCAGTATGGGCAGTATGCAGAATATTTGGGATTGAGTTTATTTAGAATTGATGGTGTATAGTAAGCGTTGCTGTTAATCATGACTTGGGTGTATAACAGATGCTTAAAGGGAATTAGCTTGATTGTATTTTCAATGGCCAATTTTTTATTTTTATATGAAACCAGTTGGCTTTTCCCTGCCATTAAGTTGAGAATAAAAGGACATTCTGAGATTTTATGCTTGTTATTAGATAATCCCCCGGATTCACGAATCCTCCGTGTAAGACTAAATAAGTCTTACTCTGAGACGGCAGTTGAACGGTATAATGTCATTGTGCCATGAATATTCATGAGGGCACGCTGACTCCACTCCAAGTCTAACACGGACCATGCAGGAAAGCAGGGGGCGTGTCCGACTGCCGAGCAGTCCAAAGGTCCACGCCCCTGCAAGTGTCTGAAATGTAAAATGTCAACACACAAGAGCGAGTCCGCTCAAATGTCCACGTACGCAACACCACACTCCCTGACATTGTAAACCCCCAGCACAATTATAAAAAGTAAAACTTTAACATTTTTTTTCGAATTCTTGATATAGCTATGTTTGTGCGCGTGGGTGTGCCCATTGCTTTGCTGCAGTTAGCAATCTCGACATGGAAGAGCATAGTAAGGAATGTTTATGAAAATTACACCAAATAGCAATAGCATAGTGGTAGAGCCTTCGCACAAAGAGGTGGCATTCACAGTTCGAGTCCCACCACTCCCCCTGCGCAATATATTTGCCCATAGCTAAATAGCACTTTACCCAATGTAATATAGTTGCCCGCAGTTAAGCAGCGCTTTACCCAGCGCAATATAGTTGCCCATAGCTAAATAGCGCTTTACCCAGCACAATCGGTTAGCGCGGAGGTGCGCACCGTGCCAACCAGCACACTGTCAGGCAACGTGGAGTAACGTAGAGCAAAGTTGCCTAAACACAGCCACACCCCCTAGCCTGTCTGGACAGTAGTAAAATAAAAAGAAATTACAAGGTTCGAACCCGGGACACTGTGCACCATAATCAAAGTACTGAACCACTAAGCCATGACAGCTTAGGATAAACAGCCACTGTTAACATACTTATACTTATAAATGGTGGATTAACCATTGCTAAGCAGGTCTGCAGTCAGCCGAGAATTTTCAAAAATGGCCAATCGCAAAAAAGTGCGGGGAAATGTGACATATTTAAGCCCCATAGGTGGGAATACTCACCATAACTGATTGTAGCTCCCATCTGCAGTTAGAATGGCTGGTGCTGGAGAGGGTACATGCTTTTGAGCGCAATGCTGGGGCATCGAGGAGTCAAAATACATGGTTTGGCTCCTTGTCCACCGTCATGAGACAAGACTCCTGCAGGGCCAGTTCCAAGGGACGGAGTACAAGGCAGAGGCTTGGAACTGGTTAGCTCATGATCTCACCAGTGCCACAGGCATTCCTCAGACTGGTGAGCAGGTCCATCACCACCATGCAGACCTGAAGAGACGGAAGCAGGACCTACTGAACTGATGGATACAGGAGGCTCGTGGGATGCCAGATGCCCCACTACTGAGTAGGTAGCCATGGAATGCAGCATGTAAGACATGCTAATATAGTCTATATAATGGATAGGTATGTCTCAATATCCCTTCATTTACTTCACAGCTGCAGGTGTCCGTGCTGCAAATCAGCAAGCCTATGCAGATAGGCTGCTAAGGCTGCGCCACCAGGCAGGTTAGTAATTATTCTGCATGTATTGTTATATAAAATAGGTGAGAGAGCCTGAACGAAGGTGCTGTAGCCCAATAATACAGCTGTAAAATGCCCTGAATAATTCCTCTGCATGTACTGTTATATAAAATAAGTCAGAGAGCCAGAAAAAAAGTGTAGTAACCCATTAAGAAAGGTAAAATAAGTCCGGAATAATATCTCTGCATGTACTGTCATATAAAATAAGTGAGCGAGCCCGAAAAAGAGTGCTGTAACCTATTAATAAAGGTATAATATGTCTTGAATATGTCTTCCGTATGCACTGTAATATTAAATAAAGGAGAGAGCCTGTAGAAAAGTGTGTAATGTAATTAACAAAGGTATAATACTTGGAGTGTGTCTGTGTCACTTACTTTGAAATGTTGTTGTACCCTTGCATTATACAAATAGTACTGTTGTAATAAGTGCTGTCAACCCACAGTTGGCCAGTCCCATATAAAGTGGGTGATGGACATGCCAGTAGCTGTGAAGCATATATACAGTCCTCAACAGTCAGTTAATGGCTGGCATGCATAAGTAAATCTGGCACACAAGTAGCTTGCTAATGTGTTCCCCAGAAATGTGAGTGTGCTACACGAAATGTAGGGTTCTGTAGAAATTTAACTGAAAATGTCACGTGAACACATCCAGATATGTAGATATAGAAATATAAATAAAATAAATAACTATGTAGCAGTAACATCTGCATCTTGGACAGCTAGTATGTCAGATATAGGTCAGGTATATAATGAACTAGCCAAACCCTTTACACAACCTAATGGATGTTGCCAAGTGTAATAATACATGTAGGGGATATACACCTACAGTCAATAGGAATGTAGTGTAGACTTAAAGTACTTATAAGATGTTAATTGAAGTTTCTTTCTACACCCTATTGTATGTGCATAAACAATGCAACTCCACACCTCAATGGGTATGTCTAATCTCAAAACATTTGTTGGGACATATGTCCTATTGTTCAATAAATATCTGCATTTACTTTGATGCATGTGCCCTGTTCAAACACCACAATCTTGGTAGCCTGTTGCCACCAAACATCCCTGCATGCTGTTGGAATGTCCAGTGTTGTTCAATATATGCATTTGTTATGCTTGCTGTTCAACTGTTGGAACCTTGGTGTGTTGGGTTAATGGGAATATTACTGCATGCTGTTACAACTAATTTGGAATGCTGTTGTTTATGTTGTAATTAAACACACCTAATCACAGAACGTATGGGAAGGCCAGTCCCAGTAGACCCACATGTCCCTTCTCAGCTGGCGATTGCACCTGGCACCAGCAGGTCCGGTGCCAAGCCCGGGCTCCACTCCTCCGTTGGTCCTGTGCCACCTTTGGGTGGAAGCACTGCAGGGGATGGGGCTCACCCCCGTGCAAGCGTGGGTGGAGAAGGGCCACCTGTTACCTTCCAAAGAGTCCAGGCTGTGGTGCGTAGGGAGATCCAGCGTTCAGTCACTGATCCCCTACTCCAGCTCAAGGCGAGAGTAGCATGACTCACGGGTGAGCCTGCCCCTCCTACGCAGCCCCCAGCACAGCCACCCTTGGGGCTGTGAAGGTGCAGTGGTGACTGCCCATGGGTGGGGATCTCAGTTCCACTGTTACCATCTGTGGGCTCATGGACGTGCGATTTCTAAACATCCGTCCCGTCAAATGTGTTCACCCACCCCATGTGTCATACTCCGCCTCTGTATGCATCTTGTTTGTCTTGTCTGTTTACCTCCCCAACCTACCTCCCCAGATATACCTACTTCCTCTACCTTGCTTTCCTCTCTCACCTGAAAAAAAAAAAAAAAAGGGCAATCTGTTCCCACAAAAAAATTAGACCCCATACATAGCTGCCCATTTCACACACATGTCCACTGGACTTGTAAACTGATAATTATAATTGGCAGTACAACAGACTTTGTTGTCCTCACCCCTCTGTCAGGGGTGGAAGGTTTCAAATTTCACTCCAAATTTATTGCATATGCACATCTGTTGCTGGTAAAGAAATGGGCAGCCATGGACCTTCCCTACAACCGTCCTTCACATCCCGAGCTTGTTTCCCTACTGTCTTTCCCTCTTTGTGCTCCCTTTTTCACCACTTTCCTATCTCCCCATTTTCTTTTCTTTCAAAGAAATTAGCGCGGGGGTTAGCGGGAGTAAGCACTTTTAAGCAGTAGTTAGCGGGTATGAGTGAGTGTGCGCAATGTGTGTGCTTAGCTAAGCATCACTAAGCATTGCGCAAACCTGCACAAACCTGTTTACAACTGCTTAAATGTGCCTTAGTCACTCTGCATGGCAGGACTGTTGTTCTGCTGAGCAGCAAAATAAAACACTTCTGTCAGTCTCAAACCCCGGACCTTGGACAAAATAGACTGCATGAAGTACCACTAGGCCACAGTAGATTTACAACATGTTGGTGCTGTAATAAATATGTCATGCATTACAATGAGTGAATGCAAAGGGAAAATAGGAAGGCCATAACACAAAGCTTGTTCTGTGGATCTTTACCAGCAATTGTTGTGGAATTGCATTACATGAGTGTGATATGAGAAGCAGCCATTCTAGTAGCAAATAATGTTACAGAGGCACTTTACAATCCCCAAACAATATCATAGCAAGACAAACACTGGCATATCTCATTAGGGCAGAGGCCATACTTCCTAACTGTGACTACTTTTCAGGGATGTCTCTGATTGTGAAACATATTTTAGCTGTGTCCCCCTGAATCCCTCTGAATAGTACTGACGTCAGTCAGAAAGGTGGGGTATTACACAATGAACACTGACAATACTAACAGTAGACACCGCTTTTACTTCAGAAAAGGTGTACTAATCCATATGCACTGCTTCACTCAAGTCTACACTTACTGTCTCTAATATGTGTAAGGTGTACCTCACTTTTAACTACCTATCCCTGACTCCATGCAAAGATGTATCTGAGTGTTTCATAGGCCTGGCAGAGGTACAAACACACAGGCATATCAGCTATTCTGCTATTACACACTCTGCAAATAGCTTTGGTAGGACTTCCACAAGCATACCCTTATGTAGGAGTACAACACAGAAATACCAAAGGATGTAGCCATGTACTGGTAGCAACTGACTGTAACCATGCCATTGTACCAGTGCTGAAAACACCTGTGGGTTGCACAGACAAAGAATAACAGTGTAACATCTGGCTACCATCTGGATAGGTTCACAGTTGTGAACTATGCAGACAGACCACCTGCCTTGATAAACTAACAGGTACACACCAATCCTTTAAGTCCAGTAAGGTAACATTCACACGATAATACATAATGCTCTCTGTATGTTAGCATTCCCCCCCCCCCAGAATTAAAATATACTTGTGTGTTTAGGGTCTACCAAGGATGTAGGTAGGCATACTCAGTACTGGAATTGTCCAGTTTTTCTGAGAACCCTGTGCTAATGTCAACAATAAAAAACACAAACCCTGCAGAAATGAGTACATTAATATTCACAGTATAACAGTTCACAAACAGTTCATGTGCCAGAAGAATACTTCTCAATAACTACTTTTGTATGGCAGTTAATTATATGAGTAGAAAAGAAACTACATAGTCACATATATCTTGTGTAAGCATTTGCAGGGGTGAGTTAAACTTTACACTGATAGCTCTGTACTGGAAGTGGCAACAGTCAGGTCTGAGTACAACATGTACATCACTGTCTAGACCTCTAGTTTCAGATATAAGAAGCATACCAACCTTCTGATTTACACAACAGTGTCCACAGCAAACAAGCACAGGCCCCACTCTGGAAATCTGAAAGGGCTACGCCTACATACATTAGCAATTTATAGCATTGGGTTGCTATGACAGTGAGTACTGCAATTACCACACAGCAGGCTGTATGCATTTACCAAATGCTGGGCACCAATTGGTGCAGAGGGCATCACATGCACATGCGAAGATACCTATAAAAGCAGACTGTACTTGCTCTCCCCACATGCAATCATTACATTGCACATATCAGAGACTATATAACTCCTGGAGAGTAGTGAAAAAAAGTATTACTTAATAAAAAAATATTTAATTAAGTAAAACAAATATATACTTAATTACTAACCAACAATATGAATTAAGAAAAAAAATAATTAATAACCAAAATAAAAATGAATTAAAACAAAACTTTACTAAATTAATAAGAAATAAATAAATAAAGCAAAAAGTTGTGAAAGCATACACAGATGGACCTGAAAGTGACAAATAGGTATGTAGCAGATATGTAGTTACCGGCAAGTAGTAGATGTTTATGAAGAGTACTGTACATACTCTGAAACATGCATATGTGGCAGCAGTAGGTATGTATGCAGTGATGCCATGCATAACTACTGCCATGGACAAATTAGTGTGTAGGTGTATGCAGTGAGACATAACTGTGACATATGTAGCTCAGCATTATATGTCAAACATCTGATCATGTTATCTATGTTCTGTACAGTGCTGTGTATAATGGCAGTTTGGGGGAGTAGTGCAAACACCTATATATACTTGGATGTGACAGAGTAAGACATGCATTATAATCATATAATGTGTAGCTTAGCATTGGCAACGGCTGTATCAGGCTAGTATAGTAATGTAGCATTTGCAGCTATATATACACCCTGTAATATTACTGCATGCACACATGTGACAACTGTTCATGTTGTAGCAAGGCCCAACAGGTCATCCGTGAGGTGTACGGACTTACAACAGTGTGGACCTTGTGTGTGTATGGCACACACATATGGAGAGATATTTATGTGTCCGATATATTAGCATCTTAATATGTGCATAGAGCAAGGGACATACTGCAACTGTTTGTGAAGGGTGGACATTTATATGTTGGTACAGGTTGTTATGTGCATATTTATATGTAGGTTTTAGTGTGTGGCAAACAAGACAGCATACAGTGCTGGCATATGACATGTGGTGTTTAAACGCTGTGGGTATGCTTTGTTAGGTTTTTAGTCTTCCAGACAGGAGGTCCTGCTAAAGATACATGGACTGAGAATTCCTTCTATGCATTCTGCATAAGACTGTGCAATATTATTAGATAACTGTATCCCTCTCAACCTTTGCATAATTGATATTCCCACCATGAATGGTGGACTGTACATGTGCCTATATGTAAATCTATATGTACACCAATGGATGTTTATATGTACGCTCAAGCTCAATGTTGTAAATGTATTGCCATCCATTTTGTTAAAAACCCTGTACCCATGAACTACCACATAGGTGGTAGTCTACTCAACACCAAAAGTGTGATAAGAGACCACGGGACACAGGTGGACAGTAGTGTCCCTTTTGATAATCACAGTGCCACACTAGTCATGTAAACTGTGTACGGTCCACATGTCATCAGAAAAGGTTTGTCATCCATGGAAAAAGAGGTCAGTGTTCCACTCTACTCATCAGTCATGCAACCCATCATAGAGTACAATGGCCCTGTTGGTATGTACCTCAGAAGACATCTACAGCAACTGTAGACACCAGATACATACCTCACAAAGAGTATTACTAGACTCAAACAGATGCCCTATGCAGACTGTCTTACAAAACCACAGCTACACTGTGTTGCATACCGCCTACCCAGAGGCAACCTCTGCCTAACATACAAAGCTATGCCAAACCCACAGGTGTTGGACATGCTCCATATAAACAGATTAAAATCCATACAAGCTACACACTGTACTGATTTAAACCTTGTAACATCAAAAAGCAGAACATGCTGGAGTGGTACATAATCATCTCAGACACATACCATACTCTGGAACTAACTACCTATCAATAGCAAATGAAGGTCCTCATTAGCAGTTGTCATGAATAATCATGATGATTGGATGTGAGATAGGAAATACAACCCGGGAATCACCTCTGTGGCTCTGCATGACAGGGGCACATGAATTTAAATTACGTGGGTGATGAAGGGTAGGGTACCATATGGCTAGGCTTCCATAGGCCCTATGGCTAATAGCCTATTAGCTACCTAGGACCCGATACACACACGCATGTACTTGTTGCATTACTTGCTATGTGAGGTTGACTGAGTGTGATGGTGAATGTGTAGGTGAATGTGTCAAAGTTGTGTATATGTGTGACAGCCTAGTGGGAAACTGTTTATATCATGGTATGTAGTGTTGTAGCTCTGATCCCAGCAAAAGATATGTATGCAATTGCTAGGCAGGAAAAGCAGTATGGCATACGGTGTGACGTAGTCCCATGGTGTTGACTGGAGTGTGCCATTGTAGGCTAAAGCAGTACATGTATGCTTATTGATTGTTAACACTAGTGAATACAAATCCTGTATGAACTGTAGTACTACCTGAAGCTGTAGGCCTAAACAGCACAATATGGTGTATATCTACATTGCTTTGAAACACTGTTTTGTTTGTTACCTGTAGTTCTCAAACATTACATACCTCAGGCATAAGGTTTTGTAAGTGCTGACATACAGTACTGTATGGTACACAGGTAAAACTCATCTGGGTTGCCATACCTTTGTGTCTTGTAGGTATGTCTGATGTGTGTGTGGGTATGCCTGTAACATGGCCTTGGTGGTATGTGTGTCACAGGATATAAGTGCATATCTAGCAACATGTATGGTGTAGTACAGCAGTATGCCATCTATATTGATGAATGTGCACATGTGTTACTTAGGGGTTTGCTATCAACAAGTAGCGTGGTGTACTGGTAGTACTGTAACTGTGCTTTACAGTCATTTCAGTGTATGACAAATGTCTGTATGTATTAGCTTCATATATACCTCCTGTGGCTAGGTGGTGCATTGTGTCACATACAGTGTGCCATGTACTGTTGTATAGTCTTACATACTGGTTTCACTTTGTTACTGTGCAGAACATGGTTTGGTACATAGTATGCGCCAGGCACTGTCAGGCAGTTGTGGGCTGAGCAGTGATATGTGGTATTAAAAGTGTGTATCTACTGACAGCCAATAGGTTGGTATATATGGCATTTCATTGATGTCTGTACTTTAGAATGCTAAGTGTGCCACATGACTTGCTCACAATTATTGTTTTATTGTCTTCCAGGGACATGTCTCACAATCGAAAACCCATGTATTCCCCTGAAGAGGAGGAAGTCATCCTAGATGCCCTAATACAACATCACAACCTGTTGTTCTCCAGAACCAGCCAGGGCCAGCATGGGTGCACTGCACTGTGGCAGGATGTTATTGGTTGGGTGAATGATGTAGGCATGCATAACCGGACTTATGAGCAGGTACGCCATCACTGCAGTGATTTAATCAGACATGTCCGGCAGCATGCTTCCGATGTCCACAGACAACAGCTTGCCACAGGTGGAGGTGCAGCAACACATCCACCCCTCACCAGAGTGGAAGAGCTGCTCCTCAGCATGGTGGCTCCTGGCCAACCACTACAACAGACATGTGTCATCATGGAGGCCGGAGTCACCCAGCACGTCGACTCAGAGCTTGCAGGTAATATGGCATATCTGTAGACTACTGTTAGCTTGATTGTTAGAACATGCATTTATCAGATGTGTACTGTGTATTTAGAAGATATGGAGCCTGGTGTCATGCAATACTGATAATTTGGTACATATTCTGTATGCCTGTGACTGTCATCTGTTGTACTACTGTAAAATTGCAAACTCACAGCAGCAATGCCATAGTTGTTGACACTGACAAACTGTCTCATATCCTTGTAGGTCCCTCTGGTGTAATAGCAAGACAGCAGACACATGCTAGTAAGTGTTATACATTTGATATAGCATATAACATGTGTATGTCATAGGAGAGTTGTAGGCCATATACACATGTAAAACACCTACACATAATGCATGCTCTGCATGTTCTCTGTGGGACTGTGCACATACCAGTAACACGAGTAGCTGCCTCAAACACATGCAATACACAGAGCATCCCAACCAATTGTGGTACACTCTAGTGGACATTGTATAGGCAGAGTCAATACACATGCACACAACATACACCACTTTGTCATATGCAGTAAGTGTTAATATGATACACATGGCGTATGTAGACACCTGCTGTAATATCAGACTCCAGTATCCCAAATGTCATCAACACAGCACACATACTATACCTGAGGGGTAGAGGCCTATCATGGGGCAGTGCGACACACTTCAACACACAACACATTAATTTTAGGCAATACTCCCTATTGAATACCTTACATACCCATGTAACAACTGGCTGTGATAGTCTTTGGTGTTGTGTTCTTGGCTGTGATATGGTAAATGTAGCCACAGTGGTGCAGGTCAGGTAAAGCAAGATAGTTGCCAGTGTGGCATACATTAGTGGCCTTGAGTGACCACATGATGCTGCCTGATGATGGCTCATCATACTACACTACATCCAGTTACAGTAACTACAGTACTACACATAGCATTCATTGCTATACACCTGACAGTTGTGTGCATCCGGCCATGGTATGTATCCCTATAAGTGATGGTGCACAGGACATTGGAAAGCATTTTATACTTGCACAGCAATGTTGTGTCTATGTACACATTGTGTTCCAGGGTGAGGCCAAACATTGAACAACACACATGCATCAAAGACATGTATACTGTTATCAACAAGGACTCACTACACTCGCACTGCATGCTGTTGAGCAACACACATCCTGCATGCTGACACATGTAATAGGACTCTTTGGCTTGTGATACTGTACTCCACCATAAACCATTAATGAGTATGTTCTGTATTGCTGTTGGTGTGTGTGTGTGTGTGTGTGTGTGTGTGTGTGTGTGTGTGTGTGTGTGTGTGTGTGTGTGTGTGTGTCAACTTGACTGAGTAGTGTATTTGTGTGCATGTGTGCATGTGTTCATGTGTGCATGTGTTCATGTGTTCATGTGTTCATGTGTTCATGTGTGCATGTGTTCATGTGTGCATGTGTGCATGTGTTCATGTGTGCATGTGTGCATGTGTGTATGTGTGCATGTGTGCATGTGTTCATGTGTGCTAACATCCTGTACAGATTGTAAAGTGTGTTTCCTGTCTTCCTCTTACAGGTGCTGAGGTTTTGTTGGATGAGTGCAACAGGGAACCTGAAGTCACTGCCACAAATACTGGACATGATGATACATGTGATGTGGCACAGGCAGGTTTGACAGGGTCTGTCATTGGTCCACCAATCGACAGTACACAGCTTTCCACCCCATCTATGTGCACATTCATACTGCCAATACATCCCTCAACACCAATGGCCTTAGCTGAGAAACAGCATACACTAGGCATTGACCAGGATAGTGTGGTATCTATGGCACATGCAACCCCTCACATCAGCCATACCCAGACACCTGGAATGGTACCACATAGACAGATGTCCAGGGGTTCTCATGGGTGCACTGCTGGTCATAATGCCCCTTGCAGACATTCTCCCACAGGTCTCACAACTTCAGGTATGTTCCGGGCTGTAATGCAGGCATAGGCAAATATGGAACGGTACACCAGGCAGGGACTAAGGGCGCATAGGGCCCATAACGACACTATCAATGACAGTATCTGTGACCTTGCCAGTGCCATCCATAATTACACCGAGGTCATTGATAGATGTTGGGGGGAGACACTAGATGTCCTCTGCAATGTAATGTCCATGTGCCAGGACAGTGCAGGATGGCTGAGACATTGATGTGGATGTATGCCAGCAACATCATCAGCTGGTAGTCATTGTGGATGATACACAAGTCCCAGCCGCTCCCGTAGTGGCAGTACCAGCCCCGGCAATGTTGGGGCTGGGCTGTCAATAGACCATCCTAGACAACCACATGCATGTGGCTCTGGCCAGTCCCAGCAGGGACATGGGTCCAGTCAACATCCCTCTGCCTCTGACGATAGTACCTAGACTGGCTTAGTACCCGATACTGTCCATGACACCCCTGCCAGGCACAGGTACTGTGTCCATGGCCAGAGACAGTGATCTGTACAGCCTGGCAGGTACAGTCTGTGGCTGTCCCACAATCTCCCATATTTAGCAGCCACATGGTGGAACTGTGTGCATGCAGACACACACACACATAAACCAAACACCTAGGGCTAACACATACACACACACATTGCATCAACATTGACCCATGCTGTACTGTTGTCCCTCACACACACACACACACACACACACACACACACACACACACACACACACACACACACACACACACACACACACACATACACACACACACATATATGTCAATTGTATGGGTCATTGTCGGGCTCTGGCAAACCAACAACACACCCTGTGCATATGATGAAACTGTGCCACCTCCTGTCATCTATGACATTGATGCAGGAACAGGCTAACATGGTGCTGATGCACAGGGTGACCTAATAGCAGTGTAGCAATGTTAGCATGTTGTCAACAGTAAAGTGCAATGATATCCTTGTAGGTATATCTGAGCAGGCATGATGCATTAAAGCTATTATTATCAATGTAGTATTGTTTATACCAGTGTTAATTCCAAACATGTATTGTCTGCCCATGTGCCACTTGGCTGATGTGCGTGGTACTGGCAGCATATGTTGGTGAGTGAACGGTACGTGTGTGATTGTGTGCAGTACAAATTTGCAGGTGTACATTTGTGAACATGGTGGAGCTTGACTGTCTGCATGTACGTGCATAGTGGACACATGGGAAGGGTGACATGCCCTGTATTACACAGTGTTAACACTTCATATTTCCTATTGGTGGCCAGTATGCATTTTACTACACATATGTTTTAACTTGGGTACACGTGTGTATGACATGGTTTGACACTATGCTGTGGGTGATACTGTTAATATCGGTCATTGGTTTGCATTCTGTTGGTATACACAACCTCAACAGCCTGACTATAACCAATCATTAGATGATGTCTTGACAACTTACACACAGATGTAGGATACACAGTAGCACTTGAATCATTCCAGTACTAAACTATACCAGTAACCAGTGGTATTGACCACCACCCATTCCTGGGACCACTACTTTTTGGCATGCAGCCATCCTAAGTACAAGCAAACACACTAGGGATATGCCCGTCCACATCTGGTAATGCATACAGTGGCCTACAATGCATTTTCTGGATGAGGCACAAAGGTATCATACAGACAGACACCTGTTGACCAACCCATACTGTAAAGCTATAAGCCAACTATAGCATAGTCATCCACATTTACTAAACATATTATCCTGACAGTACCACATAGGTAGTAGCCCACAACATGTAACAGGGGTACCGATGTGTACATACAGCCTCATGTTATGTCATCTGTCTTTTGGTATTCACATTTCCAAAGGTATTCTAATGTCCCTCTGTGTATCACATAAGCAATAATAGGTATGTATGCATATCCATGAAGTTGTTGTACACCTATAATGAATGCCCATTATTGACAGACTGTGTTGTGTTTGAACATGTCTGAAATATACCCCAGGCATGAACCCTCACTCACACTATTCTATAGAAACTGTCATGGGTGTGTGCGACACAGATGACCTAGGCCACAGATCACTACAGTGGCTGGCCTTGTCACATACATACATACATATGTGACCTAAGGTCTGAGAAGCAGCAGCACAAACTGTCAATGGTAACAGATGTATTCATGTAGAAAGCAGGCTTCACACCTATGAACTAATTGAGGTCACAAGTACATATATGTATTTGCCACACAGATACCTGAAGTGTGCAATGCACATCCTGTTGTTTTACTGATATATCATACAGTAGTAAAAGCAAAACCCAAAACACATTGACCAACAGTGTCACACACACACTCAGCAATTGCAGAATTCAAACCCCTACCTAACTATGTTATGATTCTAGAGAGGTACACATTTACACGACACGCTATATGCTTTACTGGGAGTTTTCCTTTCCACTGCTGTATTTGTGGGATACTGACATCATCAGACTTGCCAAAGAGGAATTTACCTCTTTTCATGTGTTTTCCTAGTCTCCAAAAAGTGCACTGCTCTCAAAGGAAATCACACACACACCCCCAACACACACACACACACACACACACACTCAGCAATTGCAGGATTCAACCCCCTACCTAACTATGTTATGACACTAGAGAGATACGCATTAACACGATATGCTATATGCTTTCCTGGGGAATTTTGTTTCCACTGCTATATTTGTGGGATACTGACATCATCAGACTCGCCAAAGAGGAATTTACCTCTTTTGATGTGTTTTACTAGGTGTTTTTTTTTTTTTCTCTTGCTGTATTTGTAGGATGCTGACATCATCAGACTGGACATGGTAATGTGTGTGCACTTTGTTTTATGCAATCCCAGGAATGAACCATGTGGGACAGCAGGTGTTAACAGCTTGAACAGGACTCCACATTTCTTAGCTTGTGTGATCTATCTATGGACCAATTGCCATTCCATCATATGACAATACATATTTATGCACATATTGTTGATTTTGTGGATATGACATGTGTCTGGGATGTTGATAAAGGGCTATTCAAAGTCTATGTGGGACGTGTGTAGCTCCTTTCAGTGATGTATGTCCTGGGTGGCTGCCTTACAAACAGTCTAGCAGGTTTGGGAACCATGATCTGCCCATGAACAAACCAAAAGTTGCTAGGATTGTGTGTTTATCGGCTTCCAATATCTCTGTTTATGACTTCAATCATGATGGACTCCATGGCCTTGCAGATCAGACTTCATAGGCTTATAGGATTATAGTTCCCATGGTCTGTTGTGCACCAACACTTGTGGGGTGTGCCATATGTTGCTGTAACCCATTCAATAGTTTCAGATCCTGTAGAGAGGGTGAGGCTCAACAGACTGTTCAGGTGCAGTGTCTGTTTGTTCTGCAGTTCACTTATGACACATATAGGGAAACAATGTAATCCAATTGATGCCATGTTTTTGGCTTTGGAAGGAGATGTTTACCCATTCTACATGTGATATCTCCTGGTATGATGATAGGGCCTTTTGTCAGTGGGAGGTGGGTATGTATGTATGGGCCTGTCTGACAGGATGTTGGCATTGTCAGTCAGGTACAGTTGGCCCTGACTCAGGACATATATGAGTGTACATTGCTATTTATGACATAACTGAAGGAAGTGTCATGGTTCTGTCAGGACTCCTTCACAGATAATCTTTCCAAACCACCGACAAACCTGAGCACTAAACCCCTTTTATACTCTTTTACACACTTAACACCCTACTGATCCTTTTTGATTAGTCAACAGAGTATAATATCCTGGGTTGTCCAAAGGTCGGTTTCGTGTGTACACTCCAGTCCAGCTGGTGAATATGGGAATTTTGAGGCAATGTTACAACTGCCTTATGTACACAGACAACCCTCTCCTCCTCCCAACAAACTCAGATATATGTGAGAGATGCAATTATATAGACAAACAGGAGGCTGAGCTCTCTCGACCCATGACTGGTACAGTCTATCAGGTGGTGAAGGTAACCACACACACCACCAATCCAGTCTCACATAGTCCTATAGCAACAGCAAACTAAACACATTACCACACAAAAACATACTCGGAGGCTCTAAATAAAATCTGCTTAAGCAGCAGAGACCTCCAAAGCAGACACCCAAACAACTGCTACCCCACAATAATACCCACATATCACATAGTTCACAAAGTCAGTGTGCCACACAGTGTTACATTTCACAATACTTCAAAAATGAAGACAAATATAGTTCTTTCTCTCTTTCAGTGGTTTTTATTAACTACAGTATACACACGTGCGGGAGCCTCATGGAAAGTACCAGGAAGACTCCCAGAACAAAGGAATAAATAAGCTTATATACTGGTGATATTGCTGACAGTACAAACATAAATAAATGAACCAATTAGACCATTATACAGGGCAATTAACCAATCAAAGGTTTACCAGTAAACATAAGACAATTCACATCATCATATCTCTAGGCAAAGAAGGAAAATCGGATGCATTTCCATAAAAGGCACATTTCCTGCTTTCAGACAGACTCTTGCTTTTCAGCATTTAATCGTTGCTCAGAGTTCATTCAAAGTTTATAGTAAACAATACGTTTTAATACATATAGACTGTCACATACTCAATTCGCTCAAACATGATTTTACTGTTCATATTCTACAATCCCCCATTTGATGCTGTATAAGCATCATCACTTAATCTATCATACATTTGTCCCAATTCTAGCATAACCACGCTACTGGTCTTTTCATTATTTGTAGACATTGTCATTTTATCATCCATATTCATAGTTGCAGGCATATAAAAATTAGGCACTTTTTTCACAGTTTTTGAAGACATTAATTTTAAGATCAGTGCTTTGATTAGGAACAGAACAAAAAAAAACAATTGCTAATACTGCAATTAATAAAATCAGCTTCAGCAGTCTACCTCCCTAACCTGAGAATAGGTTGGTTAAGCATGCCCCCGTTGAACCATCGGCCTCCTTGGCCTTTGAAAGTTCGGAAATTCTTTGTATCAGTTCAAGATGACTTTCAATTTCATGCTGATTATCAGGAATAAATGTACAGCACTCCTCCTGGATTACAGTGCAAGTTCCTCCTTTCACTGCAAGGGTGAAATCAAGGACCATACGATTTTGGAGTACTACAGCCCTCATAGCAGTTAATTCATCCGTCACTAATTCTAAGGCAGAAAATGTAGCATTGCTTAGTATTTCAAGCAATTTAGATAGCTTTCTCAGTTCCCAAATTGATTTCACTGCTCTGTATGACGGAATTATACCAGCCCATGATATGACGTCATCACCCAAATCCATATGGGGCAGTCCTATGTTACTAGCATGAGCTAAGTCATAGTGATAGATCCATGAAGCATCAACTCGACCTACAGGATTAGCAGGCTTCTTAACCTCTCGAACGTTTCAAATTTTTCCTTTAGGTAATGCAGATACATGTCGAATAGCTTGAACCAGATAGCCCAAGAAGCAGCTACCAGACCAGTCTCCTGGTAGCCATTTATATGATTTTCTTCCACACACAAAATAGCAATTTTCTACTTTAATGGTGATGCTGATAGACTTAAAATGATCCCCAGCATCCTACAGTCCTTGGAATATTTTCAAATAAACAGTTTCTATTTTCTGGGAAAAGTTAGCTATAGAGTCCTTAACAAGTCTTTTTACAGGTGAAAAGTCTGTTACACAACCCGAATTGTACGCAGTGCAGTTATATACCACTGTTTTGTTACAATGGCTCCACCTGACTCTGGTTTTACCAAGTTTTTGAAAACACACAGTTCCGTTTTGACGGAGGGACAATTGCAATGCTATTTTGTCTTTTGAAATGACATTTGATGCATTGTAGATCAAATTTGTCCAGGTTTCTTTAACTCCTAAAGGGACTATATTTAGCATCAATCCTCCATGAACAGTAGGAATAGCTGTGGAAACCCAACAGTCTGAGATGTTGAGGGATGATGCATATGCGTACTTAATGGCTTGATAGGTGTTGAAAGGTGGATGCCATACAGCTCATTTGGTATGAGTCGTAGAGGAAGCAGGAAATAGAAATGGCCACAGTACAAATAGCAAAACAACAAGAATAATCACCAAAATCGTTGTGCAATATTTTTGTGGAAATGTCGGTTGTGCTCGATGAGTTTGTGTAATTGGATAAACTTCAGGCATTTTCAGGTGCTGGTACAGTATGACTGCGAGTGTGAGTAGCAATAGATGGAGAATCTGGACTAACAAAAGGTAAAGGTTGCTGATCTTCAGAAGGAATTACCTTCTTGACATGTGATATGTGATTCCAGGTGGGTGAGCCTTGTAGCTGAACTGCTGAAGAAGTGGTCAGTAGAACCAGGAATGGCCCTTTCCAGTGTGGTTGAAGAGCTGTTTTTCGGGAAAATGACTTGACGTTTACCCAGTCTCCTGGTTGTAGTGCCGAGGACAAGAAAGGATCAGGAATTTGCTGAGCTGCTGCTACCTGGCGATGATGAAACTATAAAAAAGAAACAAGAGAAGTGCAATACAGGAGAATATTATGATCAAATTCATCATATTCAGAAAAGGGCGGTGGTGGAGTCATGGGCATATGCATAGGGAGGCCAATGAGGATTTCATGAGGAGAAAGACCTTTAGTAGGATGCATTTGAGCTCTCATAGAGAGCAAGGCTAGAGGTAGGACCTGTACCCAAGTTAGGCCCTTTTCAGTAGTAATTTTAGCCAGTCTTATTTTCAGTGTCTGATTCATTCGTTCGATAATACAGGATGCTTGTGGTCTATAGGGGCAATGAAACTTGAGAGTGATTCCTAACATTTTGCAAAGTGAATCAATTAACTGAGCAGTAAAATGTGTTCCACAATCTGAATATATTTGACAGGGAACACCAAAACGAGGTATTAATTCATAACAAAGTTTTTTAGCAACTGAAATAGCATCATACTTGACACATGCGTAGGCTTCTAACCACCCAGAAAAAACATCAACAACAGTTAAAACATATTTAAAATGAGCACAAGGTGGAAGTTCAATAAAATCCCATTGCAAAGCGCAGAATGGTCCCAATGGTTTTGGCAGTGGTTGTGTGGGAACTATTGTGCCTTTTGAAATGTTATACTGTAAACAAGTGGAGTACATGCTCAAGAAATGCTGTACAGAAGCAGAAAGTCCTGGGGCAAACCAATCCTTTTGGATTTGTTTTATTAATGCTTGTACCCCAACATGAGCTGGCAAGTGATATGCTTTAATAAGAGAATTTAACATGGACATTGGGAAGACCAGTCTGCCATCTGAATTTTGCCAAATGAGATCTGAACATTTAAAACAACCTTGAGCCAGCCATGATTTCCTTTCTGATTCTGGATCTTCAATTTGTAAAGCTTTGAACACTGTAGTATCAAAAGTAGCAATTGGTTGTAGAGGCTGCAAAAAATGTCCCTGAAAAGTTTGTGAAAGAGCAGCCTGTTTTGCAGCCCAGTCAGCAAAATTATTGCCTTTGGTTTCAAAAGAGTCATTGGATTGATGAGCTGCACATTTTACAACAGCAATTTGAGATGGTAACAATAAATGTTGAAATAGGTTATTTATATAAAAATGTTTTTTAACGGGAGACCCAGAAGAAGTTAAAAACCCGCATTCTTTCCATAGGATACCAAAATCATGAACAACCCCATGTGCATAGCAGGAGTCAGTATATATAGTGACAGACTTGTCCTTAGCTATTTTGCATGCATTCGATAATGCCACTAGTTCCGCAGCCTGCACGGAAGTGCCTTGGGGTAATCTTGCTGATCTTAAACTTCAGTCGGTGTACAGACTGACCAAGCTGCTTGGAATTCTCTGGAGATTGTTCGTAAACAGGACCCATCAACAAAAAGAATCAAATCCGGATTTTGCAAAGGAGTATCGTACAAATGTAACCTAGGAGAAAGAGCAGAGTTAACTACGAGCACACAATCATGTGGTTCGCCATTATCCTATGTTGGTATTAAAGAGGCAGGGTTCAGTGGTGGGCAGTGTATTACTTGCAGGGAGGGATTATTTATTAAACTCAATTCGTATTTAGTAAGGCATGCATTGGAGAGGTACTGTTTTCGTTTTTAAAAGTAATGCCTGAACTGCATGTGGGACTGCTAATATTGTTTCATGTCCCAAGGTTAGTGGAGCTGCCATGTCAATCAAAATAGCCGCAGTTGCCACTGCTCGTTAACAAGCTGGGTAACCAGAGGCAACCAGGTCTAGTTGAGTGCTATAATAAGCGATAGGCCGGTAACCTCCAGTGTGTTGTTTGGCTAAGAGACTCAAGGCAGTTTTGTTTCGCTCACAGCAAAAGAAAATAAATGGTTTTGAATAATCTGGCAAACCGAGTGCTGGATGATTTACTAAGGCTGTCTTTATAGCCTGAAAAGCCTCAACGCGGTGTGGCATCCAGGGTAAAGGGTCTGTGATTTCTTTTTTTAGAAGCTGTAACAGTGGGGCTGAAAGTTCTGAAAAATTAGGTACCCATCGTCTACAATATCCTGCTAGGCCTAGGAATCCTCGAAGTTGTCTCTGTGTTATAGGGCGTGGGGCTTTTTGAATAGACACATATTGAACTAGAAAAGAATGTGAAGGTAGTCAGAGATCCTGTAACTGTCTATGCATCTCTCTAGAGAATAAGGTTGAGGATTCTACATATCCCTGGGGCAATCGAGTCCAAGTATACTGTTGGCCCTTATAAGTAAATGCAAATAAATACTGACTATTGGGGTGCACAGGAATAGAGAAAAAAGCTGATGAGATATCTATCACCGTGAAACATTTTGCAGTAGGTGGGATACAGCTTAGAATAGTAGCTGGGTTTGGTACAATTGGGAAGATGGGCAAAACAGCTTTATTAACTTCCCGCAAGTCTTGCACAAATCTGTAAGCTTGTTTTCCAAGTTTCTTCACCAGTAATATTGGGGTATTAGATGGACTTGTAGTAGGTACTATGATTCCTTGTTGTTCCAATGCAGAAATAACAGGGGCAATACCAGTTATAGCCTCAGTTGTCAAAGAGTATTGAGGTACTCGCAGTAACTTTGCTCCTGGTTTTAGGGTTATTTTAACAGGAGTAGCTGAGGTCAAAAATCTGACATCATTGTCATGAGTAGTCCACAAGTGAGAGGGTAGCGAATGTAAATATTTATCTCTGCCAGAATGTGGCTGGATACACACCATCTGTAAGATGGCTGAGTCATCCAGAGCTGCTAGGGTACTATCTTGTTGGTCTGAAGGTACTTGGAGATAGACTCCATCTGCTGTGCAAAAAATGGTAGCCCCCATTTTGCAAAGCAGATCTCTCCCCAAAAGATTTAACGGTGCTGAAGGTCGTACCAGGAATGCATGATTATCCTGTAGAGGTCCCAAGGTAACTGGGACTGGAATAGTTTCAGAGTATTCAATAGGTATACCAGAGACACCCACCCCTCTAGTTATTTTGTCAGAAAGGGGAACAGTTATAGCTGTTTTGCCAGCTAACATGGATTTAGTTGCTCCGGTATCAATTAAAAATGGATAGGGTTTATTTTTAACCAGTAACATTACATGTGGTCCATCCTGATCCACAGGAATAAAAGGACACAATTGCTGTTGTTTTTGTTCAGGGAACCTTCATTGAGGTTGTTGCCACTTGGATGGTGTCCAAGTAGAATTCCATTGTTGTGACGTATCTGTATACGGTGCTGGTTGCTCAGCCAAATATGGGCATTGGTTTTTCCAATGACCTGATTGGCCACATTTGAAACATTCCGTTTGATTACTAGAATTTTGGGGTGGAGCTGACTGTGTGCCCTGCCAATTTTGTCTATTCTGATTTCTGGGTCCTTGGCATCCACCCCTCCCTCTTCCCCTTCCTCGCCCTCTACCCCGTTGACCAAAAACATTACACATTTGTATTTGTGCTTTTACTAATTTCTCCTGTAAATCTTTCTGTTCTTTAGCTAAATGGTCAGAGAGGTATTGTACCTGTTGGACTAACTCATGCAGGCCCAAACTAGGCCAATTTAAACATACTTCTTTTAACTTGTCCCTTACTTGAGGGCATAGCCCATCCATAAAGGCAGCTGACAGTCCGCTTTGTGCTGGTCTTTCGGTGGGTTCAGGGTACCCAGAATATGCCTCAAAGGCTTCAGTGAGTCGATTTAAGTATTCGTCTATAGGCTCATCCTCTTTTTGTATGATTGATATGATTTTCGACCAATTGGGGGTAGGTGGTACAATTACAGTGATAGAATCAACTATACATTGTCTAACCATTTCAAATCCATTTTCCCCTTGCATATTGTGCTTTGGTATTGGTGTAGGAACATTAGCATGATCCCAGATACGTTTCATAAGATCGTCTGGTACAGTGTATTGGAGGACAGCTCTAACCTCTTCTATGGCAGGATTTTGCAAACAGATATGTCCTGCCAGTATGCATTGAAACTTCGCTGGGTTATTGCAAATAGGCGGAAGTGATTTGGTAATGGCTTGAAAATCAACTGCCGACCATGCCCTAGGCACTACTACTGTGGCCGGTTGCCCTGCATCTCTAGCATGGGCTGGATTCAGGACTTCTCTTAACGGAAATAGTCTCTCTTCATCTTATGGGCTGGTGCCTGATTCAGAGTCAGAGTCTGGATTAGATTTGTCCGGTCCACTGTAATTGTCTTTGTCTTCAATTATAATAGGACATTCTTTGTAAATCTTACCCTTGTGTAAATATACGGCTCTCTTATTATAATATTTTTTTGACTGGCTAGGCCTAGGGTCAAAAAGCATTTGTGCCTTTCTTTTATTTTTTTTTGTCTTTGAGGGGGTTAATCTAGGTGATGACTTACTAGGGGTTTCTGTTTGGTCAGATTGCTCTATAAGCAGTCTACTAGGCTGACTTTCCATTGCCTGAGTTCCACTGCCAGACTGAAGTGCAGTCTGTTCTTCTCCCCACCGGCCATCGCCTTCTGTCGTAGAGATTACTGCTCCGTCTTGAACTTGCGAGGGCTGATATAATGGTGGAGGAGCTGTAGGGGGTGGGGGAAACCAGGGGTTATCATCCTCAGATGATTCAGTTATTTGTAATTTATTTAATTCTTGTACAGGATATAATCCTTTAAAGGGCGGTTCCCTTAAACGTTTTCCGTTTGTTATATCTAGAGTAGTCTAGATATCTAGAGTAGTCGCAGTAAGTCACAGTTCCTAGTTTCTTTTGGTTATCTTTAAGACTACTGACGACCAAATCCTTTTCCCTTTCTTTAGCTTCACACACCCAATGATTAAATGCTGCCCAACACAACCCTGGTAATCTTCCTTTCTTTTTTAACTTCTTTTGCAAATTAATCAATATATCTTTATTAAAACTAACGTCATTTTTAGTTAGGGCAATCCACTGGTTTAAATACATACAACTGTCCCAGGACACAGGATAAAACATATAACCAGCTGATGTACCTCTTTCTGGCTCATTTATTTTTCCCACACTCACTCCCATTTTCACTCAATAAGCTATACTTGTTTAACACAGGTTTAGCTAAGGCGTTATATAAACATCTTTTTACCCCACTATCATTCCTCCTTTCATACTTATGATGCCAGTATTTCCGTATTACCCCACTCTCATACTGCACACTTAATAGCAGAGAAAAAATGCATGCCACTTACCTTAAAACAACTGAATGAGAGAAATGATAACTTCCGTTCTGCAAAAAAAAAAAAATCTTTTTTTTTTTTTTTTTTTTTAAATCTTTAAACCAGACAGGCAGAGAGATGAAAGAAACACTGCAAAAACAGAAAAAAATCTGTTATGGGCCCTTTTATTAGCAGTATTTTTCCACTTTCAGACCACTGCAGCTTGTTCCCAATTCTGATCTGAGTAAACGGCACCAATTGTCACATTTCACAATACTTTGAAAATGAAGACAAATATAGTTCTTTCTCTCTTTCAGTGGTTTTTATTAACTAAAGTACACACGTGCAGGAGCCTCATGGAAAGTACCAGGGAGACTCCCAGAACAAACGAATAAACAAGCTTATATACTGGTGATATTGCTGACAGTACACAAATAAATAAATGAACCAATTAGACCATTATACAGGGCAATTAACCAATCAAAGGTTTACCCATAAACATAAGACAATTCACATCATCATATCTCTAGGCAAAGAAGGAAAATCTGATGCATTTCCATAAAAGGCACATTTCCTGCTTTCAGGCAGACTCTTGCTTTTCAGCATTTTCTCGTCGCTCAGAGTTCATTCAAAGTTTATAGTAAACAATATGTTTTAATACATACTGACTGTCACATGCTCAATTCCCTCAAACACATGCTTTTACTGTTCATATTCTACAACAGTCACTGCCCTTAGGGCTAAACAACACACCTAATACACTTGTAATAGGTGACTCTATTGTCAGACACACTGACGTCCCACTCACCAGGCTGAACAAGGAGAGGGTCACTTTGAGTTGTCTGTCGGGAGCCAGGATCTGCTACTTAACACATGCACTCAGGTCACTCCAAAGCAAGTACAAATATGGCTCCATCGTTGTCCATGCTGGTGTGAATGACCTCAGACGTTTCTCCCTGGATTACATGACAAGAGACATAGAGGAGCTCTCTGATCATGTAGCCCAGGCCAGTATGACCCTGACCTTGTGTAGCATCTTACCCTCACCTAGAATGATGGCACAGTATACAGACAAAATGATCAATTTTAACAGTTGGCTAACGTATTGGTGTCATACAAAGGGGATCCAGTGTCTGTCAGCCTGGGATGATATGCTCGACATTCCACGTTGCTTCACTAGGGACGGCTTGCACCTGTCACCCCTGGACTTTTGAATACTGGCTAAGGCTCTTGCCACCCCCATAGTTCCTTTTTTAGGCAAGGCTCAAAAGACAAACCCACCTCCATAAACAATACAAGGTAAAAGAAACTAAGGGTAATGCTGCTGAACACCAGATGTCTAAAGCTCAAAATGCATGCACTCAAGGCTCTCCTCAGTATGGAGAATGTCGAAATCTGTCCAGTAACAGACACGTGGTTCAGGCTCCCAAAAGCACCCCAGCACTACCAGGTCATACTTCATACCATGCTTTTCGGCTACATAACTCGGACTGACCAACATAAATAGGGGGAGTATCCATATACATCACAGATACACAGACCTCCAGGTTAGTAGCACTGCACGAAGCATCGGAGACCATACATGTGCAACTAACAGTGGGAAAAACTGCTTTTCAGTTTGTAGCCTGCTACAGACCACCCTCCCAAACTCAGGAACCCCACTCAGCTTTCCTGAGAACACTGGAGAATATGAAGGTCTCTCCAAACACCATTATATTGGGTGACTTCAACTACCCAAACATTGACTGGGAATACTACTCAAGCCCCAACACCCTCGCCCAATGGTTGTTAGAATTTATAAACTCAAATTCTATGGCACAACTGGTCACCACACCCACAAGAGGGGAAAACATATTGGACCTGATCATCACCAACATGGGGACTCTATGTTCCATACCAGAGGTATACCCCTCATTGGTAAGGTCAGACCATACATTTATCTCACTGGACATCCATATCCCGTCCCTACCCCCATCCTAGGTAATCTCAGTGAAGAACTTCTCAAAAGCAGACGTCACACTTCTCAAAACATAGGTGGTATCCTTCAAAGACCCTGGGACAGTGGTAAATATGGCTCAGACCGCAGAATCCTTTACAAACGCATTCTATGGACACCTACTGGAATGCATGGATTGTGCTATCCCAAATAAAAACAAGACTCAATCCTCCAAAGGCAGGGGACCTGTCTGGTGGACCCCAGCCATAAATAAGCTATACAACAAAAAGAGGAGGCTACTACATGATAGAGCACAATCCCAAAAAGGGAAGGCATCTCTGATCAGTACTAGCAAGAAGCTACGATCACTCATGAATTAATCTAAGGCCTGCTTCGAAAGGAAAATTGCACCAGACACTAAGGACAATCACAAGGCCTTCTTTAGTTATGTCAGGAACCTGGGTGGCAACTCCCAGATATGCTGTGAGTTAGTGCAAAATGACAAAAAATACACTGAACCCACAGACATTGCCAACATCCTGGCAAACAAGTTCAGTGCAAATGTCTCCCCCATCCCCCCTAAAGAGCAAATGTCCATCCCAACAGACTGTAGCCTCCCTGACATCACAGATGAACAGGTGAGAGCTGCCCTCTCCAAAGCAGACAACACAGCATCAATGGGACCGGACGGTGTCCTGGCCTGCTCTTACACGAGCTTCATGAAGAACTTAACCCTCACATTAAGTCACTGTTCAATATCAGACTTAATACAGGATATGTATCCAAGGAATGGCATACAGCAACAGTGGTCCTGCTTCACAAAGGTGGTGCCACAACGGACGCCGGACACTATCGCCCTATAAGCCTAACTAGCCTGGTCTGCAAAGCTATGGAGCGTATCATCATGGAATTCATACACAAAGACATTGGGAACCTACAGACACTGGATCCTACCCAATTTGGCTTTGTTGAGGGCAGAACTTGCATCTTGAACCTGGTCAACTTCTTTAAACAGTTACCAGGTCCATAGACGTAGGGAAGGTAGTCCACACAGTCTACCTGGACCTCGCAAAACCCTTCTACACAATACCCCACTCGGGCATCATAAATAAGCTCACCAGCTTAGATATCAACACATATGTCACAAGATGTATTGCTAACTGGATCAGGGATAGCACCCACATGGTCAGTATTGCAGTTGCCATGTCTGACTCTACACCGGTTACAAGTGGCATCCCACAAGGCTCAGTCCTGGGACCTCTCTTATTCAGTATATATTTCTCTGACATACAGGCTAACACAGGAGGACTATGGCTGACCAAGTTCGCAGATGACTGCAAACTGGGTGCCATAATCGACTCTCCAGCTGGCACAAGCATCCTCCAAAAGGGTCTCACAGAGATGGATAACTGGTGTCAGAGCCATGGCCTACAGCTAAATGCCATTAAATGCATAGTCATCCCCTTTGGGAATAACAAAGTGCCCACATATTACCACATAGGTGGTAATCCATTAAGTATAGAAGAAGTTTTTAGGGATTTGGGGACCCGAGTAGATAGTAATCTCGCCTTTGACAATCTCGTTGCCAAAGTGGTTAGACAGACCTTCTATACAGCCCACCTTATCCCAAGAGGTTTCACATCGAGATCAAGTGTGGTCATTGTGCCCCTATACTCATCAGGCCCATGATTGGATACAATTCCCCATTTGGGATGTACCTTACCCAACACCTGCAGCAACTGTAATGGCCACAAAAGTACCTCACCAAGTGGATCTAGAGACTCACACAGATGCCCTGCGCAGTTCAGCTAAAGTAACTCCAGCAATAGTCAGTTGCATACCGCCTACTCGGATGCGATCTGTGGCTGATGTTTAAAGCCATGTCCAAAACAGAATTAATGGACATGCTCCACCTCAGGATATCCAAATCCCTTAGAGCTACACACTCCAGGGATTTAAACATCAGCATGGATATTAATAGGACATGCTGGAGGGACAGATTCATATCCCAGAGGCTCCCCTCACTCTGGAATGAGATCCCAGTCCCGCATAGGCAGAGCCCCCACTGACCCTCTACAGGAGAAATCTTGATGAGTGGATGGGTGTTTGTATGTTTACCCCTGGGATCTCTTCTGGGTCCCTGCTAGAAAGAGGCACAATAAACTAATCGTAGAAGGGCTATTTTGTGTGACCTACTATTCACAGGCACAGTCTACTAATCTAACAGGGCTGCAAAAGCCAAACACACTCTGGCTAGGCTTATAAATGCCCTAGGGCAGATAGCCTAGTATTAACCTATAAACCTCTGATAATGTTTGGAGTGCACATTGTTTATTGATGATACTGATTGCAGGTTTTTTATCTTCTTTGCTTTCCCACTTTCTATGAACAACCTAAGTATCTGTAGTACATATCTGATTATGACAGGGTTCCAATATATTATATATGTGTCTGTTGTCATATAACTGTGTGCACAGGGCAGATTGGTGAATAGTGAGAGGTTCCTGGGTTAACACATGCAACTGCCGGATATGTGTGGCCCACTGCTGTACTCAGACATGGCCTAAGTGTGTGAGCATGCCCAGTTTGGCATTTCAGTGTTTTGTTGCCTGACATTTGTCTCATTTATTCAAGTGTGTGAGCATGCCCAGTGTGACCTTTCAGTATGTTGCTGTCTGAAGTCCACTACATTTGTTAATGTGTGTGAACATGACCAATATTAACATTTATACTATATGTGTGTTGAAAATAAGGTTCTATTTTTACTGCAGGGCTCACCTTTGTGTCATAACTCGACAGGGATTATGCTGTGCCTGCAGGGTTTCCATGAGATACTTTGCATAGACTTATCAACATTTCTTCATACAGGCTGACCAGTGAAATACTGTAATGGTTTAGTGGTTCAGTACTATGATTATAGTGCACAGTATCCTGTGTTCGAGGCCTGTCACTGCTTTATATTTTCATACTGAGCAGACCAGACTGCTTAAGGGCCAGTAGAGCAAATATGAGCATGTTTACCTGCTTTTTCTCAACTATGCCCAACTTTGACCAAGCTTGTCTAACATTGCTCAACGTTAACCAACATTGCTGAATGTTGCCCAAGATTGCTCAACATTGACCAAAGTTGTGCTAGTTAGTGTGTGCAATTTTGTTTACATATACTAAATAGTGGTAAAAGCTGTTTAGCTCTGCTTTATATTGCTTAACACATGGCAATCATGCTTCAGGTGGTGCTGCAGTGCTGCCTATGTCGGATGCACATACTACACTCCCTATACATGTTTGAAAACAGGTAGTGTCAAGTTAGGCATTCCTTTTACTATATGTGGGAGTCAGAGAGAGGTATCATTTCCAGGGTTCCTACTGAGCCAGTGTATGTGCTATGCGTTGCCTCTTTGCCAAGGCCAAAGCATACTGGGCATGCCTCCTTCTGTCTACTGGGGCCAGCTCATGTTCTTCCTCCTCCGAGTCATGCTCTGCCTGTGATGGCCTTGGCATTGGTGGGGGGCTGTTTGGCCCTGGCCTATGCTTCTCCTGCTCCAGCTGTTTTCGCAGGATCATATTATGTAGCATAGCACATACCATGACAATTTGGGTACATGTAGATGGTGAGTACTGCAAGGCTCCACCAGATGTGTCCAGGCACCGGAACTGTGACTTGAGCAGCCCAAACACACACTCGATTACATTTTGTGTTTGTGCTTGTGTCTCATTATGGCATTCCTGTTCAGTTGTGTGTGCGTTTCTGATGGGTGTCATCAGCCACAGCTCCAGTGCATAGCTAGCATCCCCCTCTAGGTGACCATGAGGGATATCCCCATTGGCAAATGTCTGGTACAGCTGTGTCAGATGCCAAATATGGGAATCATGGTAGCTTCCAGGGCAGCCAGCACACACATTCAGTATTATGCCCTGGGCATCACAACTGGCCTGGCAGTTGATGGAGGGGAAGCCCTTGTGGTTAAAGTAGACCCTACCCCACTCACCGGCTGGTGCTTTGATGCATATGTGCGTGCAGTCTATTGCACCCACTACCTCAGGGTATTCTGCTATTTGCTGGAAGAGATGTATATTGCTGGCCAATACCTCACAGGAGTTGGGGAAATATACATGATCACCAACATGTGCTGACATGGCATCCAGGAACTGGTGCAGTACCCTGGATGCTGATGCCTGTGATATCCCCATCATATCACCAGTTGGTCTCTGAAAGGTACCTGTTGCTAATATTGTTAGGCCAACACATACCTTGGTTTCCACTGGGATGGGTTCCCCTCTGTTGGTTCTGTGTGTGAGGCGTGGCCTGCACAGCTCAACAATTTGCTGCATGAGGTCTCTGTCCACTCTATAGCGCTCCACTATCTCCAACTCATGTAGCCCCTGATAGGTTACCCTGGGCCTGTACACTCTTCTCCATCTCCTCATTGTGGGTTGTCTAGCAGCATTCGCATTGTCATCACCCTCAGAATGTTGCATATGTCACCTTATAACAGCAATGGCAGCCCCTAACATTTTTTGTCTCAGTAAAGCTTTTTAAGTTTTCACTTCTCTTAGTTTACTGCAGTGTTGCAGTGTCTCTGAGGAAAACATGGTGGAAAGTTATTTGCAGAGTTTTAAGTGCTGGGCTGGGCAGGGCTAGTGTACTGCCTGTGTAATTGCCTGATTCTGATTGTTTTCACCTGCTAGCTCTGCTAGTACTTCCTGGTTAACTTCCTACTATTTGTTGTGCTTCCTTTTCCCTTTCTGTTTCCTCAGGGAGGCAGCGCCATTCACACAAGTGCAAACACGCTCACACCAGCTCACAAGCGTGCACACATGCTTACATAGACTAAACCTTGCTTATTCTTGCTAAAACGCACGCACACAGTCTTACTTGGATATGCAGGCGCGCACACACATGCAAGCACGTTGCAAGCCCTTCAACAAGAAACTTTAGTGTTATCCACGGCATACACCTTCAATTTCTTGCCTTTAGCTAGGGTACCTGTTGACACACCTCTTCCAGTGATGAGTAACTGACAGCAAACACATGCCACTCTGCTCCAATGAGCTTCACTTCTTTCATACATACCCCCCTCGTGATGTCACCTATATTCTACTCTGATACTCCCCTTATCCTACTCCTTCACTCCACTGACTGTGCTCATTTGCTATGTAAACTTGGGATTCACTATCCTTACCCTCATTTGCATAGGATTGCCTACTAATGCTTGGTTACATCTCTTAGACTGAGCTTCCTCCCTTAGCAACCTCTACTCGGTAGCCATGTTGTCTTCAGCCTGCCATTCCCTTGCATTGTAAATTAAGAAGTACAATAAAATCCATATTTGTGTATTATAATTATTGGTTTTCTGGTTTTTAGAGTGCAGCACGTTTGCGCGGTGCTGAGCTACGCTTAAACTTCGGAGATCGGGATAAAAAAAAAGTTATTTTATTTTTATTTTGCATCGGTGAACATTGTCAATGGCCGTATTTTTGGCCATTGGCATGCTTCCTCAACTGGATGCATCCTTTTTTTGGAGCTGTCACGGCTCCGTTTTGCTATTTGCAGAACGGTACTCAGTTGTCAAAGGAGTACATTTCTGCAAATAACACTACTCTTACTCAGATAGGTTCGGGTTTCCTGGATCGCAAATTTACCTCATTTGCATAGCTTTCACCAGCAATTGAGGTAATTTGCATATCCTAGCCCTGTCCATGTAAGAGTAATTTTAGGAGTTCTCTTGCATGCCCCTACTGGCTGTTCCTGGATCACTCAGCAGACATGTTGGCTGCATGGAGTCTTACTCTACTCTTAGACTCCATGCAAGCCTTCATGAATTTGGCCCTCTATATCCTGAAGATCATTTCATTCTTAGTTGCTAGCGTTTTAAGAATTAAATAGAGATAATAAATATCCTGGTGATCAAATTTAATAGAAGATAACTTCATTTTTAATAGATAAAGGAGCAATTAAAAATACTAACATATTTATTTGGAAGTTCAAGTTTCTGTCTTAGTTCTGTTATATTAGTGTCCTGCCATTTGTATAGTTCCCAAATTGTAATGTCTTTTATGAGAGGGAAGTTTGTTAGATTTATTAGTTGGTTGTTAATTAACAGGTTGGGATTTAGATGGAACGGTTGAACGAGAGCAAGGATATTAGAAAGTTATATAGATGTGAATAGATTTTAGAAAGCTAATATCATATGTTTGATCAGAGGGTGTAGATTCTTTGTGAAGGAGTCTTTCTGATTTAGATTTAGAAAGGGGAGAGATTAGGGATTTATATCAAGGGATTTAAGTTGATTACACCAGATTTTAATCCATTGGGGTGTCTAACAACTCCGCTTATGATCATAATTGACTATTTGGATCAGTCTGCTAGAAGTGGTTATATTATAGTAAAGTTTAAAGTCTGGTAACCCCAAGCCTCCTTTATCCTTTGTTAAGAGAGTTTGTCATATTTCTTCTAACAGATTTAGGGTGCCACACCAATTTAGATATGGCATGTTCTACATTCGTGAAGAATTGTTGTGGAATGACTAAAAGAGTAGCTTATAGCTGAAAGGGAATTCTAGGAAAGACGTTCATTTTGACCACACTAACTTTTGACAATAAGGACATATTAATATTTTTCCATCTGTTGATATTTTCAATATTTGACCATGCATGTAACAAATTGTTCTTAATGATCTCATTAAAGTTAGGAGTATAGATTATGCCAAGGTATTTTATCTGGTATTTAGGTTTAAACTCAATATCAGGGAAGTAGAATTATTTATGGCCTAGAGGATTTAAGGGAAATGTATATATGATTTATTTGGATTTACTTTGTAGTTGGATATATCAGAGTATGAATCTAATGAATTAAGTACTTTTGGGAGATTGGTGTTGGGAAGTTCAAAATATAAATTTAAATCATCAGCAAAAGCAGAATATAAAAGTTTTATATTTAAGATTTTAGGCATATGGTGGAAGGTTATTTGGGATATATATATAAGAGCAATGGTTCTAAATAAAGATTAAAAATGTAGGGAAAGAGGGGGCATCCTTGTCTTGTGCCATTAGAAATAGGAATAGGGTTGGATTTTAATTTATTTATTTGAATGGAAGTGAAGGCTTTTTGCGAGAGTACCCTAACTATTTTATTAATTCTTATGGGATTCCAAGAGAGGGTAAAACATTAAATAAGAAGTTTAGGTGTACTCTGTTGAATTCTTTACTTGCATCAGCAGTAAGGATGCATCTAGGATCCCTATCTTTACCTCAAAGTCTTATGATGGTATCTAAAAGAAGATTGTTATCCCATGTTTGTCTATTCTGCATAAAGCCCATTTGTTCATGCAAGATTATGGAAGGGAGTATATTTTTCAATCTGTTTGCAAAAATGTGGGCTAGAATCTTAAGATCCATATTGATGAGGACAATTGGTCTATAGCTAGCTGGATCTAGGGGGTCAGAATTTGGTTTAAGAATTAGAATGTTTTTTGAGTTATTTAAAAATCTATAATTTATGCCATATTGAATTATATAGTTAAATGTTTTTAACAAAATTTTAGAGACAGGCTAAGAGAAGTTTTTGTAAATTTATGCCATGTATCAATCTGGGCCAGGGGACTTACCTACTCTAAGTTTATTAATTGCAGTTTTAACTTCTTCTAAATGCAAGGGTGATCTTAAGGAGTTCTTTTGAGAGTCACTAAGCTGTGGGAATTTTAGCATATGCATAAACTCTTCAAATGTGTCTCTAGAGTGAGAATTTGGCAGATTATATAGGTTTTGTAGTTATCCTCAAATGTGTCTATAATGTCTTAATCTTTATGTTTTAACAATCCTTTGTACTTGATTTCCTTAATCCTGGGAGGTCCATTTTTGATATTGATTAATCTGGCAAGGATTTTTGAGGGAATGTGTGCCCATTCTGAGTAATGGTATAGTGATCTCATCTCTACAAATGAAATGTTTTTTATATAGAGATTGTGCAATTACTTTTGCAAATCGTCCATTGTTTCTTCCAAATCCTTTGAGTACTTATGCTGGAGTTCTATTTCAATATCCTTAATTTGAGTCTCCAGTTTGGATTTAAGTTTGTTATGTTTTTTCGTATACCATGAGGATTTTTGAATAATGAGACCTCTTATGACCGATTTAGCACCAGCCCATTGCACATCATCGGGGATTTAAGTAGAGATAAGATAATTGTCCAGTTGGGCTAGGACATCATTTATTTCCTGTATTACTTCTTCTATTTGAATAATATTAGGATTTAAGGTCCAATTGTTGAAGTAAGAGGATCTTTGGTTAGAAGTCAAGATGTCAGTGGAGATATTGATTCTGGAATGATCAGATATAGAACTAGGATCAATCTTATAATTTAGTCTATAAGAAGTGAATGTTTGGGAAATTAAAAAGGTGTCAGTTCTTGACCAGGTTTTATGTCTGGCTGAAAAATAAAAGTGAATCTAGGTATCGAGTTATGCTGGAATTTTATATAAGGGTCTATTAAATCAAAGGTGTTTTGTAACTCTTCTAGTGCTAGAGTAGTATGTTGAGATTGTCTAGTCTCTTTATGTGACCTATCTTTCAGATTAACAGAGCATTCCAATTTCCTCCTATAATGCATAGATGATTTGGATATTTGCTAGAATATTAAATATGTCGTAGATAAAAAGATGCTGGCTTGTACAGGGACTATCTACATTAACAAAGAGTAAAGGTTTTTTTTAGGGTATGCTAGTTACTTGTAAATAGATACCAACTTCCATTAGATCGCTTTTGGTGGAGGTGATCTCTCCTTGATAAGATTTATTAATTATAATTGCTACTCCCCTAGATGATGAGTTATAACCAGCAGCAATTATTTGTTTCACCTATTTCCTATTTCTGTCATTATTCCAAAGCTTATTGGTCATATGTGTCGCTTGTAAAAATGTTATATTAAATTTATTTTGGAATGTGGGATGCATAATTAGGTTTCTTTTTTTTTTATCTGATAGCCCCTTTATATTCCATGAATCTATTGTAATCATTATGACAATCTAGATTTGTTTTTAAAAGTGTTTTTTGAGTGATATATATAAGACTGTATGTGCATATTTAAAAATGTTAAGAGAGACGATAATTTAAGTGAGGTGACTTCTAAACTCCAAAAGCCTATGTAGGTGCCTAACTACCCAATCCTCTGTAATATGTGAATATGTTTATTGCATTGCAGTAAGTAATTAGGCTTAGACCTGAGCTGAGAGAAGTGAGTAGCAGAGGGATGATAAAACTACCCAACTTGATCCAAACGTAGACAAACATCAACTATAGACTGTGCAAAGCTTCTCCTCTTAATTATTAACAATTAAAATAAATTTGTATCTAATCTCATATGTTAGTAATAGTAACAACAGTATGAATATCTTCCTGAAAAAAAAAAAAAAAACAGAAGGATCATTTGTAATACCAGCAGTTAAAACATGCATAACTTGATAAGGATAATAAAAGTATCCTAGTTAAACCAAGCAAAAATAAAAATAATTCTGGCAGAGGAAGTGTAACAGAACAATCACAAAGCTTTTACAGACCTTATATATATATATATATATATATGTGTGTGTGTGTGTGTGTGTATGTAAAGTTGTGAGAGGTTAATTTCAGCACTTGGAGAATTATTTTAAACAAGTAGTAGCCCTGCTATTTCTATTTTAGGCAGGGCTGTGGTCACAAACTAGTAAAAATGTATCTTAATCATATATCAGAAAGGCATTATGAATAGATTAGTTATACAATATCTTGCAGAGTAACAACATGAGCAATAGTTTAATAGCTTATGCACAACATTGCAGGTTAACTTATGAGATCTGGGTATATATCAGCATGTGAAGGATAGCTTTTCATTAAACTAATTAGGAAAGTTCAGATTCAGAGTTTTACTCAGAAATAAACTGGCTTGAGAATTAACAATATAACAAAGGTCCCTAAGGATATCACATCTCTGCATATGTATTAGACTGGCAAGGGTGTTAAGCCCAAGTAGTCTTTCTTGTATACAGCTTAGTGTGAGTTTCTTTAAGATGCTAGAAATCATTTAAGAAAGTAATGATGCAAGGTCAAAAAGGAAAATTTACAGTAGGTTTATGAAGTGACCAGTGAAACCATTGGTATATCAAAAGTTCAAGGGTATTAAGTGCCCTGTTACATCAAGTACAAAATAATCAGAACCATCCTTATTTGAAGTTATCGAATCAGCAGAAGAATTAAGTGCAAGATATTACAGTTAACACTGCTTGTGCATTCTTAAAGTTAAATGCTCTGTAGCAATGACTGTAGCAGTTAAGTAAATGTAGCAGGTAGAGCACTACAAGTGTACAAGAAAATATAACAGTCTCTGTTTGAATTTCATACTTCATCTTGCTTTTAGACATTCTACTATAAAAAAGAAATCTGCCACTATATTGCTTTGATAAGCTATGATAAGGCTGCACCACTAAATGTGCTGCATATTTGAAACAGTTACAGCAAAGTTGTTGTTCTTCTTTTGGCTTTAAGTAATTCTCTTGATCACAAAAAGAACTGGACAGACAAAAGGGAAAGAAACTTTGTAATACCCAAATCTGTTACTGGTTGTTACAATAATGCTTTTGAGGGTTTTTTTATCTTCCGGTTTGTGCGAGTCCGAGCTTAATTTGATTCTTTTCTTCTTCTTTCTCTTCTCTTTTTGCTTTCTGAGATCTTGAAGCTTGATTCCAAAGGGAAGGAAATAAAGAAAAACAAAAGGTCCCGGACTTCGAAGCACTAGCGCTAGCGTTTCCGATGTATTTTTATCAGTTAGCTGTTCCCAGTGAGGTATAGGGGTAGGAAGTGACTTAGAAATGGCATCAGTGAGGTGAAAAGGTAATAGTTCAGTGTTTCCTTGTAGGTCTAAAAGCCTTCTGGGAAATAGAACGTTGAGACGCTAATAGCTAGTAGATTTTTACACACAAAAAACTTATTTTATCAAAATAATGTGATGAAGGCATTTAAATAAAGAAAACCTCTTGGACTGCTTTTCAATGATTTCGGGATTTACAAAGTGAGTTGAATCATCCAGGATTAAATATAAAAATACACGAGAAAGTGGATTTTGCCTCCTCAGGGGTTTCAATTGAGATTTTAGTGTCCTCGTGATGAAAGATTAAAGTTGCAGGGTATTTCATCTAAAAACGAATTTTGTTTTCAACTAAATAAGCACAGTATTTACTGAGATTCTGACATTTCTGCTTAATTTCTAGTGGGAGATCTTGTAATACAGTAATTTTCTGGCCTCTCCAGGTAATGTTCTTTTTTGCTTTCAAGGCCACAAGTATGGTTTGGACATGTGCTGAGTTCAAAAGTCTAACATATATTTTCCTTGGAGTTTCAGCTACTTGAAAATGCCTGAGAGATCTGTGGGATCTTTCTATGGTTATTTCATTTAGGAGATCTTGGTTATCTAGGAGTGTGTTTAAAAATGTTTTGATTATTGTAGTAAGTTGTGTGTTTTCAAAGGACTCATGGATTCCTCTCACTATGATATTATTACGTCGGTGTCTAGCTTCAAGATCTAGCATTTTTTTATGCAGATCTTTGATAGTGTTATCACTAGCCTGCAAATTCTGTTTTAGATCTTTCATTTCAATTTCATTGTCCATAGATTTTGCTTCATTCTGTTCAAGTCAGAGCATTATTTGGTCCAGATTAGATCCAAACAAGGCTAGCTTATGTGAAAATCCTTGGATTTCAGTTTGCAGAGGTTGCAATGCCATCTTAAGGTCTTCAATTGCTAGAGACTGATCTTGTTTTGATCTAAGAGCTACCTTCATGATAGCTTGCTGTGGCTTAATAGTTTTTTGCCTTTTGGCGGAGGTGTCTTTTTCTGGAGTAGTTATAAGAGACAGTTTGGTTTTAGTGGTTAGTTAGTTTTTCCATTTGGTCTGATTGATTAGCCATTTTAGTTACAAAAGTAATTGCTTGAAGTTACAGGATATAGTTCAATTAGTTAATTCCAAGTTACACAGTTCTTCTCTTCTGTTGTTTCCTTTTTTTGTTTAGGCCTCAGTGTCTGGACGTGTTCATACCATGCGTTTCAGGGTTCAGCATCCAGTAAGGAAAGTTTTAGTGCAAAAATGTTTTATCTGCCAAAAATATCAGTAGAGATAGTTTATATTTGTATTCTTTTCTTGAACCTTAATCTTTTAAGGTGTTTTCTTTGAATGATGAGCCGGCAAAAAGTCAGATAAAGATTAAGACTTGAGGAGCTGCACAGCAAGTGTGCTTACAGGCTGTTCAGCATTTTGGAATCCATGTTATTTCTATATATATATATATATATGCCCATCATTGTTCTCCTAATTCCCATCTAGGGCTCTAGAATGAATGGTCTATATTATGATATCGCACATTCAGAAGAGCAAACAACACATAATCGACCCCATGTAAGCAAAAGCTTACAACGTCAAAACCTCAGAACAGTGATTTTTTTTTTCCAAGGGAAAAAAAAAATCGCTGTTCCAAAAAAAAAAAAAATGTAAAACATTACGTAATGTGGGGGGCTTCATCCTCACACCCTCCAATGTGGGGGGTCTGTGCCACCCACACCCTCCTACTTAAATATATCAACTCCGAGATCGCACTACAGTGCCAAAAACGGCAAAGTAGTGAAGGTGGCCAAGCAAATTCTTTCCCAGGGAAAGAATTCTCTGAAAAGCCACTTTGCTATTTTGCCTTTTCACGCTTTTCCATTCGACAAAGACGCATTCGACAACCTGCATCTGCGACAGCCTAATAGGGAGCCAGAATGAAGCCTATGTTCCCTCACACAACTTCATCTTGCTCAAAATGGTTCATCCAGCTATTCCGCTACCTTGAGTTCAAATTGCACTACCCCCAGAATATTACATAAACTCCTCTTGGACTAAGTAAAACTCTGATTCCCTCCTGAGCCTCATGGCATATCATCAGACCACCTGCTGTTTATGTTTTTTTTTTTTTTTTTTTTGTAACAGAAACATTAATAGCTCAAATACCATCAAGAGTAAAAAGACTAAACAAAGTAAAATAAGTAAATGAACTATTAGGAAATTGAATCAAATTATATATTTGTATTGAGGAAACCTTTCTACTTAGATGTGCTATTTCACACTGCCTGCCACATAAGGATTTCAGCTCTGTGTAAAATTCTAGCTTGTTAACAAAACAAAACTATTACTTTTGACTGCCTTTGCAATTGTAAATGTGATTACCTTTGCCACTGGCCATGCCTTATAGACTTTGAGGTCATAGGGGCAGTTACATGATTTACTCTTCATAACCTGCATTCCAATTTATAACTATGTCTTTAAACTTTTCCTTTTTTTAATAATAATTGTGGTTCCTAATTACACAGTCACTCCCAACTAACTGCTGTGCCCTCCAATACCAGCTGCACTGTAACAAACCAACAAAGCCCTAGCACACATGCTGGAGGGCATTATTGCGCTTAGAGAATGGGCTATCTGTAAAATTGTTGTGTTTTACTTAGTTTATATATATATATATATATATATATATATATATATATATATATATATATATATATATATATATATTTTATCACTATATGTGTTTTTAGAATATTTTTGATGTGAAATAGTTCCTCCACCTAATGTTTCAAACTTGCTGTAGTATATGTTAATTGTACTGGAGGAAGCATTTTACAGCAAAAATATAACATTTAAAAAACAACCATGTTATTTACCTTATTTTTGGTCCCTTACTCCTAAACTGGTTGGTTGGCAGTCACTGGAGATTGAAATTACTATATAATGACATACATTTGAGCTTCATATTTCCTTTAGTTTAGCAGCTTTGTAATCTTATAAGAGCACTAATTAAATTTCTGTTTTACAGTCTTTGTCCACTTTATTTTAGGCTTTATCCAAATTTCTTCAGCTGAAAGATGCAGAGGTTTGTAAACCTCTTTACTTCTGCTGCTGCCAGTACTCATTTCAGCCCCCCCCCGCGTGCACACACACACACACACACACACACACACACACACACACACACACACACACACACACACACACACACACACACACACCTGCGCGTGCATGTGCACCCACACACACACATATCTCTGCTTCAGAAAAAATTGCATGCTAATGAAAACCTTGTTATTCTATCAACTTTCTATGTTTATAAGAGCAATATTTAAAACCGGTCCCTATTTTCAGCCCTTTGTTTCCACATTATTTGTGCTGAGAGGTAAACCTCTCGACTGTACATATTTGTGTAGAATGCCTAGATTTTTGGTTCATATTTTTGATCTATTCCTCATAAAATTTGTGGTTTTCTGGCAAATCACTGAGATATCTGAGGATTGAACTTACTAAGTAATGCCATACATTGCAGTTTCAGACTTCAAATCCTTCAGAAAATGTTTGTTAAAACTATCCCTGTCGATCTAGCAACTTTCTAAGTTTATAAGATAAATATTTAATATCTGTCACTAGTTTTGGTTCTTTGTCACCCCAATTTGTGGTTGACAGGTATGCTGAGAGGTATGGTCGATCACTCTCATTCTTAACTTTCTCATGCTCTCCCTCTCTCACACACACACACACACACACACACACACACACACACACACACACACACACACACACACACGCTTTTTATTTTACACTTGCTAAACAGCAGAAGTGCTGCTTAGCCAGTGTAAAAATAACAGTTTAGCCAATCTCTCCCCCTCTCACACTCATACAGGCATACACTTTCACACACTAACACATACACACAATTTTTTTTATTTTACTTTTATTTTACACTTGCTAAACAGCAAAAGTGCTGCTTAGTGAGCGTAAAATAGTAGCTCAGCTGGTCGCTCTCTCACACTCATACATGCATACAATTTCACACACAAAGACATACACACTTTTTTCTAGTTTTATTTTATACTCACTAAAAAGCAAAAATGCTGCTTAGCAAGCATAAAATAATGGCAGCCATTCTGTTTGTTTTTCGCTGTCTGAGGTCCACAGCAGCGTGATATGCTGCTTGAAGCAGTGGACTCGTTTTTCAGTGAACATTACTTGTACATTAATACCCTGATGGGGAATGTTTGTTCTTCGATCAGGGTAGTGATGTACAGTAAGCCCATTCTCTACTGTCCATTAAAATCTGCATTTATCTAATGACAGAACTTCCATAGAGATAGTGTGTATACTTACCAGGCTTGCCCATAGCTCAGACAACCACACTGAATAGTGCATTTCCTAATGCAGAAATTTTCCTTCCTATACTCTGAAATTTCTTGAAATAAATATCATCCCTCCTTTCTTTCTCTCTATTAGAAACAATATGTTCTCTAGTCTTCCATCATCTATTAGAATAGGCCCTCCATCAGTTATATTATACCTTTAACAGCCCTTCTCTCTGACACAAACACAAACATTCTGCAGACTGCTGACAACTTTCTGGCAGAACACAGAATATACCTCTGTACCATGCAACAGAGAATACTCACTGGCTTCTAATATCAGTCAGAGTAACCTTACATCTTGTTACAAAACTATTCAAAATAATATAGTTCATAATAACATGGCATCATAGTATCATGGCATCATAGCATCATACTATCATAGTATCTTAGTAGAATACTAGGCTAATGACACAAGTGGCCATGTTATGGCTAGCCAACTTCCCCATAATAAAATTTTATATGAAATGGTTCTCAAATGTTTTGTGGATATTGTATATTCTTAGGTAGGCAAACAATTAAAAGCTTCCTCTATCCCTAGTAGAGACACTGGTGGCAGACTAGGGGTATATTTACAGTCTCCAATCCACTGGTCCAGGTTCTTCTTGAATAAATACAGGGAAGAACTCTGCTCACACATATGGGAAGCCTGTTCCATAGTTGGTGGACCTCTGAGATACAGACCTGTCCCTAAAGGATTGCAGTGTGTCATGTTTGTGAGGACCAGAATGAGGATGTTTGAGCCCCATGTGGGTGTATGAACTAGCTGGTCCAAGGTGTTGGCACTTACAAATTCCAGGAACATTTGGACCTGTATGCTGGTAATCATATATGATTCACAATTTATATTGGAGTCGTTGAAGTTTCCCATAAATATGGGGTTATGTTTGATGTTAAACATGTTGAGTGCCTTTACGTAAGTGCTGTGGTTTTCCTAGGTCATTGAGAGAGACCTACAGCTTACAAGGATATGGTATGAAACCTTATTTATGGAGACTTGGATGTGAAGACGCTCAAGTCTGTCATGCTGATGTTAAGATAAGTTTATTTTTAATGTATGTAGAGATATTTCCAACTTGTTGCTTGCTGTGCAGTAGCTGGTCTAAATGTGTAGATGACATTGTAGCCTTGCACTGCTGTATTGCTCTCCATGGCTTTAAACCATATCTCCGTGACTGCACAGACATCTACATTTTTCTAATTGAAGAGAACATGCAAGCAGTGGAGTTTCTTGTATAGACTTCTGTCACTGAACAGGAACCCCTTCACATTTTCCTGGACTGGCATAGCTATGTCGGAAAGTTCATCTAGCTGGAAATGCCTAGAAGAGGGAGAATAGAAGTGGAGAAGGTTTTACCAATATTCAAGATGCCAGGAAGGACCAGTGTATACTATCCCTGGAAAACCAGAGTGGTCTGTTAACCATGTCTTACCAGGCTGAAAAATATGGAACCTCTTTTGAATGGCACCATACTTTAGTCAACTGTTTAAGTCAGTTATTTTCTGCTTGTACTCTGGCATCATTCTTGAACAAAGCAGAATGCTGCTTAGTGCTAGATGTATATCAACCTGGGACATGAAATCTAAGAGCTCAGTCATGTCTGTCTTCATATAGTCCAGGGAGGTTCATTTCAGATTATTAACACCCATGTGGACTATGACAGAGTCATACTTGTACTTGGTGTTAAGTGACCTGAGTGCATGAGTGGTACAATGGATCTTGGTCCCTGATAGGCAGCTGACCATAACTCTCTCTTTGTTTAGTTAGGTAAATGGGATGTCAGTGTGTCTCACTATGCTGCCCCCTATGACCAAAGCATTAGGTTGTGTAGTAGTATGCCTTATGGGTTTAGAGGTTGAGACACCATGGATTGTGGCAGCATGTGTCTTATTGAGTGTTGTTTGTATGGAGTCCTCTTGAGGTTTCTGAGGACTTTTTTGTGTTTGGGAGATCTTTGTAGTTTGAGAAGAATGCATTTAATAACCTTGGCATATGTGAGTATATGCAACCAGTTGTCAGTGTACATTAGGCAAGCGTTGCACTGGCTCAGAATGCCCATGTCCATCAGGCCAGCTGCAGAGAGAGCAGAGAAGTGCATGTCCATGGCTCTGGATCACAGTTGCTTATTCTTTTGGTGGATAGTACAAAGTACATCCATAACTGACTAGCTTGGTAGCTGTAGGAGTTTTGATTGCTAACAAAACTGCCTAAAGGTGCCTAGGGTCAGACTTGAGGGTTGGCTGGTTCTTAGCATACAAGCTAGACATGCAATGCACAAACTAAGTGATAAGTGCAGAAACTAACTGATCAGTGCACAGCTAAGGATTTAGGAAAGTAGAGAGGTAGTCACATAGGAAAATGTCAATTCCAGGTTTCTCCTTTCACACAGGACACTGCCAACAACCTCTGCATGTTGAGCAGCATCTTCCAACTGCAACAACTTTATACAGGCAGAAACAAAGTTCAAATAAACACATTAGTCCTCTGTCCAGTAGCAAGCTGGCACTTGGAGGCCTCAAACAGTGTATGCCAGTTCAAATGTGACCTGCTCCCTCCCTTCTACCGCTATGGAATAGATTGGAGACTTCCTAAGGTGAAAGCACTGTCTGGAGCCATCCAGAGTGCTGAAACAACAGATTAAGGCTAGAAGCCAAACAGAAAGTAGAGCAAATCTAAGAAAATGTCCAAGAGTCCACGACACTGATGACTTCAAACTAATATCAAGGTCACAGTAGTTAATGCATAAATTAGTGAGACAGCATTAACAGAGTTTCAAATAAAGTACAGTTATGTTCTCCGCAATAAATGTAGCTGGTTCTGGATGCAGCCCAACAAACACTTAAAATGTATCACCAATAACAGCTAAAAAGCTGATTTAATGTGCAAAATCTTCTTCACAGTCATAGTTGTCAGAGTCTTCCCCTACTCTCCAAAATGCAATTAAAAACTCCAAGTTATTCACTTGGAATATTGAAGATGCATTCACACTCACAAGGCTCTGATTAGGTTGGGTTATAGATGAGAATGCCTTCAGTAATATGTGGCCTGCATGAAGAAATCAGTTACCCCCAGAAACTAAACATGAGGAAACACTGCATGACTTTCAAGCCATATTAAATTTACATCTCTGCAAAGAACACGGATGCAAATACATATGAGATAATGAATAGAATAAATAAAGAAAATATATTTAGTGATCAAAACATAAGAGTTTGTTTAAATGACATTCTTATCTAACTGAATGTTGTACTACAATTATGGTAGCATGACATAATGTCCAAGGTAATGGCATGATAAAGTGTTTGCTGAATAGCTGGCAACTCTTGATGTAAAGCTTATACTGCTCTTTACATATTATGTACATAAATGCATTTTCACTGCTGTTGTCTGCATTTTATCTGTTATTTCCTATTATTTGCTCTGTATATAGAAATGTATGCTCTCAGTGCAGTTATAACTTTCTGTTGTCTTACCTTGGGATGTGGCTGAAAATTGTCTATAGCCAGTCCACTTATGCAGTTAGCAAATTCTTAAGTAAATCAAGGACAAAGACTGTGATATTTCCCAAAGAACTAACCATTGTTTCAGTGATGTTATTAGGCTGAAAGAGTAAGAATTTATGTGTCATATGAGATAAGGTTGAATAGCGTTATGTTTCATCTATATGAAATTAATGACAACTGTGTAGTTCTTTATGTAACAATGAAGCCTTTTCATGGTATTACTAATATTTTTTTCTTTTAGTCCCACCAGACCGGTCAAAGATTTATTTTCCCTATTTTACCTGATCAAAAATATTTTTTGCTGCTCCAGTCATTCATTTTATTCATTTAATGTTATTATGGAGTTTCCAACCATTGGACATCCGCGGTGGTGCAGCGGTAGTGTTGTTGCCTCACAGCAAGAGGTTCTTCTGTTTGATTCTCGGCTGGAGTGCTGGGAGTGCCTTCTGTGTGGAGTCTGCATGTCCTCCCCACGGTTGGGTGGGTGTTCGAAAGACATGCATAAATGGGTGTGCCTTCGTTGAAGGTTGAATGTCGAGCTGGCACCTTGGCGTTTGTGAAAATCTACTGCCAATCATTAGCAGACCGGAGTTCCGCTGTGGTGACCCCTAACTGGGAAAAGCCAAAAGACAAACAACAACATGGAGTTTCCAACCACAAATATTTTCCCTTATGTTATTTAGCCATGTTTAACTCTTGGCATTTTTAATTCTTCAGGTTTTTTTTTTTTTTGTTTTGTTTTTTTTTTGTATAAATGGTAGTCTGAAGATAGCTGTCAGCTTCACTCACCTGCTAATGTTCTCCTATATAGCCTGCATATGTGTAATATGAGGAAACATCAATGTTCCTGAAAGCTGATCTGAGTATATGTCTATTAACATAGAAGATGTTCCCCAGGATTTAGTCTTCATGCCATGATAGGAGATTTTGATCAGGGGGGTCATGCTTTGGGTGCAGTAGAATCAGAAACACACTGAGTGTGACAGCAGAAACCAACAAAATTCTTTGACTTGCATAATATGCAAATGATGGTATAATGACATGGTAATGAGCAACAGTATTAACATGAGGGCAACAATGAATGCCAATGATGGTAAGATATATGGTTAACAGTTTCAAAAAGGTGTATATTTTCTGACCAGAGGTACAAACTTCACTGTTGTTCACCACAGCTAAAATGTGGAATTATGGAAGACAGACTGCAAAAACATACACAGTAGCTGCTGCACTTGTAGGACATCGGTATATACTAGAGGCTGTACTCGCTGCTTGTACTCACTGTGTTGCCTGTGAATGCCCTTGGCAGTGCTGAGTCATCCATCTGTGCCTAACATAACATTCCCTCCATGACAGACAAATCATGCACTACTACTGTGTAGAGAGAGACACCACACAGATGCTGGTAGAGATGTGTCACTGTCATATGCAATCCAGGGAATGCTTGGTGTACCTATCCTTGTTGACATAAATGTATGTACGGCTTTCAGGATATTAGCAACAAGGGCCTTTTAATGTCCAACAGGGGACATGGTGGGCATATCCAAAGTATGTGTCTCAGGGATGCATCACAAGTTCCTCAATGGCATGTTACTGCATTTTGGGGAACAAATGTGATTTCCATGTACCATAGATTAGATAATCTCCATATGAGCTTTTAATGATACATCTCATTTCCTTGGGACCATAGACTATATCCATGCTGCAATATAATGCCACAGCTGGAGAGCAGGGACAAAGGTATTTTAAGTATAAGGGGTTACACTCTATTAACTTCCAGGTGGACTGTAATACACTGGGTGTAATGTACAATCTGTCAGTAGACCAACCAGGCATTGCCTATGACTCCCACATATGGCACACATGCTCCATTTACTAATTGTTTGTGCTGGTGATTTTACCCAAGGATATCTTATTAGTGATGCTGTATATGCCCCAAAGCCATGACTAATGGCATCTATTAAAAATGCCCAGTCTATGGCAAAGAATGACTAAAAGAAAGGTTGGAGGTTGACATAATAGATACGGTGCTTTCCTCAGAGACACAAGGTACAAGGACTACTTCTCACCTTGAGAAGCATAGCTAGGATTTAAAATGCCCCCTGGGGTCATTAGCCTGGTAATTACCTATGAACCTATAAATACTGCTCTATCACAGCCATGGCTCATTGTTGAAGGTGCATATATCTTGCTGAAGGTCTACTATATGGAGTTCTATGGGGATACACTGCAGTGTGACACTGCTGCATGCACTGAAATCACTACAGACTGTTCAATGTTACAAAACATCCTGTTGCGCAAATAGGTACAACAGGCCAGGCAAATTCTGGTGGGTGAAGTATCTAACTCAGAAGCAGAGGAGGTATGAAATGAAGATTATGCGGAGTATATGACTGCAGAGCAGGACAATGTCAGAAGGTTGTGAACACACTATGCTGAAGCTTTAGCTAATGGGCAGCATCTGTTTCATAAGAATAGGACAAAATATATCATACTGAGAACATTAAAACTGATTCATGCAAAACTACACCCAGGTTGTGCTATATCATGCATGCAATCACCACATTATGTATCAGATATTTGTTAGCCAACTAGCAGAGTACATCACTGTGTACTCAGGTGAAAGTGTCAACATGGCAAGTGTTAGCATTGGGCACCCAATATTTGTGAGGGTATGTTTGATGACTGTTGTTGCTTATGAGTTTCAAATGGATTTAAGAGGTTTGTGAGATGTGGATAGACTGCCCAGGGACAGGATGCTGTTCTCATTGTTGCATGAGTGTGTTTTGCTGGTCGCTGCAGATCTCTGGGCGGGTGAGCTAAAATATGGCTCCAGCAGATATTGCAGTACTTTTGCAGGATCAGGTGGATAAGGCCATGGCATCCACATGAGATATATGTGCAGATTGTGTATATCCCTATCCATGGGGTTGCCCCCAACTTGGATGATCATAGGTACAAGTCACTCCACATTGAGATTATAGAGTTCTCTATCATTGCAAGTGGCATCTCATGCCATGCCTGGACAGGAACACCATCACTACACTTATGTCCACTTTGTGAAGTACTTTTCTCAACACTGGATGGCAGGGCAAAGGTGGAGAGTACATGTTCCTGACCATGTCCTCTTCCTCCACAGTGAACCTCCCCACTGGAAATTGAGGTGGACTGGCCACAGAAGTGTTCTTGCAATGATCTGCAGCTGCAAAGGGACACCCACTGCTTGCAAACTCTCCAAGCCACATGTCCTTGATTTGGACATATGGCTCATCCACTCCCTTTGATCACTACACAGACCACATATTTCACCAACCTGTTCAGGAATGCTGATGTTGGCCTCTACTTGCCCTATCATTATGGCTCTACACAAATGCTAACTTGCAGGCATGGATTCATCTATATTAGTAGATGGATGTTACATTTGTTGTGCCCCACCATTGGCATGCTGTCCAGTGATTTCCTCATCTCACTTTATAGATCTTGTAGCAATGATATCTCTCCCTGTGCAGACATGTCTGTGTCTTCCTGTCCATGTTTGACAACCTAGATTTGTGTGGTTTATTGCACAGCTAAAGAAGCAGCGTCCATGGAATGGAGTGGGGTTGTAGCCATCGCCTTGCTTATGTCTACCACTGATATTATGACCTTTTGACTGTGATGGGATTTAACTGTAGCAGCATGACAGCCATACAGTTTCCCAATATCACACAGCTGCATATCCTCTTTGGAAAACCATGATAGCATTGCACATTTCAAAACACAAAAATCAATTAAGAGTCTTCACAAATAGTTGCAGCTCTGTGAATAAACTACTACTATGTGATATACTGGTACAGGAAAATATTATGCATCATTACTTTTGCCAGTGACCTCTGAATGCGAAGCCTAGATGTTAGTGCAAAATGAATTATTCATGGTTGCACCCAAATATTGAGTTAATATGGCCAATGTTGACATACCCACATGGGACATCACCAATATGTATGAGTGATGGCCCACCCATTTCTGTTCTAATGTTTATCACAACACCATGGATTGTGGAACTCCCCAGATTCCCATGCAGTGCTGCCAGGAAATCCTCCTTTTCTGTTAGTTCATAGGTTCATAGGTATGTACTTGACTAGCTGCCCTTGCAGACCATTTAAGCCTAGCCAATATCTTGTTTTGTGCTTACAGTAACCTGTCCTATTTGGATATAGATTGCCCTTACCAATACCATGGTCAATAATTATATATTATCCCTAATGAGAATAATCGGGTTCCTACCATAGTTAATTTTAGGGGACCAATGCATGGGATAAAGCATTTAAGTGCTGCCTGTGTCCATTAGGAGCACAGGGAGAAGTCATGGGGTACATTTTCTGTTTCACATCCATAGTTCTAAGTTACATTTGAATATGGACATGGATGAACTTTGTTTTATGAGGATGGGGAGTCTGTTCCACAACAATGATATCCTCTGCGAAATAAAAATTGTCCCTCCAAACTGTTTTGTTGATGTTGACGAAGAGGTTTAGATCCATAGACCAAGTTTTTTTCTGATGCTATTTGACTTGCTGATATGCAGTGGAACCCATCAGTAATGGTCAGAGGATGCCTTATATTCCAAGAACAGGTCATCTCTTAGGAGTCTATAGGATACTGAGTATAATGATGGGGACATGAGTTGGTCTATGGAGGACATGTTGTTTAGGCCTTGTATACTTTTAGTAAGGTATCTCTCTGTGGGTTCCAGTTGCTGCATCTGTCTGTACAGATACATGCCAAAGGAGGAATTATATTCAATGTCGGGCCGAAAGAGGACTGAGTAAAGGGGGGACAATGACATTTAGATGCAATTCCATTGTTTACATGCTGTGCAACATAGAAGGACTTTCTTCAACAATAGATACATTTTGGTCAAAAGTTGTGTCTTTGTCCACATGCATCCACATACCCCAAATAAATGGATCAACTCTTAAGGGTGCATTATCAATGTGGTAGTTCCCAGGAGTAGATGAGTTCCCAAATGATACAATAATGCATTTGTTGGCATTTAGTTTCAGTCTATGATTTTGGCACCAGTTATTCATTTGAGAAAACGACTGCTCCTAGCTCACAGTCCTCTGCAAACTTAGTGGTGGTTTCTTCAACAGACTATTTCCTTTGACCATGTGTTCTTGTAACATGTTAGGCTGCCTCAATTTTCTCAGGAGAAATCATGTCAGTGGCCTCTCCTATGATATAATTTTGTGTTCAGTATTTGCCACCAACAGCATTTATGTCAACAATAGCCCACTGAAAGGCAAAGTCATAGAAGTCACAGTGGAATCTTTACATGCTGATAAGCTGAAAACTATACAGATGGAGGGCCTGCACCAGGGTATCATTTTTCACATGAAGGAAACTTGCATTTCCTTTTTTTCCACTTTATGGCATGATTATCTGATAGTGAAATGAAACATGCTTCTGAGAAATGTTACTACCTTATCTGCCCTAACCCTACACAGCTATAAACTCCAAGAGTGAGGGCTGGTAAGAAAAATGTTACAATTGCATATGTAATGGTGGCTACTGTAGTAGAACTGTGCTTACCCAGAGTTATGACCCATGGCTATTTCACTGAAATGTGCTTACACAGTTTAATTAAACCTCCTCACACCTTAAAATTTTACTTATAGTAAATTAATTTAGTGAGAACTGGTTGCCCTGTACTACATAGCAAACTACTGCGGCTGACCTCTGAAAAGATTTTATTGTACATCTACCACATTCATTTTTGCAAAATCACTAACTGTTGTACCCTTCAAAACATCTGACTGAATATTTGTGACAACTGTTGTCATGTTGTTTGACAAACATATAGTTTTCATATACATTTCAGATAGCAAAAATAGACACAATATTTAAAACTGCAAGACCAAATGTATCATCATATTTTGTTTTATACTACAAAATGTACATCTAGACTTATGAGTACATTTAAAATGGTATGTTGCTCATTAATCTAAAATTGTTATCAATACTGTAACATTCATTAGATATGATCAAACTGCTACCATCCTAAGCTAGGGACAAACTACTCAAACCATCGGAACATCCTTTGCAAGAAAACAGATACTATGAATTAGAAATATCAATCTTGTCTTAGGAAAAAAGTATCCAAATAAAACTGTGACATCTTTGAAATAAGACTGTGACTGGCAAGTTTGAGATGATATAAGCTCAGGTTATTAGAATATGCAATAAAAGGGGAAAGGTTTAACTCAGTCTTCTTTTATGTAATAGCTTGACATGTGCAGTTCAGTTCTGAGATAATATTTCCCTTCTGTGACTTCCAAGATGGCTGCACACTGTTAAACAGCTTAACTTCAGCTCCTCCAGTGTGAAAAAAGAAACTGGAAAAGCAGCCACTGGTATTGTTAGATTGACTAAAGTTCAGTTACTGACTTGTAAGTACACTGCCTGGAAGCCAGCAATAAAGAAAGTTAAATAAATTGAAAGAACATCAACCAGAAAATTTGAAAAGGAAACACTATTTATATATATATATATATATATATATATATATATATATATGTGTGTGTGTGTGTGTGTGTGTGTGTGTGTGTGTGTGTGTGTGTGTGTGTGTGTATGCACACACAAACGTATATAGTGAATGCAAGTGGCTTTTAAAAAAAGAAAAAACACATTGTAATAGTTTTCTTTAAGCAAATAAATTTTCAGTACTAGTTGAAAAATACAGATCAGAGGGCAGCTCTACAGTTTTATCTTATGTTTCCATAAAAAACAAGCTCACTAAATGTGAAGGCAATAAATTGAGAGGTCTGGACATTGTTTACTGAGAGAATCATAACATTAAAAGGTACATGGGCAAGCAGTTCAGTAAAAAATAAAGTTTTAAACTACTGAAAGTGAATAAGACATAGCAGCTTTTCCAGTAAAAAATACTTTAATGTATTTATTAGAACAGTATGGAATTTAGTTTTATTTAAAAATTGACAGTATATTTTTGCTCAAGGAAAATAACGTTTTTTGAAAACATACACATTGTTTTTTTTTTACATCTGGAAGGGGAATAAAGATAAGAGAGCAACAGACAGATATTAATGTAAGTCAAAGCACAGGTTGTAATGTGTCATGGCATCGACATCCTTAATTTTAATTTAGGTTTTGCCAATGTGCACAGCTGTCACTTTGGGACAATTTCCCCTATCAGGAGGGTTGAACTTCATTATTTGAAGATGTATGTAATTTTGTGTGTTTTGTTATGCTTTGTTTTATGTTCATAAGTTATAGTGGTATTCTGTGGTGCATGTGTGTATTTTTTTCCGTGGGTTTTCATAAAAACAAACAGTCTTGTGAAATGTGCTATAGGTTTAAGTGGAGATGAAATAAACTGCATAAAACATCAACCTGCAAAACATTAGTAGGTTCATATAACACAAAAACAGGAAGCAGACATTTACAAAGGTTGTCATATATAATACATGAGAATAATAAATTGTAATAATGGCAACACTAAACATATTATTTTGTAATGTAAATGGCCTCACAGGTAAAACAAGAAGGAAAGGATATTGAACTATATTAAGATATGCATAGTGCAAAAGAGCAATGCTACAGTTGACCCACATGAAGGAAATGAAATGTGAATTTGATAAAGAAAAGATTTCAGTAGGGATATTCAGTATAGTGTCAAAGAGAAAGGAAAAAGGAATACTTATACTAATTGCTAGAGGAGCTCCAATAGTGACAGAAGAGAAAAAAATAGTAATGGTAGATGTGTGGTAGTAAGGGGCTACTGGCAAGGGAGGAAAACTATGCTGGCATGTATTCTACCTAGAACTGCTATTATGGAGCTTAAGAAAATTTTGGGAGAAATAATCAGCCTTCTGCAGGGAATATTACTTGTAGATAGGGACTGGAACTTGATTTGCAACAGTGAGGATGTATATGAGGGACCTAGAATGGAGAAATATAACAAAAAGGGTGGATTTCTGAAGCAATTTATGAAAATCTTTGGTATGGAAGATGTAAATTCAGTAGTCGAAACCAAAGTACAATAACTTGGCCAGACTAGATAGAAATTATATTTCATAGGAACATGTGCATTTAATTGAAAGTTTCAACACACACCCAATAACTTTTTCAGATCATGCACCAATAACAACTAAGATAAAATGCAAGGTAATGAAATATAAATGAAACACTGGCACTCCAACCCATACCTTGTAAAAAGAGAAGAATTTAAGGAATGAGTTGTGGACATTATTTGACAGTTAATAGGGAAGATAGAAGTGATAGCTAGTGAGGGGATTAAATGAAAATGGAGTTTAAAATGAATAGAAATAAAAGAAAAAGTGAAATGCTTAAAGAATAACAAGAATTATTTAGAGAGGATGACAAAGGTTCAAGTATTGCAGAATAAAGGTGGTCTCACAGAACAGAAAGAGGCAGAAATGTAGAGTTCTAAAGAGAAAATAAGGGAGTCTCTAGATAATATGCATGAGTATATAAAGATTGCTTTTACACAACTTTATTTTTCTTTTTTTGATAATAAGTCCAGAGAACACAAACTTTAGCACAATAGACTTTGGCATCAAAAAGTAAAAAGGGTTGCTGTTAAACCTAGGGAGCCTATAACAAGAAAAATAACCAGAGATCCTGTAGACATACTAGAAATATTTTGAAATATTATGAAAATTTGTATAAAGCAGAGGAATGTGGAAATCGAGAAAAAGTACAAATGGAAATATTTATGCAAGACTTAGCCATGCCAACGTTAGATGTAGATGAGGCTCAACAGTTACCAGTTAAGATAGTAGGAGATGAGATAAAAATGGTGATATGCAATTAAATCTACAGAAAAGGCTCCAGGAGCAGATAGTATTCCGGTGAAAGTTTAGATGCTAGGAGGGAAGAAGGTGATAAGATCTGAAATGTTTTAACAATATTTTGAAAGGAAGAAAAGCACCAACATCTTGTAATAAAGCTGGGGTGGCTATAATCCTTAAAGACAGTAAAGACTCATTAGACACAACTCCATATAGGCCCATTTCAATTTTAAATCATGACTGTAAAGTATTTATGTCAACAATAGCAAAAAGAATGGCACAGGTGTTGCCAAAACTGATACATGGATCAACGTGGTTTTACGGAGGGTGAGGGACATTTGACAACAGTAATAGAACAATGATGGTCCAGAGGGAGGCTGAATATAAGAAGACACCACTGTTGTTAGGGTCTATATTAGAACATTGAAGTTTCAAAACTTCGAATGTTCTAATATCGACCCCTAATAAGCGAAAGCTGAAAATAGCAAAGTTTCAGAAAACCAAATTCTTTCCTAGGGAAAGAATTCAGTTGTGCGTTCCTGTCGCTTCACTATTTTCAGCAGTGTGGTGGAAAGTTACAGGTCGGGTTCAAGTAAGTGTGTGATTGTGTGGACGTGAGGGTTAGGGTGGGTTAGGTGAGTTAGGGTTAGGGTGCAGGTGAGGTGTGTGTGCGATAGTGATGGACCTTAGGGTTAGGGTTTGGGTTAAGGTAAGTGGGCAGATAGTGGTGTATGTACAGTTTAGTGTAGGGTTAGATGTAAGATTTTAGGTGTATGTTTGTGGATTGCTGTTTGTTTGGTGTATTTGTGTTGTGTGTATGTGTTTTTGAACAGCAATTTTTTTCCTAGGAAAAAAATCGCTGTTCTGAATTTTCGATGTTATCAGTTTTCGGTTACTAGGGGTCGATATTAGAACATTTGAAATTCAGAAACTTCGATGTTCTAATATAGACCCTATTGTTGGTGGGTCTTGATGCACAGAATGCATTTGACAGAGTAAGTTGGGATATTATATGTAGGGCAATGGAAACATTTACATTTCCCCGATACAATAATATGATTAATTAGGAAGCTATATGAAAGATCAAAGGCAAAATTTAAAGTGGGAGGGTTTCTCTCTGATAAGTTGTGTCTGAACAGAGGAGCCAGACAGGGGTGTCCCCTTTATCATTTGTTGTCTGCATTGTTTAAAGCCATTGGCAAAGATAATAAGGGACTCACAAATTCAGTGATATAATTGATATTGTAATTGAGAAAAGTTTGCTTTATTTGAAGATGGCATTATTTTGTACCTGATAAAGCCAGAAAAGGACATCTCATTTCTGTGGAACATTCTGAGACAGTCTCAAGCCTTTTGGAGATATAAAATTAATAAAGACAAAACAATGTATCCACACACAAATTAGTTCAGCAATACCCATATTTATGGGGACATGATAAAATTAAGTATTTTAGGAGTATGGGTTAAAAGGGGCTCCATTATTGCAGCTAAGGATATGTGGGAAGAGACCTAAACAAATGATAATACAAATACTGAGAAATTAGAAGCTCTTATTTATGGATATGGCTATCAAGACATAAGCAGACAAAGCATTTTAGTCCCTTTAGTTTTATATACAGGTTAGGCATATTTTGTCAACCAGAGCAGAAGTTGTGGACAGTAATTAATAAAGAGATGAAGAATTTTATTTGAGAGTGGAATAGGATGACAGTCACATGAAATAATTTGATCCTTCCAATAGAACAAGGTTGTTTAGGATTACCTAATATGAAAGGATATCATAGAGCTGCACAGCTAAGGCTCATGTACATAATACAAGCAGAAATCTATAATTCATAGTGGAAAGGGAAGATGATGAAGCAGGGAAGAAATTCATGAACTAAGGAGAGATTTGGATTTTGGATGCAGATTTTTAAGGAAATAATGCTGATAGAGATAGCAGCAATTATGTGTACAAAGAATAGATAAAAGGGGCTTGAATTTACTGTTGAAAATTAACAAAAGAACCAAGGTATTGAGAGCAAATTACTAGAGAGAGACAGTGGAAGGAAACAGAGTAGGAAGATGCCAAGAAGACATTTGGACTGCAGGCTAGAGACTGTCATCCCAATCAGTGATTGATATCAGAGTATATCCATAGAGTAAGGGATAAGTGAATCATAAGTGAAATACCTGCTCTGGTATAGTTTTTAGCTGAATAGTTGAATCCAGAAGTTAAAAAGGGGCAATTAGTAGCTCATATAAAATATTGCACAATATCAGTCAGAAGAGGTTAGAAATGATTGTGAAGAGAGATTGGATAAACAATTTACAAGAAAATAATATGGTAACATATGCATATCTCTAAAATATGCAAAAAAAAGTCTAGAAGATTCAGTGTTTTTCTTGGAAGTGTTTGCATAGGTATTTTTATACCTCAAACTGACTTCAAATATTTTTTATTCAGATGGAGGGCAAATGTTGGAGGTGAGATACAGAAGAAACAGGTGACTGGGAATATATGCTTTGGTAGTGTAATGAGTTGGCATACTTTAAAAATTACCTATAGAGTACTCTGTCTGATGTATTGGGTGAGCAAATGGGTGTAAATAAGGAATTTGTTTTTGTTTTGATATGAGATACAGGGACTGAATTACCTAGAAACAGGTTAATTCTGTTGGATGCAGAAAAGCAATTACTAGAATCAGGAACTCAAAGTCTAAACCAACTGTATTTGAAGTAATGAATTAACAGAGATTAAAAAAAAACTGGAAGTGTAATCTTTAGAATAGGGTAGGAGCAAATTACATAGATAATAATGGAAATTGTGGGAAAAATGCATGCAGAATAATGTTTTGGAGGAGTGAGGTTTAAGGGAAGGCAAAAATTCAGCAATTTGTGTAATGTTGGCTTGATGACAACTGTATAAACGTGAACATGTTAACATGATTTGTTTTCTTGTTTACTAATGTATGTTTGCCTTTGTCTTATGTGATAATTCAGTAAAGGTGTTAAAGAAATGTTTTCCTTTTTGCCAATAGGAATTTTAAAATATAAGTTTTTTTTTATTTGGAGGATGTTTAAAAGAGTTTACAAACTTGCTACAGACTGAGTAATGCATTCTCAGAGAAATACTATCTCATGTCCTTTTTCTTATAATGTTAGAACATTGTTTCTCACATTTGTTTACCAGGACACTTCAATCATGTACATGTGATGTTCATGGGAAGGTTTGAGCTGTGCATGTTCCTAGTTTGTTTTATGAATGCTGTAGATGTAACCAATTAGTCAGGAAGAGTATACTTATTGCGACATGTCATTATATGCAAACGTCTACAAACATATGTGCTCAAATTATCTGCAGATGTACCTGTCATTGGGTAAGAGTATATGTTTTAGCAACCTTAATCCCCCCCAAAACAAAACAGCAAATATGAAGTTACAAAGTAGTGACATACAATCTCCAGTCATTGCATTTCACAACTGAGGAGCATAACTGCATCATGGGACTGTGAGAGAACATCCTCTCAAGCTCTACAACACTGGCCAAACTGGCATGTGCATAGTGGTATGGTTTGGCTCCATACAATAAGGTACATAATAAACGCATAAATTAGAGTCTCCCATTCCACAATAAATTCAGAAATAACACAGATGACTGAATAACATATCAGGAACATGTGGGTTGGGGGAAAGTGTGTTGTGTAAGGACATAGCTGTAAAGACTGGGGGGCCTGCATGGCTCTGCATTAAGTTCTACATTGCATACTGTTCCTCTCATAGAGTAATGTACTCCATCCAGCCATCCACAGTAAACACACTGTCCTCAGTACTGGGCACTCACAATTACTTGAACAAACTTCTTGACATTATGGGATGTAGCATATATTTGGAGTCCCACTTAATAATATCTACATCACACACACTCCAATTTCAACAAATATAACACAAGTCACTATTTTAGCAACTTAAGCTGAAATTTACACATTGTACAAGCTCTAAGACAACTATCATTGAATTAGATATCAAACAGTATGTAATTTGGCCTAGAGGTATTGACAGACTCTATCAACATGCAGAAACATCATAAATGCATTGAAGTTTAGCCCCATAATACTCCCTTGTTGTCCCTGCCATGTCATTAGACACTCACTCATATAAACACTCTCCAGCCCTGTGGCAGCATTGCTGTATCTTGCGGAGGAAAATAAACAAACATAGGAATATCATAATGCCAAGGATATCCTGAGACAATACAAAAATACATGATTAATGAGTCAGAACTACACTTTTTTCCCCACATTTATCTTTCAGAGACAGTGGTAGTACTTATGGCTCAGCAATGTTGAAAATTGCTTGGTTTGTTGCTGCTTTGGAATCTTCTGTAGCATGCTGAGGTCATGTGAGTTTAAGAGCTTATATCACACAGTTTTGCATCTTCTGCTGCTAATGAACACACCTTAATGTGACTAAATTGTACATTTTCCTCATTTGTCCCAATCCCCTCCAATAAACACATCACACTAAATTATATTTGGCGACCTTTATTAAATTTCCATAAACATAATTTTGTTAACCAATATTTATTAATTACAACCGATACATGGTATAATTGAGCATAAAATCCACATAATGTTAACTAGGATGGCGTGATCCCGCTCAACATGACCTAGTAAGCAGCGTCCATACCTCCACTCAATTACTTATATAGCAGCATACCACCACTCACTTCGTTTACCATTTATTGAATTACACATCCAAACAGATAAGCAGCGTACCTACTCTCACTTATTTTACTTATCAAGCAGCATCCAACTGCTCAGTTTCCTTTCCCATCTCATTAAATTGAACATCTAACACCAGAGGGGGAACAGAAGAGGGCAAGCCTGCCACTCTTATCTCCCAAGCAGCTTGACCAGTCTGTTCCCCCTCTCTCTGACCAAACTTCCAACAACCTAACCACCATTAAAAGGCATTAACCCAAACATCATTCTGTGTACCCCTTCCTCTCTAGCCAAACTGCATCTGTGTCATTACTTCCTAAACCCCTATCACATAAATAGCAAAAGTAGCCCGTTACATAAATGGCTGAAAGTAAACCACTGATCCCTCTCCAATGCTAAAATAACAATCATAACCTCACAACTTAGCATAATCACTGTGTATTAGCTAAATACTCACTTACCTAACTAACAATAGAAGCTTCATAATGATTCCCAGGTCATTACCAGCCAACTGGACAACCAAAACACTAAACCCACTGCCAGTCAAAAGCACGCAGAGAGAATTGCATACCCTCATGCCAGTTGCAGCCCCATTTTACCACCCAGTGAATATAATAACCAAATGAGATCTCTTCAAAATTCAATTTAATAGCAATCCTGCCATCACACCAACTATCCATTATAAGCAATAAGACACTTAAACGATCATCATGGCATTTTAGCCACACATCCACCACAAGCCATACCATTTCCGGGTCTATATCAGAATGGTGAAAGATGAAATAATCGAACGTTATAACAGCGACACATAAACATCGATCTACGAAAAGAGCGAAGGACGGAAACACCAAAAGACACAATGCCAAACAGATTTCCCTGGCCAACAGGGTGATTGTGGGGATGAGGAAATATATCATTTTCCCCACTGTAGAGTGGTCTTGGTGTTGGTATATATAAGTAAGGGGGGTGTGAGCGGCACAGCCCCCCACATGGGGGGTGCAGGGGGGCTTCTTGCCCCCCTGCAAAAACATTTATAAAAGTGTTTTATGTTGTGTTTGTTTACTTGGTTTTACTTATCTGTATGGTGCTGTTCCTTCCGGGAATCTGTTCAGCGTTGTGACTTTTGGAGTTTCTGTCCTTCGCTCTTTTCGTAGATCAACGTTTATGTGTTGATGTTATAGCGTTCACAGATTTTAGCTTTTGTGCTTGTAATATAGACCTCCATTTCCATTTTAAACAAATGGAAATGAAGCCTAATCTCCAACCAGTCCAGCTGTACCTCTTATGCCAGCTTAACAAGAAACTCCCAATATTCAACAACCCCTCAATCACCCTTCCTTCCATCCAACAAGCCGCCAACCCAACCCCCCCCAAATTATATCCCCCAAACAAACATCATATGCATCATTTGTCAGCAAATGAAAATCAACCTCCCTATCCATCTGCCAAAAGACCTGACCAGGCTGATTCCCAAGTAACCACCTGCCAAACGCCAAACGCACCACAAAACACTAAACCCAAGCCAAGCGAAACCACACAAGCACAATATACCACCAGAACCCTAAAATGCCCTGTGTCACCAAAAACAAAACAAAATCAGTGACATGCCATCATGCCTATGTGCAGCCTCTTTAAACACCCAATGGACAGACTAATGACCAAAATGAGATTTTCTTTCCTAATGGATAAAATGCCTAGTAATCTCACCATCATACCCACTATCCACTATAAGGGAAGAAAACATTTGGCAATCAAAACCACCTTGCTAATGACATCAATACATCCATGAAGTAGTAACCACACAAACTATAGGCCAAATGACCCTCCATATACCAACCCCAACAACCAACTTACTTTGATAATAGGCAATGTCAGCCAGTCTTCACACTATCATACTTACACTTCCAGCATATGAGCCACCGTCCAGAATTTAGTAAATTAACCTACCCAGTCACCCATAAAACTGCAGTAATTTCATCTAAATTCTCCTTCACCAAATGAAACCCCCCACCTTGCTCATTAGCCTAAACCAACTTACTCAGCAATCTGACCCACCAGTCTCCTACCCCTGATGGCTGCAACACAATTTGACCAAGCTAACACCTCCCCTACCATAAGTTTACTTATAAAACCTGCCTCCATGGTCCTGCCACAAGCATCTAATCCTTCTAACCCCAACCTGACATGCCTCGGCTGACAGCACCAACAAACCATACCACTGTTATATCAACCAAGTGAAAATGACCCCATTCCATGCAACTTCCTCTGCAAAACTATGTCTGATAAATTGAAAACAACTTAAAAGTCCCACCTCCCTTCTCCAGTCATCCTACTCTTATGACAGACAAGCCACAGACCAATCTATTCCAAAAGTATGGCCCAACCCTCCTGTTACATTTGCAAACCAATGCAAATCCTTATGAACATTGCAATTCATCGACCAAAACTCAACATACTTAATTCACTGCTTACCCTTGGCTTCTCCCCAGAGGTGGAAAAACCCCATCCTGCTTGTTCCAGCCCTTGATATACCTCATCCTCATCTGTACCCCCATGATTCCCAAACCACACAGACTCTTAAACACCAAATACGTTGATTCCTTGTGACCTCGTAGTGCACCATTCCAGCAGCAGAAACATACATCCCCTTGAAATGCATCACCTTTCAAAGCCACTTCTTTCAGGCCACTGCATGATGATGCCCTTTCCACTTCCCCCATCGGTGACATCATTGTGCACAATTCCAGCTGCAAGAACATCCACCCAGTCAAATCCATTACATTTCAAATTAATTTCTTTCAGGGCACTGACTGATGCCCACTCTGCACTTCTCCATCTGCGACCTCATTGTGCACCAATCCAGTAGACTGATCACTCTGTGTGTTCCCATCTGCAAGAAGAACAGCAGAACAGCACTACACCCTCACAAACTCCCCTTGAGTACCTTGTTCCCCATTGGCCCTTTTTTTCAATTATAAAGGCATTCCTAATACTATTCTAGCATGTCCAAAGGTCAGTTGGCAATCTCCTCTCCGGTCCAGCTGGTGAATCTGGGAATCTTGAGGCAATGTTACAACTGCCTCATGTACACAGACAACCCTCTCCTCCTCCCAACAAATTCCAACACATGGGAGAGATGCAACCATATAGCCAAACTGGAGGCTAAGCTCTCTCAACTCAGTACTGGCGTAGCCAGTCAGGAGGAGAAGGAAACCACACTCACTACAATTCCAGTCTCACATAGACCTACCATGACAGCAAACCAAACACATAATCACACAAAAACATGCTCGGAGGCTCTAAATAAAAATCTGCCTAAGCAGCAGAGACCTCCAAAGCAGACACCCAAGCAACCGCTTCCCCAAAACAAAACACGTGCAACACATAGCTCACAAAGCCAGTGTGCCGAGCAGTCACAGCCCTTAAGGCTAAACAACACACCTGATACACTTGTAATAGGTGACTCTATCGTCAGGCACACTGATGTCCCGCTCACCAGGCTGAACAAGGAGAAGGTCACGGTGAGCTGCCTGTCGGGCGCAAGGATCCGCCACATAACACAAGCACTCAGGTCACTCCAAGGCAAGTACAAATATGACTCAGTCATTGTCCATGCTGGTGTGAATGACCTGAGATGTACCTCCCTGGACTACATGAAAAGAGACATAGAGGAGCTCTCTGAGCATGTATCCCAGGCCGGTATGACCCTGACCTTGAGTAGCATCTTACCCTCACCAAGAATGATGCCACAATATGAAGACAAGATGATCAATTTCAACAATTGGCTTAAGTATTGGTGTCATTCAAAGGGGATCCAATGCCTGTCAGCCTGGGATGACATGCTCGAAAAGCCACGATGCTTCACTAGGGACGGCTTGCACCTGTCACCCCTGGGCTTTCGGATATTGGCATAGGCTCTTGCTACCCCCATAGTGCCTTTTTTAGGCAAGGCTCAAAAGACAAACCCACCTCCATAGGTATCACAAGGGAAAAGAAACTAAGAGTAATGCTACTCAATGCCAGAAGTCTAAACCTCAAGATGCACGCATTCGAAACTCTCCTTAGCATGGAGAACATCGATATCTGTGCAGTAACAGAAACCTGGTTCAAGGCTCCCGAGAGCACCCCAGCACTACCAGGTTATACCTCATACCATGCTTTTCGGCCCCAAAACTTGGATCGAACCACAAAAGGAGGGGGAGTATCAATAGTCGTCAAAGATACCCACACCTCCAGGTTGGTGGCACAGCACGAAGCATCAGAGACTATCCATGTGTAACTAACAGTGGGTAAAATTGCCTTCCAGTTTATAGCCTGCTACAGACCACCCTCCCAAACACAGGAACCCCACTCGGCCTTCCTGACAATACTGGAAAATATGAAGGTCTCTCCAAACACTATTATATTGGGCGACTTCAACTACCCAAACATAGACTGGGAGCATTACTCTAGCTCCAACACCCTAGCCCAAAGGTTCCTAGAATTTATAAACTCAAATGCTATGGAACAACTTGTTACCACTCCCACAAGTGGGGAAAACATATTGGACCTGATCATCACCAACATGGGGACACTGTGCTCCAGACCAGAAGTGTATCCCTCACTGGTAAGATCAGACCATAAACTAATCTCACTGGATATTCACATCCCGACCCCACCCCCTGCCCAGAAAACCACAGTGAAAAACTTCTCTAAAGCAAATTTCACATGCCTCAAAACCGAGGCGGAATCCTTCAAAGCCCCCGGACCTGCGGAAAATATGGCCCAGACCGCAGAATCCTTTATAAACGCATTCTATGAACACCTTCAGGAATGCATGGATCATGCAATCCCAAATAAAACCAAGACCCAATCCTCCAAAGGTAGACATCCTGTCTGGTGGACCCCAGCCATAAACAAACTATACAATAGAAGGAGGAAGCTACTACATGATAGAGCAAATTCCCAAAAAGGGAAGGCATCTCTGATCAGTATTAGCAAAAAACTACGGGCACTCATAAAATCGTCTAAGGCCAGCTTCGAGAGAAAAATTGCACAGGACACTAAGGATAATCACAAGGCTTTCTTTAGTTATGTTAGGAACCTGGGTGGGAATTCCCAGATATGCTCAGAATTAGTCCAAAATGACAAAAAATACACCAAGCCCACATACATTGCCAACATCCTAGCTGACAGGTTCAGTGCAAACTGCTCCCCCCCCCACCAAAAGGGCAAATATCTATCACAACAGAGTGCTGCCCCCCTGACATCTCAGATGCTCACGTAAGAGCCACCCTCTCCAAAGCAAAAAACACAGAATCAATGGGACCAGATGGTTTCCCGGGCTGCGTCCTACATGAACTCCAAGAAGAGCTAAGCCCAAACATAAAACTATTGATCAATCTTAGCCTTACTACAGGATATGTACCCAAAGAGTGGCGTACAGCAACAGTGGTCCCTCTCGACAAAGGTGGTGCCTCAATGGATCCTGGAAACTATCGGCCCATAAGCCTGATTAGCTTGGTCTGCACAGCTATGGAAAGGATCATCATGGACCTCATAAATAAAGATATTGGGGACCTACAGACACTGGATCCTACCCAGTTTGGCTTTGTTAAGGGCAGATCCTGCCTCTTAAACCTGGTTGATTTCTTTGAAACAGTCACAAAGGCCATTGACGAGGGGAAGGTGGTCCACACAGCCTACCTGGACCTTGCAAAAGCCTTCGATACAATGCCCCACTCGGGCATTATAGATAAGCTCACCAGCTTAAATATAAACCCCTATGTCACTAGATGGGTTGCAAACTGGCTCAAGGACAGAACCCACATGGTTAGAATTGCTGGAGCCATGTCAGACTCCAAACCAGTTACAAGTGGCATCCCACAAGGCTCAGTCCTGGGACCTCTCTTGTTCGGTATATATTTCTCGGCGGTACAGGCCAACACGGAAGGACTGTGGCTGACCAAGTTCGCAGATGACTGCAAACTGGGCGCCATAATCAACTCTCCAGCCAACACAAGCATCCTCCAAAAGGGCCTCATAGAAACAGACAACTGGTGCCAGAGCCATGGCCTCAAGCTAAACGCCAAAAAGTGTATAGTCATCCCCTTTGGCAAAAACAAAGTACCCACAAATTACCACATAGGTGGTAATCCATTAAGTACAGAAGACATCATTAGGGACCTGGGGACCCAAGTTGATAGCAATCTCTCATTTGACAACCACGTGGCCAAAGTGGTTAGAAAAACATTTTATATAGCCCACCTAATCATGAAGGGATTCACATCTAGATCAGGGGAGGTCATCGTGCCTATTTACTCATCCCTCATCAGGCCCATAATTGATTCCAATGCCCCTTTTGGGATGTACCTTACCAGACGCCTGCAGCAACTGGAAAGGCCCCAAAAGTACCTCACCAAGAGGATCAAAGGGCTCAAACAGATGCCATATGCTGCCCAGTTAAAGAAACTCCAGCTCTACTCAGTGGCATACCGCCTGCTCAGAGGCGATCTGTGCCTGACGTATAAAGCCATGTCCAACCTGGAATTGATGGACATGCTGCACCTCAGAAAATCCAAATCCCATCGAGCTACGCGCTCGAGAGACTTAAACCTCAGCACTGAAATAAATAGGACATGCTGGAGGGACAGATTCATAACCCAGAGGCTCCCTTCACTCTGGAATAAAATCCCAGTCCAGGTTAGGCAGAGTCCCACATTGACTCTCTTCAAGAGGAATCTTGATGAGTGGATGGGAGATCGTAGGTTTACCCCGGCTATCACTTCTGTGTCACTGTTAGACAGAGGCACAGTATACTAACTTCAAAAAAAGGCATAGCAAAATTAATTTAAAATGGGTGGCGAAAGGCAAACACACTCTGGCTAGGCTTATAAATGCCATAGGGCAGATAGCCTAGTATGAACCTATGAACCTATGAACCTAAGAAAGAAAATGTAAATTCTATGCACATACCTAAAGCAAAACCTCTTAACACCAACGTTAGTCACTGTCAAGGGCCTATCTTGCTCATCAGCTGCACAGCACTACCCTACCCCGCAATAACCTGGCATCACCATATCCCCTGAACATTTTGCGAGAATATGTACGGTTGAGAAATATGTTATGACTAAACACTCGGATGAGTGGTAATTTAAATATTAAATTACCTGGGTTGCCTTGTGATTTCCATACAAAATCAAATATCACACTGTATAACCAAGTTAACTTATTTCGTAAAACAGTCTTGAGAGCATTTCTGTAAACCAGCACTACAGGATATCCCTGCACAACCACAAATTAAAACTGTAAACTAAAGCTACATAGCCCTGCATTAAAGAGAGCAACTTTGGCAGTTTCTCCCATGTTCTGCCTCATACTACAAGTGGCTCTGACATCAATGTATCCAACAGTGAAAATTAAGATGCTTAAAACAAGGAGTAAAACACCTCCATACCATAGCAATACATCTAAAGTGTACCTCATTTCAAGGAACATTTCTCTTCTGGGGTCACAAAGCTCATGTTCCCTGAAGGTCCACATTGAAAAAGTCTCTCATTCAGTCCACGTTAACAATTTAACTCCTGTCAATGATAAATAATGGACTGAATCATTATTTCATTAAAAGGCCTATTTCTATAAATAAAATTATCACATTTTAACCATCCTGTGAGCTTCCTAATTGAAATTGCTACTGAGCCATTAACAAGTTTTTACAGTATAAGTACAGCATTCATCGTCCTGCTGATGGAAGGCGAATCAATCAGGGTAAAGAAAAATTAAATCATTCCATCCCTTTCACAGGTTCATTTTAGAAATACCCCACACTAACACATGACTAACAGTTAAGATGTCTACCTCTCCCATATCTAACATTTTACTAATTCCCTCTTTAATGAACTACTACACTTGCCCATAAACCACCCAACTATGAAAATGCACAAGATAGAAAACTTAACCCTGAACATACTGTGAATTCTGTACTATCAAGAACTATGCCACCTGTGAACAACTTTTACAGTTCATGGTAAAAGCCTGCCCTGAGAGGAACCTATTGTAAACCACAAAATGACATGTATGAGCACCTGAACTGCTAACTGGTACTCAGCCAAAAGACAATACTGCCCAGAGCTCTTCACCAAACGGGGACCAATCACAACAAAATCCAGGACAAAACCAAGGTCGTTAAAAACCATCAGGGATACCTGCCATGCATTTGTACTCAGGAGTCATTGAACTGGACACTGGGGTCATCACCATTATAGTTCAGAATATAATCTCAAACTGTTAGGTACTACTAATACTGACACCTTTTCAGATTCTGGACATTAAGACAATGTAAATTATGAAGTAAAGAAGTCTATAACTCTTAATTATTGCCATCAGTTTTTAAGTGTAATTCACCACCTTCCTGCAGCAGTCACCAGTTTCAGGAGGGAGTAATAGGATCAGAGCTAAAATTTCATTCAAAGTCATGAACATCCCTGGTCATTTAATAGCACCAGTGGCAATACTGAGAACAGTTGAGAGGTATGAACTGAATAGGTTATTTTCGTTGCCCATCTCCCTCATACAAACCTAGAAACTGAAAGAATAACAAGTTGTGCCATAGCATGAATGTTCTGAAGGGTATTAAGTCCAAAACTCAAGTGTCTGTTATCATCTTTAAATTTTTTGAGCGTAATGCAGTGCCATAATTTGCCATAAGACCACAGTTTTATGAGAATGGACCAAAACTATGAGGCAACATCTGGGCCTTCTGCAAAATATGTAGAACTGAAAGGCATGCTGCAACCCCATGTTTGTTACAGGAACAGTAACTAGTTCCAACGCCATACCACTGAACCCCTTAGAGCAAGAAATCTGGACAAAGCCATACAACAAAGTGAGACAAATGGCCCAAAAGGGATAAGATTTAGGTATTGCTCCTACAACCTAAAAAGTTTATTTTTGCTTTAGCATGAATTTCCTGACAGGAATGGAGTTGAAAAACAAATGTCTGTCACTATTTCTCACTTTAATCCTAATGATTTACCACTAATGGGCCAGAAAACCACTGTTTTATGAAAACAGACCAAGAATGAGGCAATATCCATACGTTCTGTGGAGATCTGTACCATTAAGAGGTATGCCCAGCATGCAACTTTCAGATAATAACACAGCTCGTTGAGCTCCTCCAAATGCAAGTGTGCATGAGCAGCAATAACCGTTCCTCACACTACTATCCAGCCTGTGAAAAGCACCAATGCTGCAAAAATCCCACTCAAAAGAATTCACCCCCACACACTGGACAAATCCCCATTGCGCATGCGCAGAACACAAACATAATGTCAAAACAAGTTTGCAGCCTGCAAAACAGTATTTGTGGCTTAATACATCTCTTCCAACTGCCAGAACACCGCCAAACCGAGCACAACCACACTTCAACCAAGGAATGAACATCCAATGCACTGCAATAAAACATCCACCACAACTACTCCCCAGCCCACAAGCAGCCTGGAACCTCAACCTTGGGGGGGTGGGGTAAGTTAGTAACTTAAACTTCCCTGCCAAGAAAAAAGCATGCCAACTCATCTACTTCCTCAGTGTGTGCTAACCTCCCAAACCTAAGGTGTCAACATTTCAACAGTGTCCCTGAGCCGGGGATCCCCATCTCCGAGTCTGATGCCAGAGATCACAAGCTACACACCAGAACAATGCACCAGGCTGGCCAACAAATTCGAAGCATACAAAACCCACATTCCATTAATTCTGGGCATGCCTTACAAAATGACAATTGTACAACATTGACATTAGATTAATTCATTGCATTTTGTCAGTTTTCACCAGTAATAAAATGCAATTTATTTTCTATGTCAAAGGACCTTTATTTATAGATGTCGGCAATTATTAAAGGTCAGGAAATTAACAGTTTCAGTTTTAAATCTAGCAGTGCTATAATAATATTTGTTATATTATGTCTGGCCTATATGTAGCATTTAGAAGAAAAGAGGAGTCATGACAAGTCTTATAATTCTAAGAATATTACAGAGTGGGTAACCAAGTACTTATCAAATGATTGTCTAAGTCTTAATTGTAAACAGGAAGGCATTTAAAGGAGTATTATATCAAGTAATTTACAAGTTTAGCTACATAAATGTGTGCTGCTCATTTAGTTGTAGCCACTAGTGGATTAGCTGTACTCAGAGCCTTCAAGGCATGGGCATATACACAGTCTCACGCCCCGCACCCTTACACTGTACCCCTTCTGCTCCCTAGCCCACAGACTGACTGGGAAGCTGCATTCCTGTCAAAACACATGCCACTAATAAACTAAGCACACCAGTCAGGCCACCTACAAATTCTTACTGCTTCCAGGCATGCTCCCCACAATTAACAAAGAAAACACTGACTCATACAGTGGAAAAAGTTGGCCAGACACCCTAGCACTACCTAACCCTCCCTTTGATAAAGAAGTTTGAATAACTCCTTAACTGTTACAATTGGCTTTGTTTCTGATGTCATTCCAGGGGGATCCAGTACCTGACAGCCTGGGAAGATATGACTGACAGACCACAATGCTTTGCTAGAGATGACCTGCATCTGTCTAACTTGAACATCAGGCTTCTGGCAAAGGCCTTTGCCTCCCCATAGTGCCTTTTTCAGGAAAAGTCATGAGGTTCATACTGCCAACATAAAAATTTCAACAAAATGCAAATTAAAGGTCATGCTGCTAAATGCTAGGAGTCTAAACATGAAACTGCACACATTGCAAGCACTCAACTCTGGAAGATGCTGACATTTGTGCAGTCACAGAAACCTGGTTCAAAGCTGGGGAGAGCACCCCAACTTTACTGAGTTTCTCATCCTATCGTACATTCAGAAACCAAACTTTGGGCAGTAAAGCCAAAGAAGGTGGAGTTTCACTATGTATTAAAGACACACACACACCTCCAGGCTGGTGAAACTGTATGATGCACAGGAGACATTCCAGGTGCAGTTAACCAAATTTGATTCAAGATGCCCACTCCACCTATCTGGACCTCTTTGAATCTATCAATATTCAACCCTTTACCCTGATCCTGTGTGACTTTAACTACCCAACCATAGATTGGAAAAACTACTCATGCCAGAACACAAATGCCCAGAGATTCCTCAATTTTATCAATGCAAATGTCTTGGAACAGCTAGTTGATACCCCCACAAGAGGTGATAACATCATGGACTTACTATTAGCCAACATGAGTAACCACTGCAGCACCCCTACAGTATCATCCTCCCTGGTAAAATCTGACCATAAAGCCATCACGTTCAAAGTCGCCATCTCCCCTGATCCCCCGTCTGGCTAGGGTCAAACAAAAAAACTTCTCCAAAGCTGATTGCAACCTCCTAAGGGATAGTATAAACAGCTTTCCAGCCCACTCCCCCTCTGTAGGAACCAGCACCAATATCCAAAACTACACCAAAGCACTATATAAGCATTTATATGGATGCAGGGAATCAGGAATACCCAACAGGACAAAATCATCCTCCGCAAGGAAGAGTAAACCTGTGTAGTGCACATCTGCAATAAATAAACTATTTAACAAAAGGAAAAAAAATTCTTGTCTAGTACCAAGAAGGAGCAGGCATCCAGTTGGAAGCAATCTGTCCTTAGTGTGAACAAGCAAATAAGAAATCCTCTAAAGCAAACGTTGGGTCTTTATTGGCCACATCTACTAGACACAGTCATAAGACCTTCTTCACATATGTCCACAATCTCAAAGGAAGCCCCCTGATCTGTTCAGAACTGGTGGTCAAGGACACCACACACACAAATGCTGTAGATATAGCCAAGCTACTGGCTGACAGATTCAGTGAAAACTTCACCCCTCTGTCCCTCCCATCAGTAAATCAGGACATTCCCAGTACCTGTCCCCTCCCCTTATCTCTATGGAAGAGGTCATCACTGCCCTCTCAAAGGCAAAAAAATACAGCCTCCATGGGACACAATAACATCCCAGGCTGCATCCTACATGAACTCAGGCATGAACTTGCATCACCATTAGGCACCCTGTTCAATCAAAGCCTGAGTACTGGCTTTATCCCAGCCGAGTGGAGGACAGCCAATGTAATTCCTTACACAAAGCTGGAGCATCCACTGATTTGGGAAATTATAGACCCATCAGCCTAACTAGCCTGATCTTCAAAGCCATGGAATGGATTATCATGGACCTTATTAACAGGGACATTGGCAACCTCCAAACACTTGATCACACAGAGTTTGGCTTTGACAAGGGGAGATCATGTCTGTTAAATCTGGTCAACTTCTTTGAGACAGTCACCAAAGCCATGGACAAGGGGAAAATGGTGCACACCGCCTACTTTGACCTGGCCAAAGCCTTTGACACTATTCCACACTTGGGCATAATAGATAAACTCTCTCAACTAGGCATCAATCCATTTGTTACTAGATGTGTAGCAAACTGGCTCACTGATAGAACCCACATAATCAAAATAGGGCAAGCCACCTCAAGCAGTAGACCCGTAAGGAGAAGTGTACCCCGGGATTGGTCTTGAGGCCTCTGTTATTCGTGATATACTTCTCTGAGGTGTTGGCCAAAACCAGTGGGCTATGGCTGACCAAGTTTGCAGATGACTGCAAGCTGGGCACGGTCTTTAATTCCCCAAGCGATGTGGATGTCCTCCAAAAGGGTCTCACCCAAACAAATGACTGGTGGCAGAAACATGGCCTTAAGCTGAATGCCAAATAATGCATCATTATCCCCTATGGGGAGAGTGACATTCCCATGTATTATCACATTAATAACAATGTGCTAGGCACGCAATCAGTCATGAGGTATTTGGGCACCCAGGTTGAAAGCAACCTGACTTTTGACCACCATGTTGCTTTCAGTGTATGGAAACCTTTCTGCATAACCCACCTCATAAGTAAAGGTATCACATCCAGGGACAAGAAGGTCATAACTTCCCTGTATTATTGCCTTATAAGGCCAATTATTGAGTACAACACCCCCTTTTGGCATACACCTCACAAGGCACATGCAGCAGCTGGAGAGACCACAGTGGTTCCTCACCAGGAGAATCCATGGCTTCAAACATCTACCTTACACAGACAGGCTAAAAGCCCTGTCCCTCTACACAGTTTCATACAGACTCCTCAGAGGTGACCTCTGTCTGGCATGTAAAGCAATTTCAGACCCTGCCTTGATGGGACTGCTGTATATCCACAAGTCAAGCTCTACTTAAGTAACTTGCATGAATGACCTCAACCTGGTCTGTGACATCATTAGGACCTGTTGTTGGAACAGATTTGTACCCCAGAGACTCCCCTATCTGTGGAATAGACTCCCTCTCCATGTACCTCATTATCCCTTTTTAAGCACAACCTGGATAACTGAATGGGAAACAGAAAATACACCCCTGGGATTTCACCTGTTTCCCCCTGCTGGACAGGGGCTTTGGGTACTGACTTGTCTAAACATGGGCTAAACTTTTGGCTAGGCTTATAAGGGTCTCATGGCCAATAACCTAGTAACTGCCTATGATCCTATGATCCATCAGCGCCAACGATGGCCCAGACACCCATTAAACTATTAAACACTCCCCCCACACCACCGCTTATATTATAGACCACACACACACACACACACACACACACACACACACACACACACACACACACACACACACACACACACACACACACACTTCCTGCTAAAGAAGTCCAAGGCCTACCTGCACCACAGTACCTCGGATTCCTGACTAAAAGTAGTCCAAAGCTTACCTGCTCCACAGCACCTCCAATTCCCAGGTAAAAGGTTGCCATGGACTTCATATTTACATAAGCAAGTTCACACCAAAATGTGATCCCTTCCCCAGTTACACTTGCCTAAACCAGTCAAGCCTCTCTCTATCCTTACCTCACTTCCTCCCAATCATCCTTTATTCCCATTTACCCATTTCATTCCTCCCCACCCTCTTAATTCCTGCTACTATATTTATCTGACCCCACCTGAAGATGTCACTGGACAAATTGGTTTGTTACCAAACCTCATTTGCAGCAAAGAGCATTATCAGAATGTGATGTTTGCTCAGCTAAGTGCATTTGCATGAGCACTTCAGAATTTCATTGAGCATTCCTGGATGGGTCAATGACCTCTGTGGGCATGTGTGAAAATATTATATTTACTTCTGTAGCCTAGGGTTAGGCTCATGGAGCTTACAAACATTTTCCATGCCAAGGTACACATCCTAACACGATTATGCCACATCGCCCATGTCTGCAGTAAGCAATGCTGGCACCATGACTGGTCACACTAACAAGCTGGCCATTGCTGAGCATTATGTCCTGACAACTTAAATGCCTATGACTGTGAGGAGGCTACCATAGTTCTCAGGGATTTGATCTGATAAAAGGCCATAGCTTCTGAGGGCACTGATGTTGGCAGGGCTCCCAGATTTTGCAGGAAGGAAAGTAAAACCTTCCTACATCTGTTGCATATGGACCAGAGAGCACCTGATTGGGGAATCTAGGGAGGGTCCCCATATAAAGTGGATGCCTGACACAGTCTTGACAGGGTCATATTTGATGCCACTGGCATAGCATGATTTGGTGAGGAATGCCAGCTCCACTTCAGTGACCTGCAAAAGTGACATCCTGACATTTGTAGCGGATTTTTAGAAGACATCAGAGCAAGATCCCTGAGATGTATTGTAAGTATTTTTAATATAGAAAGAAACAGTTCAGGCTCACATAGTGTATACCTTCAAAACATACCACATATTCTTCAGAAAATGCCTCCAAAAACAGGAACAACTGAATGATAAAATGTTCATTTATTAAATATCAAAGGTTGAACACTTTTGTACCTAAAACAATACAGGACTTCATCAGAACCATACTAATATCCTTTTCAAACAATCAAGTTAACTTTTATCCAATCACAAAACTGAAGCCATTAATTAAAAATTATTAATTAAAATTCATTGATTAAAATGAAATAGTGTTGTGATGACAGGAAAATATCAAACCATTTTTCAAAACATACAAAATATACAGTGAATGGTAAAAATCTTATTATTACGAACACTTTAAAAACAATATTAGAAGGTTTGTTAAAAAAAAAAAAAACATTAAATAACACTGGCCCTCAATTTTATTATTGGAGGTATAGAGACCTGGCTGTTAAGTCCCAGACCATGTGTTGCACGTAGCTTCAATTGCCATATCAATGACCTGTGGTCCAACTTTGTGTCCCATGAGCTGCCACTTATGTCGAGGGAAACAACCTCCATGAGTGAAAACATGAATTTGGAATTTTCACAAACTAAGGTATCTTTGTACAGAGCATTATTTTGGTTACTTTTCATGATAGCGTATGTGTGTTTTTATATTCTTTTCCTAAAGCACTTGTTTTCCTTATGTAGAATCAGAAAAACACAGTTTACATATAGCTAAACAAACTACCCCCTTGGTGGTACATTCACCAAATGTCAAGTACATATTGTGCAGAAAACAGTTAAGGTCATAACAGATTGTTCCAGGATAAGGGGGCACTGCTTAAATACCCCACATCTAGGAGTAACTTTGTTATTACTGTTTCTAATAGTTAAAGGATGTTCAAGTAGGTATTTAAAGTTTTGGACTGTTTTATAAACAAAATTAGGTTTCCCACCTAATGTTTTAAAAATTTCATTGTTGACTTTCAAAATGTTCTAGTTATTAAATACTATATCCTTAATTTTATTAGAACAATTATTGAAAGTACAAAATAATTTGCATAATTAACTCAGTCATGTGGATTCAAAAGGTTGACCAATGGTTGCTTGGCACCAAAAAAGGGTTTGCACTTGGTGCCCCAACCTTTTACCACAGAAGTCTTGATATTGTTTAACAATGACTGTAGGTAGTTCCTATTGAAGAACATGTTAAGTATCTTATCGACATCTACCAGGAAATTATTGTAATCCGAGCACATCCTGGCTGCCCTAACTAGTTGACCCTGAAAATATTTTTCTTACAAAAATGTAGGTGGCAGCTGTGGAAGTCTGAATAGCTATTTCAACAAGAGAGTTTCCTTTATATTTTACAGTCAAAACTTCCCTTTGCCAAATTCTTAGAAATGGTGATGTCCAAAAACTCAACCTTATCCACTGAATATGTATGTGTAAATTTCAAAAATGTCATGGTATTATTGATGCATGTAACAAATCTTCAGGGATGGAGTTTGTATCATTCCAAAGAATAAAAATGTCATCCAAAAAATGGCAATACATGTGCCAATAATTCTGATAATCAGAAATCATAACATGCTGCTATTCCTAACTATACATAGCAAAGTTCACATAGATGGGAACACAGTTGGCCACCATAAAGAACTCGTCTTCAAAAATAAAAAAAATGTTTGGACAGAACCAAGTCCATAGCATCAAATATAAAGTTGATTAAACTGTCATTCAATCTAGTGAGTTCAACAATAGCAGTGTGGAAAAGGCAAAGTCCTTCTTTGTGAGGAATGCATCTCAATATGTCAACCACATCTATAGTCGAGAAACTCATACTGGTGTCAAAAAAAAAAAAAAACTTGGCTAAATTTTCCTAAGGAAATCTCAGCAGTCAAATAAGATGTGTGAGGCATTGTTCAGTGACCCCTTAAGGATCCATTCCACAAAAAAAAATATATAACGTTTGTGTCTTACCATTTAGTGCAGAAAAATCAACCTATAAAGAGGGGAAATAATGTTCTTGTGGACGTTAGGAATTCCATAAAGCAAAAGAATAGTGGGATGCTCATTTTGTAGGAAATTAAAAAATGTTGGTGAAATTACACCCTGTAAAAGGGAATCTTCTAAAAATAAATCAATGTTATGATGTGTGATGTTAATTTCATTAATAGATGCACTTGTGTATTTATCTCTGTCATAGAGCATACTGGAAAGCTGGTTAACATAATCCAGTTTGTTAAATGTAGCTATGCCCTCACCCTAATCTGGATTCATGAGAGACCATTCATCTTTGGTTAAATTAAACTTAATAAAATGTTGTGCTTTGTTCAATTCATGCAGTTTTCTTTCACAAGCTTTTTCAAAAATAGCAAGGGTGGGGTTGAGTAAAGGGTTATATGTACTCTTCTTTTTAAATAAATGGTCAAATGTGTCACCCACCTCTGTTTTAGGGGCATTGTACATGAATATCAGGTTTAATTTCCTTATGAATAGTTTTAATTCAATCAGGGTATTGGCAAAATTCTTTGGACATGCAGGAACAAACTTTCATTCCTTGATAAAAAGTTTTTAAAGAAATGGTGGAAACTTCTAAAGTACTATAATGAAAGATGTTAAACCCCGTGTAGGAGTGTAATATACCTCCATGTGTTGCATATATCTCCCCATCGGGGATAGTGTTGCTAAAAGAAACACTTATCAGTTCCGGCTGTTTTTCTTGTGTTCTTCTCCATGGGTACCTCTCCCTAGGGGGTTCTAAAGATGGAGTAAAAAAGCTCCTCGTTAGATGCTTCATCTATCTTGGTTGGAATAGTATTTTTCTGGTTTTCTAGCCTATTTGGTCTAGCTAGTGGTGGAAAATTGGTATCAGACACCAAACCAGTATCTACCCCTTCCTGAAACTCAGGACTTAAAGACAATCCTGATATAAGGATCATGAAGCCAGATAAGAGTGGGGGTATAGCTATAGTTAACAAGCTGGATTATATTAACCCTATTTCCAGTGTGCTCTGTGACATGGATAAATACTAGTACATATATTAATCAAATTAATATTAGCTATCAGAAAATAATTTTATTTTAGAAGATTCCCTTTTACAGTGTATAATCTCTCCAGAATTGTTTAATTTCCTACACAATGTGCATCCCACTATTCCTTTGGTTTTTGGAATTCCTAAAATTCACAAGGACATTATTTCCCCTTCTAAAAGGATGATTGCATCTGCACCAAATGCTAATATACACATCGCTGTTTTTGTGGACAGATACTTAAGGGGTCACTGACCAATGCTCCACACATCTTAATTGATTCCTGGGACTTTCTTAGGAAAATTTGATCACGTTTTTTTTTTTTTTTGACACCAGTGTGAGTTTCTTGACTATTTTCTACACTACTATTGTTGAACCCACTAGACTGAATGAAAGTTTAATCAACTTTTTAGCTGTTTTTATAGACTTGCTTCTATCTAACAATTTTGTTATTTTTGAATGTGAGTTCTTACAGACCAAAAATGTTGTTACGGTGGGCAACTCTGCTCCCATCCATGCGAACTTGATCATGTATAGTTGGGAAAAGCAGCATGTGATGAATTCTGATTAGCAGAATTATTGGCACATGTATAGCCATTTTTTGGATGACATTTTTATTCTTTAGAAAATACAAACCCCATCCCTGATGTATTTGTTACACGCATCAATAATACCACAACCTTTTTGAAATTTACACACGTGTATTCAGTGGATAAGGTGGGTTTTTCTGGACATCACCATTTCTAAGAATTTGGCGAAAGGCTGTTTTGACTGTAAAGTATATAGGAAACCCTCTTTTTCAATAACTAGTAGGACTTCCACAGCTGCACCCACATTTTTGTAAGAAACATATTTTCAAGGGTCAATTAGTTAGGGCAGCCAGGATGTGTTCAGACTATAGTAGTTTCCTGGTAGAGGTTGATAAGATGGTTAACATGTTCCTGGATAGTCATTGTTAAACAATACTAAGACTTCTGTGATAAAAGGTCGGGGCACCAGGTACAAACCCGTTTTGCGTGCCAAACAACCATTGGTTAATGTTTTGGAAGCATATGACAGAGTTCATTATATAAATTCTTTGTGTTGGCTTTCGATAATTGTTTGAATAAAATTAATGATATAGTCATTAATATCTGGAACTTTTTGAAAGTCAACAATGAAATTTTTAAAACATTAGGTGAGAAACCTAATTTTGCTTACAAAACAGCCAAGAACTATAAATACATACTTGAACATCCTTTAACTGTTAAAAGCAGTAATAACAAAATACTCATAGATGTGGGCTGTATAAGCAGTGCCCCCCCCCCCCTGTCCTGGAACAATCTGTTATTACCTTTACCTGTTTTCTACCCACATAATGAATACTTGACAACTGTTAATTCTGTCTTATATAGCTGTAAACAGTGTTACAGATTCTACATAGGGAAAACAGAAAGGCACTTTAGGAAAAGTATATAGAAACACACATACACTATCTTGAAAATTACCCAAAATAATGTCCTGTGTGAAAATTTGAAATTCATGTTTGCACTCTTGGAAGTTGTTTCACCTGACATAAGGGGTGGCTCATGGATGACAAATATGGAGCATAGGGATTTGATATGGCAATCAAAGCTAGGTGCAATACATGATCTGAAACTTAAGGCCCGGGTCTATATAACTCCAATATTAAAATTGATGGTCAGTGCTATTTAATGTCTTTTCTAAACATAGTTTGCAAGGTAAGAGGAGAAGGTTTGATATTTTACTGTTATCACAACACTTTTTCATTTTAATAAATTAATTTTAATTAATGGCTTTAGTTTTGTGACTGGATAAAAGTTAAGATTCTATTGTTTGAAAGGGATATATAAACTGACTAAGATATGATAGTATGGTTCTGATGAAATGCTCTACTGTTTTAGAGACAAAAGCGCTCAATATGTACTTTTATATTTAATAAATGAACATTTTATCAAAATGCAGTTGTTCCTGTTTTGGGGTACATCTTCTGCAGAATTTGTGATCTGACAGTTCTGTTTTCAAGGTATACAGTACTTGACTATCATGTAATTTCTCATGTAGGGTATTTTGATTGTATTGGACATTTTATTATGAATTTCTCTATTTTTTGTGCTTCTTTTGCATACCAAGAGGAAATGATGATGATCTCCTTCCTATTGCATACAGAATGTATGGTTTTCCATCTGAAGGGCTGCATATGATTTAGTGCCATTTTACATCATTCATAAGTATAACTGTTAGTTATGTAAGCATGCTGCCTGTACCTGTAGAACTGATATTTTTTGTTACAGTACTGCATCTTAGGTATTAACAGTGGACTAATTCCATTTATCTTTTCAAGTTATGTACTATCTGGAAATATTAAGTCAAGTCAGCATTGACAGGTACTGTAAGATTATATAGGTATATTTATATTATTAGCAGTGGTGCAGATTTAGTAAAGCCTAAGATGGTCCACAAAATCAGTGCGTGCATTGTGGTGCAATGTGCACATGGTAGCACATCATTTTGTATTCAATAAGTGGCTCTAAATAGCATGTGGATCCACGCAAGCATTGTAAACATTGTGGCATGCTAATTATAGCATAAGCAGCTAAACTGTAAGCTAATCAACCAAATCAAGATGGAGGAGCAATTCAAAAAGCTGTAAAGCAATTGTGCAGACTCAGTGTAGGTTTTCCTTGTGAATTCCAAAACCTACTGGAATACAGCCACAGACAGTACTCTACACTGAAACAAGATCAGGGGCTGCAGTTGCTCTTATACAAGTGTATTTGCAGCAGGCCCAAGTCTCTGTTGCTGCTGTAAATAGACCTTGGCAAACAAAGATAAGTGTATTTGCACCCGTTTTAACTTACCATGCTCTGCATTATGTGGAAATTATAGAGCACTATAGGGTGGATACAGATGCACTGCAGGAACTCAGCAACCTCTGTCGTCCGCAACTGAGAGCAAGGGCAAACTGAGGGGAACCAATACCTCTGGAGACTAAGATATATGTAGCACTTAGAATATTAGTTACAGGAAACTTTCAGAGGCCAACAGGGCATATGCATGGGATATCATAGTCATCAGCATCCAAGACATTATATCAGTTACTTAATGCTATGCTGCAACGTGCCATTGATCACATTCAATTTCCCATAGACCTGAGGACAGAGCTGCAACGATGCAGGATTTCTACCCTAGCAAGGTCACCTCAGCCACACGCAGGTGAGGAGTCAGAGCAGGAAACACCAGCCACTGAGGGTGTAGGTAGACATAGGCGTATACAGTATGCCTTCCTCTGGCAAACAAACAGCAGATAAAACACATGCTCACCACCTAAGTGTGTAAAACCTGCATCCTATGCACATACATACAGTAACATTGATGCCAGGCAAAACTCACAACCATTACTTACCCATGTAATGGCTATGTATTGCTAATATCACACAGATTCAAGCCTGAAGTAAAACATGTTTAACTGCTGGACTACTAGGATAAGTGCTGAACATGGAATGTGACAATAAATGTCTAAGAACACAAATGAATAGCAGATCCTTGCATACTGTTACTTGCTAATGTAACTAAATACAAGGCATGTGGTATAAGGTTGTTGTGTTTGCAACATATCACATTTACACACATACCAATGTGTAGTCCAAAACAAGAGATGCCAAAGGAGTACTGTATTGTTTACCACAGAAATAACAGGATGCTACACAATTGCAAGAGCAAAACTTTTGAAAACTAGCTTTTGATGTGGAAACACACAAAAAGTACTTGACTCCCTCTCTCCCAAAACAACAGGAAAATGACAGTTTGTACAATCCAAGGAATAACTCATAATTAATTTGTTATAAATGCTTTCCACAGAATTTTCTGAAAATGTGTGCACATTTATAACACAAATGTCAATTGTATACAATTGCTAGGCACCTCTTACTGTGCCCAGCACTCCACTAATGATGTCTATGGGACATCTTAGAAGCATAACACTCTTGTGTCATTGACAATATAGTACTTTACATTGTCATGGATTGAGATAGAAAAGACTGTAAGGTAACCAGTTTTAAAAAGAATACTTGTGATGACAACACTGAACCCTTTCGACCAATCAGAAGGCTTCCTGTGCTCATCTGACTGCCTTGTCTGAACCTAGGGATGAAAGGGAAGCAGCTGAAGTTGGTGAGTGTTCTGTTAATGGAGGAATGAATGAGCTAAGGAGGTCTGAGTGGATGAAAGGTAAAAATAACAAAAACAACAGAGAGAATTCGGGTTTTTACAGGAATCATCATAACAACAGCCCAAACTGGGATTACTCAGCACAGGGAGCTTGACTGAAACAATTGTATTTGAACAGACAGCAAAGGAAGTCTTAAAAGCTGAGTTTCAACTGGTATTGCAAGGAAGCAATTGTATTAATGGTTTGTTTGACTTTTTACCTGATTTAAAATCCACTGCAATATTTGAAGGTGATATTGACTTTGGGAACAATGGTAACTGAGGATGTCCGAAATAAGTCACCTGAAATTATATTAAATGCTTCTGGTGACTTTAAAGCATATAATTACTCTTGTAAATATATCACCAGTACACATGTAAATGTGTTAGCAAGGGGCTTCAGTTTTGTTCCTGTACTGACTGCACGCATTGAAAATGTTCTTTTGGATTTAAAATTGTTTTGCAAAAAGTTGAATATAAAAGTATGGTTCGATTCAAATGAAAATGCCCACCATAATATAGGCACAAATTTATTATGTAAGCCTAGTACTTTCAATCCACCTATGCACAACTGAATTAGTGTTTTTGATAAGGTCTGCAAGTTGGATTTCAGATAAATTATTAATAATAACAAAATGAGTGGTAGTAACAACTTGACAGCTGTAGAATGTAAATGATTATATGAAATTGCTCACAACTGTCAAATTAGGGTCATGAAGCCGGTAAGGGCAATGACATGGTGGTTTTGGATATGGAAGACTATAGAAACAATATGAATCTATTGTTAATGGTTGGAACTTATTCTGAAGTGTCTTTAAATTAAGTCAGTATTGCTTTTGCCATAGATAACTCATTGTATAATACGCTTATGCAAGATCAGATGACTTTAAGTGAATTTGATTTTATTAAGAATGATTTCCCAGAGATAGCCAACATATTTGTGATTCCAAAAATCCACAAAGATTTGTGCCATACACCTTTTAGACGTATTGTGAATGGTAGATGGTCTAAATCTTATTTTATGGCACAATTTGTGGATTTTTATTTAAAACAAATTCTTATTAAGTTCTAGTATATATGTAAGGATTCCTGGGACTGCTTGAAGCATTTGAATAAACTAGTTATTTTCTCCAGTGTCATATTAGTTACCATAGATGTAGAAAATCTTTTTTTGGTCATACCCCACGATATTGGGCTTTCTTGGCTTGAGACGCAATTAGTTAATGCCAAAATGTATGGTCAAGATCGTATTAACTTATTGGTTGCATTAACGGAAATTATCTTAACCAATAATTATATACAATTTTATGGCCAATTCTATAAGTAGATGGTGGGGGTAGCTCTGGTGGCAGCTTGTGCCCCCACCTGATCTGGGAATTTCTGGTTAAAGGCTTATAGTGCCTGCATATTTGAACTGTTTCTTACTGAAATTGGTACACCTTGTTTGCTGTAGCATAGACTAGATCCAGGCCTGCTGAATCTAGCTTTGTTTGTATGCTTGTTGTTTGTTTGCTTGTTATTTCCCTGAAATGCTAATTCCACCTAAAACGTGGCTTTTCAGCGCTTCTGTGGATCCCTAGTGATATCTGCATTGCTTACTGTACTTATTTCCTTGTTTCACTTGAAAGAAAGTTACTGTTTGTCGTTTTTGCATTTAAGTTACCTGTAACACATTGCATTTAAGTTACCTGTCACTTGCTCACTAAAGCAATTATATAAGTCAGCACTAAAAAATTAAAAGCACTACACCCTCACAAACTCCCCTTGAGTACCTTGTTCCCCATTAGCCCTTTTTTTTCAATTATAAAGGAATTTCCAATACTATTCTAGCATGTCCAAAGGTCAGTTGTCAATCTCCTCTCCGGTCCAGCTGGTGAATCTGGGAATCTTGAGGCAATGTTACAACTGCCTCATGTATACAGACAACCCTCTCCTCCTCCCAACAAATTCCAACACATGTGAGAGATGCAACCATATAGCCATACTGGAGGCTAAGCTCTCTCAACTCAGTACTGGCAAAACCAGTCAGGAGGAGAAGGAAACCACACTCACTACAATTCCAGTCTCACATAGACCTACCACCACAGCAAACCAAACACATAAACACACAAAAACATACTCAGAGGCTCTAAATAAAAATCTGCCTAAGCAGAAGAGACCTCTAAAGCAGACACCCAAGCAACCGCTACCCCAAAACAAAACATGTGCAACACATAGCTCACAAAGCCAGTGTGCCGAACAGTCACAGCCCTTAAGGCTAAACAACACACCTGATGCACTTGGAATAGGTGACTCTATCGTCAGGCACACTGACGTCCCGCTCACCAGGCTGAACAAGGAGGAGGTCACGGTGAGCTGCTTGTCAGGCGCTAGGATCCGCCACATAACACAAGCACTCAGGTCACTCCAAGGCAAGTACAAATATGACTCAGTCATTGTCCATGCTAGTTTGAATGACCTGAGACGTACCTCCCTGGACTACATGAAAAGAGACATAGAGGAGCTCTCTGAGCATGTAGCCCATGCTGGTATGACCCTGACCTTGAGTAGCATCTTACCCTCACCAAGAATGATGCCACAATATGAAGACAAGATGATCAATTTCAAAAATTGGCTTAAGTATTGGTGTCATTCAAAGGGGATCCAATGCCTGTCAGCCTGGGATGACATGCTCGACAAACCACGATGCTTCGCTAGGGACGGCTTGCACCTGTCACCCCTGGGCTTTCGGATATTGGCAAAGGCTCTTGCTACCTCCATAGTGCCTTTTTTTAGGCAAGGCTCAAAAGACAAACCCACCTCCATAGGTATTACAAGGGATAAGAAACTAAGAGTAATGCTACTCAATGCCAGAAGTCTAAACCTCAAGATGCACGCACTCGAAACTCTCCTTAGCATGGAGAACATCAATATCTGTGCAGTAACAGAAATCTGGTTCAAGGCTCCTGAGAGCACCCCAGCACTACCAGGTTATACCTCATACCATGCTTTTCGGCCCCAAAACTTGGACTGAACCACAAAAGGAGGGGGAGTATCAATATTCGTCAAAGATACCTACACCTCCAGGTTGGTGGCACAGCACGAAGCATCAGAGACTATCCATGTGCAACTAACAGTGGGTAAAACTGCCTTCCAGTTTATAGCCTGCTACAGACCACCCTCCCAAACCCAGGAACCCCACTCGGCCTTCCTGAGAACAATGGAAAATATGAAGTTCTCTCCAAACACCATTATATTGGGTGACTTCAACTACCCTAACATAGACTGGGAGCATTACTCTAGCTCCAACACCCTAGACCAAAGGTTCCTAGAATTTATAAACTCAAATGCTATGGAACAACTTGTTACCACTCCCACAAGTGGGGAAAACATACTGGACCTGATCATCACCAACATAGGGACTCTATGCTCCAGACCAGAAGTGTATCCCTCATTGGTAAGATCAGACCATAAACTAATCTCACTGGATATTCACATCCCGACTCCACCTCCTGCCCTGAAAATCATAGTGAAAAACTTCTCTAAAGCAAATTTCACACTCCTCAAAACCAAGGTGGAATCCTTCAAAGCCCACGGGCCTGTGGAAAATACGGCCCAGACTGCAGAATCCTTTATAAACGCATTCTATGAACACCTTCAGGAATGCATGGATCATGCAATCCCAAATAAAACCATGACCCAATCCTCCAAAGGCAGACATCCTGTCTGGTGGAACCCAGCCATAAACAAACTATACAATAGAAGGAGGAAGCTAATACATGACAGAGCAAAATCCCAAAAAGGGAAGGCATCTCTGATCAGTATTAGCAAAAAACTACGGGCACTCATAAAATCATCTAAGGCCAGCTTTGAGAGAAACATTGCACAGGACACTAAGGATAATCACAAGGCTTAGGAACCTGGGTGGGAATTCCCAGATATGCTCAGAATTAGTCCAAAATGACAAAAAATACACAGAATCCACAGACATTGCCAACATCCTAGCTGACAGGTTCAGCGCAAACTTCTCCCCCCCTCCCCACCAAAAGGGCAAATATCTATCCCAGCAGAGTGCTGCCCCTCTGACATCTCAGATGCTCAGGTAAGAGCCGTCCTCTCCAAAGCAAAAAACACAGCATCAATGGGACCAGACGGTGTCCCGGGCTGCGTCCTACATGAACTCCAAGAAGAGCTAAACCCATACATAAAACTACTGTTCAATCTCAGCCTTACTACAGGATATGTACCCAAAGAGTGGCGTACAGCAACAGTGGTCCCTCTCCACAAAGGTGGTGCCTCAACGGATCCTGGAAACTATCACCCCATAAGCCTAACTAGCTTGGTCTGCAAAGCTATGGAAAGGATCATCATGGACCTCATAAATAAAGATATTGGGGACCTAGAGACACTGGATCCTACCCAGTTCGGCTTTGTTAAGGGCAGATCCTGCCTCTTAAACCTGGTTGATTTCTTTGAAACAGTCACCAAGGCCATTGACGAGGGGAAGGTGGTCCACACAGCCTACCTGGACCTCACAAAAGCCTTCGATACAATACCCCACTCGGGCATTATAGATAAGCTCACCAGCTTAAATATAAATACCCTATGTCACTAGATGGGTTGCAAACTGGCTCAAGGACAGAACCCACATGGTTAGAATTGCTGTAGACATGTCAGACTCCAAACCAGTTACAAGTGGCATCCCACAAGGCTCAGTCCTGGGACCTCTCTTGTTCGGTATATATTTCTTGGAGGTACAGGCCAACACGGAAGGACTGTGGCTGACCAAGTTCGCAGATGACTGCAAACTGGGTGCCATAATCGACGCTCCAGCCGACACAAGCATCCTCCAAAAGGGCCTCATAGAAACAGACAACTGGTTCCAGAGCCATGGCCTCAAGCTAAATGCCAAAAAGTGTATAGTCATCCCCTTTGGCAAAAACAAAGTGCCCACAAATTACCACATAGGTGGTAATCCATTAAGTACAGAAGAAGTAATTAGGGACCTGGGGACCCAAGTTGATAGCAATCTCTCATTTGACAACCCCGTGGCCAAAGTGGTTAGAAAAACATTTTATATAGCCCATCTAATCATGAAGGGATTCACATCTAGATCAGGGGAGGTCATCGTGCCTCTTTACTCATCCCTCATCAGGCCCTTAATTGATTACAATGCTCCTTTTGGGATTTACCTTTCCTGACACCTGCAGCAACTGGAAAGGCCCCAAAAGTACCTCACCAAGAGGATCAAAGTGCTCAAACAGATGCCATATGCTGACCGGTTAAAGAAACTCCAGCTCTACTCAGTGGCATACCGCCTGCTCAGAGGCGATCTGTGCCTGACGTATAAAGCCATGTCCAACCCGGAATTAATGGACATGCTGCACCTCAGAAAATCCAAATCCCATCGAGCTAAGCGCTCGAGAGACTTGAATCTCAGCACTGAAATAAATAGGACATGCTGGAGGGACAGATTCATAACCCAGAGGCTCCCTTCACTCTGGAATAAAATCCCAGTCCAGGTTAGGCAGAGTCCCTCATTGACTCTCTTCAAGAGGAATCTTGATGAGTGGATGGGAGATCGTAGGTTTACCCCGTGTATCACTTCTGTGTCACTGTTAGACAGAGGCACAGTATACTAACCTCAAAAAAGGGCATAGCAAAATTAATTTAAAATGGGTGGCGAAAGCCAAACACACTCTGGCTAGGCTTATAAATGCCCTAGGGCAGATAGCCTAGTATGAACCTATGAACCTATGCAAATTTAGTTATGACCCATTGGGAATCTGGGCATATTTTCAACAATGCTTATATGACCTGCATAAAATATTACACAAGGTACCTGGACAATTTATTTTTAATTTGGACCGGTACCGAGCAGCAATGATAAGAGTTCCTTTCATATATTAATAGTACAACTACATTTCTACAATTTACTTATTCATTTAGTAGTGAAAGGATACATTATGTGGATGTTAATTTAACTCTGGGGAATGATGATTTTACATTATCATTCAGGATTTTCAGAAAACTTACTTTTTCCAACTCTTATTTGGATATTTTGAGCTATCACCCTTTTCTTCAAAAAAGATTGATGGCTAAAGGGCAGTTAGTCATGGCAGTGAGAATGATAACTTATGAGTCTGACTTCTTTGATGAAGTTGAATTCATGCTTAATATGTTCAGGAAAAGGGGATATCCTGAAGATCTTTTATATAAAGTATGTTATGAAGTTGTGCACAAGAGGAGAACAGGTTTTTACAAACCCATCCTTGGCTGCCATGTGTCCTCCCTAGATGTCGGTAGTGATAATCTTGCTGTCAACAATAATTTAGGTGGCAACATTGAATATAAAGGGATTTTTTTTCATTTATTACTACCTTTAATTTACATAGTAAAGGTATAGTCAATGTCATTAAGAAAAAACTGGAACCTGTTTTCTCTTGACAAGGGCATTAGTGACCTATTGGGTGATACCCCAAATATTTTATTTAAAAGGGATCTATCTTTTAAAAATCTATTGGAGACTTGCAGCAATTGCTCTAAGAGACCCAGTAGTAAACCTTTGGGAAACTATAAATGTGGTATTTGTAAACAAAGAGCATTTTCAAATTGGGCAAACCAGGATACTCGTTAGGGGTCATTACAACTGCCTATCTAAAAATGTAGTTTATATTGCTAAGTGACTACACTGTCCTGTATTTTACATAGACAAGACTACAAGAATGATATGTGAGAGAATTTATGAGCATCTTTTGGGTATAAAGAAAGGAAAACTAACTAATGCTTTAAGTAAGCATATAAGCAAATTTCAAGAACATGGATTTCATTTTACAGTGGTTCAGCAAATAGTTAATGACTTACAAGGGAAAGTGTTACCAGTGCAGTTAGATGTTTGCAAATTAAAATAATACAACTTTATTTATTTATTTATTTATTTATTTATTTATTTATTGACATTTGTTAACTGTGTTGGTCCAGCTGGGTTTGTGGCCCATTTTCAGTGGAGACCAGAGGAGAAAAGCTCCATTAAACATATAGTTTACAGCAAAATAAATCTCCACGTCAATACTCAGATTTACTCTGAGCTACTGGACAATGGTATCACCTATACTGAGCCAACAGATATTGCCAATATACTGGCTGACAGATTCAGTGCCAACTTTACCCCTCCCCCCCCAAAGGACCAATCACAATACCAGTAGATTGCCAGGCACCTAGCATTACCGCTGCACAGGTTAAAACATCACTGTCCAAGGCCAAGAGTACAGCCTCTATGGGACCTGACAATATCCCTGGGTGTGTTCTACATGAACTACAAAATGAACTGACACCTCACCCATGTGCCCTGTTCAATCACAGCCTCACCTCAGGCTTTGTCCCTACTGAATGGCACACTGTTATAGTCATCCCTCTCCACAAAGGAGGAGCAACTAGAGACAGTGGGAACTATCACCCCATTAGCCTGGCATGTCTGATATGCAAAGCTATGGAATGCATCATCATGGACCTAATAAACAAGGATATAGGGAAACTCCAACCTCTGGATCCTACACAGATTGGTTTTATGAAGGATAGTTCATGTCTGCTCAACTTGTTTGACTTCTTTGAGTCAGTCACCAGAGCTGTAGATGAAGGCAAGGTGGTTCATACAGCTTACCTAGATCTGGCCTAGCCTTTGATAAAATTCCCCACTCAGGAATCATAGAAAAACACACTAAGCTAGGAATCAACCCCTATATCACTATGTGGGTTGCAAACTGGCTCACAGATAGAACCCACAGTGTGAAAGTAGCTGACTCCACGTCAGACTGCTGACCAGTCACAAGTGGAGTCCCAACGGGATCGGACCTGGGTCCTCTCCTGTTTGGTATCTTCTTCTCAGAAGTCCAGGCCAACATAAAGGGACTCTGGCTGACAAAGTTCACAGACAATTGCAAGCTGGGAGTCATTATTAACTCCCAAGTGATTTTGGACATCCTGCAGAAAGGCCTCACTAAGAGCAATGACTGGTGTCATAACCACGGCCTTAAGCTTAATGCCAAAAAATGTGTCGTCATCCCCTTTGGAAAAAAAACCATTCCCATGAACTACCACATCGATGGTAGTCCACTGAACACAGAAGGCATTATAAGAGATCTGGGAACACAGACTGACAGCAACCTCTCTTTTGGCCACCACACTGCAACTGTGGTCATAAAGTCCTTCTATGTGGCACATCTCATTACAAAGAGTTTTGCATTCAGGAAGAAAGATGTCATTGTCCCCCTCTACTTTTCCCTCATTAGGCCAATCATCGAGTAGAATGCCATATTTGGCATGTACCTCACTAGACATCTGCAACAACTGGAGAGGCCGCAAAAATACCTCACAAAGAGGATCATAGGCCTTAAACACTTGTCTTATATGGAAACACTCAAAAAACTCCAACTATTTTCTGTGTCATATCACCCACTTAGAGGCGATCTCTGCTTGACTTACAAAGACACGTCTGACCCAGCTCTGTTAGAAATGCTACAGCTAAAGAAATCCCAATCCCTCTGCACCAAATGCTCCAGAGACCTCAACCTCATAATCACAATCAACCAAATGTGCTGAAGGAACAAGTTCATAACCCAGAGACTGCCCATGCTAAGCAACAGACTTTCCATACATGTCAAACAGAGCACCTCACTGGCCCTCTTCAAGAGGAATCTGGATGAGTGGATGTGAAATAGAAAATTCACCCTGGGGATCACTCCAGTGGCTCTACTTGACAGAAGCACTGGAAATTAAGGTTGGGTGGTATGATGCCAGGGTAATGCTATGGGCTAGGCTTGAAAGCTCCAGGGCCATTAGCCTAGTACACACCTAATGCCTATATATATATATATATATATATATATATATATATATATATATATATATTTTTTTTTTTTTTTTTTTTTTTTTTATTTAACATTTGTTAACCAGGAAAGTTTGACTTGGAACAAAGGCAATTTTCAGCAGAGGCCCGGGGAGCAAGACTCCTGACATACGTCTTTTTAATGTGGGAGGAAACTGGAGCACCGGGAGGAAACCCACACAAATGCAGGGAGGACATGCAGACTCTGCACAGAATGCACTCCAGCTGAGAATCGTACCGGAGAACCTCTTGCTGTGAGGCGAGAATTCTACACACACACACACACACACATATATCTATATATATATATATATATATATATATATATATATATATATATAGATAGATATGTAGGTTTACTATGGTAAGGTCAAAGTGGGTTCAGTCAAACCCACTTCAGTCGAAGTCTGGAGGCCGAACTGGACAATGTTGAACCCGACATTGTCGAAGTATGAATCTCACCCCTATCTTGACCCATGTTAAAGCCCATTTCGAGGCCGAAGTCAAGTAATTTTTCAACAATGTTGGAATTTGTCATTGTCGTTTTCATGTATGTGGGTCGACAATCCCATCATTCAACGGGGTCCAGTTCGACCATACCATAGTAAACCTACATATACATATATACACATATATATATATATATATATATATATATATATATATATATAATATACATATATATATATATATATATATATATATATATATATATATATATATATATATATATATATCTATATAAACAGTTTTCTTTGTAAAATGTGAAAAAATCTAGCATGAACCTAAAAAAATGCAAGCATACCATAGCAACATCAGACGCCTTCTGTGCAAATAAATCTAAAGGAATCTCAACCCTCTATACTGCATATAGGTTCATAGGTTCATAGGTTGGTGCTAGGCTAACGGCTCTAGGGCCTAAACAAGCCTACCCTTAACAATTCCCTGGATATTTCTTCCCACAATATTTACTTCCCTGGACCCCTGTCTAGCAGGGAGACTGACGTAATCCCTGGGGTGAATTCCCTATCTCCCATCCAATCATCAAAGTTCCTTTTGAAGAGCACCATGGAGGCACTCTGCTTGACATGTATGGGCAGTCTATTCCAGAGTATGGGGAGTCTCTGGGTAAGGAACCTATCCCTCCAGCATGTTTTGGTCATTGTGATGACAAGGTTTAGATCCCTGCAGCGTGTGGCTCTGAGGGACTGGGATTTCTTTAAGTGGAGCATGTCCAACAGCTCTGGGTTTGACATGGCCTTGTATGTTAAGCAGAGATTGCCTCTGAGTAGACGATATGCCACAGAGTATAGCTGGAGTTTTTTTAGATGGTCAGTATAGCACATCTGCTTTAGGCCTGTGATTCTTTTAGTGAGGTATTTCTGCAGACTTTCCAGATGTTGCAGTTGTCTTCTGAGGTACATACCAAATGGCGTATTGTACTCTATGATGTGTCTAATGAGGGATGAGTAAAGTGGGGCAATGACCTCCTTTTTTCTGGATAAAAAGCCCTTAGTGATGAGGTGTGCCACACAGAAGGATTTCATGACTGTTGTGGTGATGTGGTTATCGAAGGTGAGACCATTGTCCACCTGTGTCCCTAAGTCTTTCATCACATTTTTTATGTTTAGTGTATTGCACCTATGTGGTAATTCATGGGTACATGTTTTTTCCCAAAGGGGATAACTATACATTTCTTGGCATTAAGCTTGAGCCCATAGCTCTGGCACCAAGCATCTGTTTCTGTAAGGCCCTTTTGTAGAATATCCACATAATTTGGGGATTCAATAAAGGCTCCCAGTTTGCAGTCATATGCGAACTTTGTTAGCCAGAGTCCCTTAGTGTTGGCCTGTACTTCAGAGAAGTAGATGCCAAACAAAATCGGTCCCAGGACTGAACCCTGAGGTACTCTACTTGTCACTTGCCTGGAGCTGGATTTGGAGTTGGCTACTTTTACAGTCTGGGTTCTGTCAGTAAGCCAGTTTTCAACCCATTGAGTGATGTAGGGATTTATACCCAGCTTAGTAAGTTTATCTATGATTCCAGAGCGGGGGATGGTGTCGAAGACCTTGGCGAGGTCCAGATAGGCTATGTGGACTGCCTTACCCTTGTCCACAGCTCTGGAGATTGATTTGAAGAAGTCAATCAGGGTCAGGAGACAAGATCAGCTCTTCACGTTCCCAAACTGGGTGGGGTCCAGTGTTTGAAGGTTGCCAATGTCTTTGTTTAAAAGTTCCATGATAATGCGTTCCATGCCTTTGCAGATTAGGCTCATTAGACTGATGGGATGGTAGTTCCTGGGATCCAAGTTGGATCCCCCCTTGTGGAGTGGGATAATTGTAGCTGTGCGCCACTCAGTGGGCATGAAGCCTGAGGTAAGGCTATGATTAAACATGACACTTAAGTGAGGTGCCATTTCATTTTGCAGTTCATGTAGCACACAGCCCGGGATGTCATCTGGTCCCATGGATGCTGTATTCTTAGCCTTGGAGAGTGCAGTTTCTACCTGTGTGGCTGTGATTACTGGAATTTGGCAAACATTTGGTATTGAGATGGGCCATTTAGGGGGTGAGAGGGGGATGAAGTTTGCACTAAATTGATCTGCCAGGATATTGGCAATATCCTTGGGATCAGTATATTTAATGCCATTCTATTGTAGCTCAGAGCATATTTGAGCATTGCCGTTTAGATTCTTGACATAACTATAGAATGCCTTGTGGATGTCTTTGGAATTTTTGGCAATTTTATTTTCGTAACTAGCTTTGGAGGATTTTATGAGAGATCTCAGCTTCTTACTGAGGCTGGTAAGGGAGTATTTTGTATCATGAGATTTTCCTCTTTTCTGCAACAGTTTCTAACTTCTGTTGTATAGTCTGTTTATGGCAGGGGACCATCAGATTGGCTTCCTTTTTTTGGAGGAGAGAGTCTTGGTTCTATTTGGGATGGCACGATTCATGCACGAATGGATGTTCTCTTACAGTGCCTTAGTGTAGGATTCAGCAGTCGAACTTTTAGCTCCCATCTGCATGGGTGTCATGAAGTTTGTCACTTCTGACTTGAGTAGCATGAAGTTGGCTTTGGAGAAGTTTTTTATGGATGTTTCCTTACTAGGGGTGGGGGTGGGATGTGGATGTCAAGGGTGATTTGCTTATGGTCAGACCTATCCAATGAGAGGGTGACCACTGGTGTGGACCATCTATCTCCCATGTTGGTAATGACCAGATCAAGGGTATTGGAGCCTCTGGTGAGCAACAGATTAGTTGATCCAGAGCATTGGAATTTATGAATTCCAAGAATTGTTGGGAAAAGTTGTTGGCACCCAAGTAGTTTTCCCAGTTAATGGCAGGGTAGTTGAAATCACCCAGTGTTCGGGTGTTTGGTTGTATCTTAATTTTGTCCAGTATGTTTAGAAAGGTGTAATGAGAATCTTGGAGAATGGTGGGGGATCTGTAGCAAGCTACAATTTGGATTGCAGTCTTACCTAGTATTAGTTGCACCTGGAGAATTTCAGATGCATTGTGTTGGGCAACTAGCCTAGATGTGTGGAAATCCTTGGTGAATATGGACACTCCTCCACCTTTAGAGTTTCGGTCTTGGTTTGGTGGCCAAAAGGTGTGATAAGAGTTGTAGCCTGGTATTGCAGGGGTGCTCTCTGAAGCCTTGAACCAGGTCTCAGTTACTGCACAGATATCAATGTTCTCCATTTTTAGGAGTGCCTTGAGAGAGTGCATTTTGAGGTTTAGACTTCTAGTATTGAGTAGCATTACCTTCAGATTTTGCATGCTTGTATCTATTACAGTGGTGGTTTTGTCCTTTGAACCTTGCCTAAAAAAGGCACTATAGGAATGGTGAGAACTTTAGAAAGTAACTTGAATCCCAGGGGTGACAGGTGCAGACCATCTCTGGCAAAGCATTGTGGTTTGTCAATCATGTCATCCCAGACAGACAGATACTGGATCCTCTTTGAATGATACCAGAAGCTTAGCCAATTGTTAAAGTCAATAATTTTGTCCTTATACTGTGGTAACATTCTGGGCGAAGGCAGGATGCTGCTCAGGGTTAGGGTCATACCTGCCTGGGCCACATGATCTGAGAGCTCTTCCATGTCTCTTTTCATGTAGTCCAGGGAGGTACATCTCAAGTCATTCACTCCAACATGGACAATGACAGAGTTGTATTTGTACTTGTTGTGGAGTGACTTGAGTGCATGCATTATGTGGCAGATCCTGGCACCCGACAGGCAGCTGACTGTAATTTTCTTCTTGTTCAGCCTGGTGAGTGGACATCAGTGTGCCTGACTATAGAGTCACCTATGACTAAAGTGTTGGGTACATTGTCTTGCCTTAGGGGCTGTTGTTGGGTGGCACACTGATGTTGTGAGCTACGTGTCACTTTGGTTGTGATTGGTGTTTGCGTTTCAGCTTTGGAGGTCCTTGTTGCTTGGGCAGGTTAATGTTAAGGGCCTCCGCATATATGGGTTTAGTGTTGCTATGTTTGGGTGTTGATGGTGTGAGTTTTGAAGACCTATGTGTTGCTTGAGGTGTATTGCAGGTGTTAACTTTCTCCTCTTGACTGTCTAGCACAATCTTGGCTGGAGAGAGCTTTACTTCCAGTTTGGCTATGTAAGTGTGTCTCTTGCAGGTTGTAGTGTTGGGTGGTAGGAGGAGAGTGTTGTCTGTGTACATGAGGCAGTTGGTGCATTGCTCCATTATGCCCAGATTCACAAGATGGACAGGAGAAATCACTGGAAGTTGACCCCTGGACATGCCTGTTTAGGTCCTTTTTTGTAAAGGACAAGAGCTGTTTTCCCTTACCTTTGCAAGGTACTTTGCAATTATAGGCTGTTTAGTGCCTATGGTTATTTTTTCCTTATTAACAAGGAGAGTTGAGTGATTGTATCAGCTTCAGGCTTCCTAATGCTTTTCAGCAGGTTCTAGAGCAAGTGCTAGTCACAGGGGTTCAGATTTTAGTATACTACTGATAAACCATATAGTGCTAAGGGAGAATTTCTAGAGCAGACTTTCTGGCACCTGGAATAATTTAACCATAGCCTGGAGGTGCTGCACGATGTGAAAAGTGTGCAAACACGCACATTTTAAGCCAGAAAGTTGAAAGGGATAGAAATCAGCCCAAAATGGCTAAAATTACAATTTCAGAGCTGGAAACCACTCCTGTAGTGCCAGCCAGGCAGTACAATGCTCACCACTCCCACTGGTAAGCAGTAGGACTTCCCTCTACCACAGCAATGTCTGAACATAGAGAATAAAGTCATGAAATCAGCAAAGCCTGGGATCTGGACTATACTAGATAGGAAAGGTTGGAAACGAGCAAACAAGATCGTTTTTGTTTTGGTAAAACAGGCTAAACAATCCAATAATACACTAAATGAACAAAGAAAAGGCTAATGCACTTGAGTGTGTAGCCCTAAACAGTAAATACAATTAAAACTCTACAACATTTACAATTTAAAACTTTTTAAATTAAGCAAGGCAAGTGCACAACTGAAAAATGATTTAAGCGGCAGTAATACAGTAGAATAAGTAGCTAGTCTACATATACAGAAAAAAAAAAATATATATATATATATATATATATATATATATATGTATATATATATATATATATATATATACAGAAAAGCAGCTAAAACACACTAAAACAATTCAGATGCAGTGCAACCTAGAGCATTTGAATTGTAGCAATATTAAGGCAAATACAGTTTTAATAAATGCACTAAAATATACTCTATATTTCCAAAATGTTTGAGAAGCACAGTCAGAACACAAGGATATTCAGACATTTTTTTCACAAGTTCTCTTAGCTTCAAGTTCCCTAGCTACAATGTTATATTGTTATGGGGTAGACTCATGCCTCTGAGCATGGTGAAGATGAAAATGAGGAGTGAACTCGTAAGAATTGCTAAATTCCAAACTTTTGGATTCATGTAGCATATGTAAACATAGTGTAGGCACTAACTCAGTGTTTGTTGCTAATGGATTACAACTGTGAATGATTAGTGGGAGGAAGAAGGAATACACAACAAAGTCAGACTCCCTACCTATATTGGGTGTTTCAGGCAGAATACACTTACAAAGTGTAGACGTAATTGTAGCAAGCTTTGAACTGGAAGTGAACAGTGCACATTTCTCATTTCCAGTGCACTAATAGCCAAACTCTACTTCCTTTAATGAAAAATGTATTTTACTGTCATGTAATATTGTCATACATTTTAAGGACAATGATACACTATACCCTGTAGACTGCATGTGTGAGTACAGCATACATAAGAGAAGAAAGGACACAATATAAATAGAAGACAGAGCTACACTGGTGCAAGCAATACTCGTAAATGTTTGTGTGATCATACATTGCCCTAAATATGTAAGCAACACATGTACAAACAAGTATGAGTGTACAAATGTTATATGTCTTTATAATACTGTGGTGGAAATGGGACTTGCACAATGATTTTCACTCCTGCTCCAAACCTGTTTCAGTAGCAAAGAGAGATAATACCCCCTTACTGTGTTTTCGATGTTCAGAAGTCTGAAAGTTCGAATCCAAGGTTGTTTCAAAATCAGTAATATGTGTTAAGATGTATTTGTAGATTTCTTTTCCTTTTACTTTTTTATAATACTAAAATTTGTGCAATGAACAACTTATAGCAAACATGGTGACATGAATAAATACTTTAGAAGTTAACGTTAAGTCACTTGTACAATAAAGACTGCATAAATAACTGCTGTGAATCAAGTGTGTGTATAGCACACCTGGTAAACATGATGACCCACACAATGTTGATCATGGTTCAACTTCCACATTTGTCTTTTAATGTTGAAACATAATAAATACGTGTTACCAGAGTAATGCATGTGTAGCTCTACTGGTCACATTGGTGCATCACTTGCCTTTGTGAACAGTCCACACAAGAAGCAGACATTCTCAGTTTTTAAAAGTATACATTTTTACTTTTGCTTTCCATCTTGTAAACCCACTAAGTGACATTGTGTGACAGTCAGCAACACCAGAACACCTGCAGACAGAAAGCAGACAGTAGACAATTTCAGAATTGATACATTGTTGCATCTTTTGCATGCCATCACTCAAACCCACTGAGTGGCATTGCACTACAGTCAGCAAGCTTCTACAACACCTGCAGGTCCAGAACACCTGTAGACAGGAAGCAGACAGTAGACAATTTCAAAGTGGATAGATTGTCTCATGTGTGGTTTGTCACTGTGCAGACATACTAAGTAGAGTTATGTGCCAGTCAACAAACATACATGGTAACTGATGTAAAAAATACAGTAGCTGGCTAGTTGTTCCTGTAGTAGCAGTTGGTAAGTGAACTGCTCATATGAATTACATGTGTGACTGAGGGTATACTGACAATTATGTTTCTGTAGTTAGAATTGTCTTTTCTGGCTTTGGATGGACTTCAGACTTCAATAGTACTCATACCCACATGAATGCATAAACCAGGACATTGCCAGGTCACACACACATACATGGTTTACCCCTCAATCTGTCATGTGTATTTATATATAATTAATGAACCTGTCTGACAAGCACTTCTTCTGCAGCAAGGCTGAAAAATCACCTATGTGGAAGAATATGTTTTGTCTATTTTGCATATGTTTGAATCCCACATTGTACAAATTAATTGTATCATTGTGTAAAGCCACACCAGAAATGTGTCAATACATAAAATTTATGCCCCAATACATGTCTGCAAAGTTAAATCAACTAACAGTTATAGCAGCAACCAACCTATAAAGTAATGGCAATTGTCAGAATAATCTTCCTATTTCAAAAACTGCTTTCCTCTCTGTGTGGCACTGTTGCTGTCCACTTATCATGCAAATGATGTTGGCATGGATGTTCAGATTTGCATACTAGCATTCAATGTGATAACATGAATTTGTGGGAGAACACTCTTAACAGTTGCTGTTTGACCTGAGTGGACATGACTGGTGCTAGAAGGGAAGGTGTTCAATTTAGTACTCATAGGTGGGGTGTGGAGAAGTCCAGAAACTTTACTGGATTCCTTGTAAGGCATCACAGCTGAAGGCTGCTGCAAGGGGACTACACTGGGTCTCAGTACAAATCTGAGGCCTGGAGTAGTCTGGCCAAGGCTGTTTCTAGTGTGTCTGTCATCCTACACAATAAAGAGCAATGCAGTCACCACTATAATGACCTCAAAAGGCACAAGTAGGATACACTCGACCAGTAGCTGGATGACTTTATGAATGCTGGCATCTTACAGTTATGTAAGTATAGAGATAAATTTAAATTAGATAGAAAGCTAGATATAGGTGAGGCTGGTGTGCATCATGTGATTCTCTTTTTTTTTCCTTTTTTTGTACAGCTCACCAAGAGATTGCAACCATCAGGGAAACCCATGATGATCATTTAGAAAGACTTAAGCAAGCAAGGGGTATGGCTGCAGCACAACATAAGTATTATTTTATATAAAGTATTGTTCTTCTATACAGTAGTGGCAAATTAAACATGCATACTTTTAATCTAAAAATCAAACATACATGCTTTAGTTTGTAGCACAAACCAACTGTTGGACTCAATTGTAATACTGCATTCAGATTATTACATAATAATTTCAACAAAATTGGAATACATGCCATGCTGTTTAATTAATCTGTATTATATGGTCAAGCTTATGTGAAATATACGTATATTGTAAGGATTACTTGGAGCAATCTTCAGTTATTGCTTCTATGTATTAAAAAGTATACTTAAATGTAAAAGTAGAAATAAATGATTTATATTATACTAATTTATTGCATGTCACATATAATGGCATTGATTATCTCTTTTTTCTCTTACCCAAACATTATCTCTCTTTTTTATCTTTATATGTGTGGTCACAATGTTTTGATGTCATTAATTTCTGACAGCTCACAAAATGCTTTTCAGTACAGAGAAGTAGGCCAACCACTGTGGCTCAGCCTGCCTCACTCCACTGGGTTCTGCACAAATGCCCAGCACATCTGGGACCTAACCTAACAGTACTGACTCTGTTGCTCCTACACCACCAGGGCCCAACACATCAGGTAACATTACACCAGCAGCTGGTGCAGTGGTACCCTCTGGGAGTATTGGTAGAGGTATGGTGCATGAGGTCATGGAAACCACCATTGATGCATGCTTCAGCTGGATGGAGTAGATGCTTTCTGGAATGCTGGGCAAATGAAAACATCAAGCATTCCAACAGCAAACTGAAGAGGGGGGCAGTGATGACAATTCTGAGGGTGAGGCTTAGATTCTCACTGTCCCTATGTTTGATGGGCATGAGCATTAGATGCCTCCTCCCTATCCACAATCATGGTTTCCCTCAACCTGTGTCCCTCATCATCTCTATCCCCCTTGTCTTGTTTGTCCTTTTTGTACCCACTTCCTATCCTACTTACCTGACCCAGAAATACCTATGTCCGTAACCCAACAATCCTCTCTTATTGAAATAAAAAATCTTAACTGCACACCTGTGCCAAATATATATATATATATATATATATATATATATGGGTACACTTCACATAATCGAATTACGGAAATCTCGAATTTCATATGGTCGAGATCATATGATCGAGATTTCAGTAAATCAAATATGTGTAGTGTTGAAAAATAAAAGTTTACTTACCTTAATACATTGCGTACACACAGAGGCAAGGATTCTTGTACGCTCTGTGTGTATGTAATGTTTTATTTTTTTGTGTGGTGTTGACAGGAAATGAGAAATCTCCCGTTTTGCGCTTCCGCATGCAGCGCAAGATGGGAGATTTCCCATTTCCCCACTGTAGCGCGATCTTGGAGTTGGTATATTTAAGTAGGGGGGGTGTGGGGGACACAGCCCCCCACATGGGGGGGTGCAAAAGCGAAGTTTATCTTTTTTTTTTTTTTTCGTTTCATCTCAGAAGTTCGAGTTTTCAAAACTCGATGTTTTGGTTTCGGTTATTTGAAGTTCGAGATTTTGTAAATTCGAGCTTCTGAAGTGAATCCATATATATATATATATATATATATATATATATATATATATATATATATATATATAAATATAGTTTTATATATATATATATATATCACCCCTGTACGTAGCTCTCCACTTTGCACATGTGTCTTCTTGACACAGTTAATTTGATCCAATTGACTATACAGTATGATTATATTGTTGTCACCCATCTTTGCTGAGGTGACAGTCCAAATTCAGCTAATATAATATAAATATTCATTTCACACTTTTGAAATAGTGCTATAGATGGTTCTTTCCTAATTCCCTCCTGCACATCCCTATATTGCTTTCTCTTCGTTCTTCCCCCTACTTGCTCCCCATTTCACCACTTTCCTATCTTCCCCATTTTAACACCTTTAATCTGGTCAAAAAATAGAATCACACACCACACACATAAATAAGAAGTCCACAATGAAGCCCTTCATTTTTTTCCCATGTTTTCTCAACATTTCACATTGTGCACTAATGGCAAGTGACAGTGAATAGCTCTTTACATCCAATGGCATGGTGCAGTTACCACCACGTAATGCTTCTTAAACCTGCTGCACTAAGGAAACATAAAGATAAATTAGAATAAAGTCCCTCATATTAAAAATTTCATATAAAGTATTTTTTTTACACTGATAATGTATAAATATGTAACTCCATCCCCGGGATTCAAGAACCTTGGCACAAGGACAGTTTTAGCCTTGCGCCGAGAATCCTCACTACAGATGGCACAGCAGTGCCATATGAATATGTATGAGGGCACGCCGCCACACCCTTGACATGCACAGGAAATGTGTGCAAGTGCAGGGGGCATGTGCAAGTGCTCTACGGAGGCGTAAACATGCCCTGACACTTGCAAAACCTACTATGCCTACTAGTAGAGCCCGCCCTAATAGTTAGTCAATAATTCAGTGTCCATGGTACCAAAATGTATGCTAAGTATACAAGAGTGTCCACGAACAGTGAAATAAAATCAAACACACAAGAATGCAGTGGAATGTTGAGCCCTGTCCCTAGAACTTTCACAAGTAGATTTCCAGTGTCCCTATTATAGATTTGAATTGCTGCAATATCAAAGGTGTAAGCAAAGCTCAGCGTGTTTGCATGTCACTGCCCTCCGCCGAGCATAGCTTACACATCATATTCATTCAAACAGAGAAAAACATGCAGACTCAATGTAAATGTCAATAGTGTAGTGTTTAGAATATCTGCGTAACAAACAGGCATTCATGGTTCGAGCCCAACAATAGCACATATCATTTTCCATGTGGAATGAATGTCGTTTTGACATAAAACCGACATAAGAATATCGCATGAGATATTTAACTTAAATATCATTCAAGCAAAGTGGCACTGTCATAATGAATAAGGTACTAGTAAGCAGGTGGAAGCACAAATAAGCAGCAGTAAACACATATAAGTACCAGTAAGCAAGTCTTAGTGCGCTTGTGCGGGTCTAAGCAGTGCCCAGCATAGGAAATGTATATAAGTATATACAGATATATAATATATACATATATATATATATATATATATATATATATATATATATATATATATAGATATAGATATATTTATATATATATATATATATATATATGTATATATATATATACACACACACACATATATATATATATATATATATATATATATATATATGAAGAAAGAATGACGTAACAATAAAGTATGCAAAAGGAATGAGAAGGGAACCAACAGCAACCCCAGTATTATATAGCGCTGTCAGTGTATGTCATATCCAGCTGGGCAGGAGTGAGCAAAGCACTGCTACTCACACTACAGGCAGGATATTACCAGTGGTAGTAACATTGTTGATCTGCTAAGATTACTTTACACACAGAGGGTAGTCCCTGGTTGGACTACCCAAAAATTGAAAGACTATTTGGCCATCCAACCATTACACAAGCAAAAGCAGGTATGTTCAAGGACTAAATGGTGGGAGAGTCTGAGAATACATGGGTTGGGACAACATACATATAGGGCCCCTAACACTTGGGAGAGGGCAATGTGTAGAGGTGTGTCATGGCTGCGATAACAAGTGGACAATGGATGGTATGTGTGTATGTTGAACACGGGTGGGGGTGGAGGAACTATGGGTATGAAATTATGGAGCCAGGCATGCCAGGGTTGGATGGGTTGGTTCTAACTGGACCGCCCCATGGAGGTCAGTGAGTTCGTTATAAGTATATATGATTACACACATGCAGACATCAATATGTAGAAGTACATTCTGTGTAGCACATTCATTCCATTTGCAGACATAAATAACATGAATGTGCCGTTACAAACCTCGACAGTAGATAGAATAATAGGTTGTGAGGAAGAGGGATGGGACGAAACTGCTAAAAGGCAGAAGTGTGTACAATGTCCGAAGTCAGTGATGTGCTGAAAAAATCAAATGTGAGGACTTTCCCACACATGGAATCATTCCTGTGATCTGCCTGCTACGGCAACGCCAATTGCTAAACCAGTCTATTTGTAAAAGAAATACGCTGAACACGTACATAATTAGGCTCATGTGTAATGTGTGCGTTACCACATAGTCATACTTATTAATCTATTGTGGTGTCATGTTAACGGGAGTAAGGATGTAATGAAGTTTAGACTCTAATCTTGACATAAACACATGCGTGTCCCATGTGGGACAACCCAAAAATTGTGAATAGTATTATTTTGGTCGCTCATGTCACCAATGTTTGTGGACTAAATGTTTGGGAGTTCTGAGGATATGTGGAGTGAGTCAACTGATGGGATGGGTCTATAGGAGTAGGGCGTTGCCAATGTGTAGTGGTGTGGATACACCGCGAATCCAACTAGAGAATGGATGACTGCAGTGTTAAGGAGGCATTGGGGTGTGTGTTTGGGGAACCGGGGGCCATGGGTATGTGGGTATATATGCAAATGAAGTAGCACAGCAATAGTGTAGTGATTAGAGCAACCGCCTAACAAACAGACATTCCCGTACCAAATCCCACTGCATCACATACCATTAACCATCGGTAATCTGTACATGAACATATTAGGACATCTGTCCACTGTATAACCTGCAAAATGTCAGTTAAAAGTTAACTGGAGTGAACTGTCAGTGTCATAATGAATAAGGCACTAGTAAGCAGGTTCAAGCATATATAAACACCAGTAAGCATGTGTAAGTGCATTTGCGCAGGGTATGCATTGCTTTACAGACACACACACACACACACCCATATATATATATATATATATATATATATATATATATATATATATATATATATAATTATAGTTGCAGACATATACATATACGTATATATTTATATATATATATATATGTGTGTGTGTGTGCGTGTGTGTGTGTGTGTGTGCGTATGTGTGTGTGTGTGTGTGTGTGTGTGTGTGTGTGTGTGTGTGTGTGTGTGTGTGTGTGTGTGTGTGTGTGTGTGTGTGTGTGTGTGTAGATATACACAGATATACAGCTATGATAGGAAACAGCACACAAGAATGACATATGTTCACAGGCTATGCCAATGGAAGCGAGGAGCCCAAGCAAGAAACATGAAACACGTAGCATGACCTTTCACCCCACCCAGCCGGACATGGGAAACATACGCACAAACAATGTAAAGAGTCCACTGCTCCCCAGACCACAGGCAGGATACAACCAGAGGGGTACACAGTGCACCCATGAATTCTAATCTTGAAACACATAGGAACGTCCCTTGCTGGACACCACAAAAATTGGCAAGACCAAAAGAAAGTGATAGACCAAACATTCTGTCTGGGGAGTATACATACTCGGAATACAAGGGTGGGAAAGCCTGATGACCCATGGGCCGAGACAATTGTATGAAATGGGTGCTGGGAAGTGTTGAGTGGGCAGCGTGTAGTGGTGTGTCCAGAACAGACCAGGACCCAAAGTAAGGATGGGTGCTGTTGAGGAGGTGTGGGTGCGGGAACTATGGGTAGCTATTTATGGGTCTAGGTGTGCAGGTGTTGGCTGATGTGGGCCTATATGGACAGCCCTAGGGGATGTAAGTGAATGTGTTCATTGGGCAGAGGAGTCGCCCAATGAGCAGACACACCCACTACGAGTCCCACTGAAGCAAAGTGTAATCTATATGGCGAGAAATGGAATAACTAGATGTAGATGCATATATGTAGAGGTATGTGTGCGTATATCTACCTATAGCAACATAGAGATAAGCCTCTCCCTCTCCATAGTACAAATGTATACATACAGAGGCAGAATACAGATACATATCCACATATAAATATATACATATGCAGAAACCCATTGACCCATATGTTGTTTTATGTATATATATATATATATATATATATATATATATATATATATATATATACATAATATATAGATATATATATATATATATATGTGTGTGTATGTATATATATATATATATATATATATATATATATATATATATATATATATTTATACAGCAAAATATAAATATACATGTATGCATACATATACAGATATATCTGTATATAGTAATGTGTGTATATATATATATATATATATATATATATATATATATATATATATATATATATATATATATGACTATAAATATACACTTGTATATAGCTAGGATATGATTCATCACTTGTGAGTTACATATGTTCACAGGCCGTGCATGTGGGGGTGAGGGGTCCAATAAACAAACGTGCAACATGTAGCATCAAACCCCCCCCCCCCCAGTTAGACCACTGAGACATACAGACACACAATAAAGGTAAACACACCACTGCTTCCCAGACCACCGGCAGGATACTACCAGTGGGGGAGACCTGCCAGGTCTAATCTTGAAACATAGACATCGATGTCCTTTGTGGGATACCAAAAATTAATGATCATTGGAGGCAGTCCCAGTAATGACTTATCAAACCAGGCTGTAGTTGTACATGGACCAGTAGGTTGTGCAAGCCTGATAACCCATGCGTCAACACAGTGTATGACATGTGTCCCGACATGGGGAGAGTGGGCAGTGTGTAGTGGTGTGTTTATACCCCACCTGCACTCACAGTAAGGATGAGTGCTGTAGAGGAGTGGCAGATGGGGGAACTATGGGTATGCAATTATGGCACTAGACGTGCAGGTGTTGGCTGGTGCAGTCATATTTGGACCGCAACGGGGATGTAAGTAATATTCTGAAATGGGCATAGCTGATGCCCATACCTCTTAATCCCTAAGAGTAAATCCACTGGACAGGCCATAAACCATTGGGGGAACAAATAGGGACCATACCTCTGAGCTGTCCCCGATTTCCAGGGATGTCCCTGATTTCGACTCAATTTCTAACTCTGCCCAACGTAATCCCTCCTAAAACTAGTGACATTTGGAGGAAAGGTGGAGAATTACACGTAATGAATAATGACAATAATTAAGAGTTACAAACATCATTTACCTCAGAAAATGTGTATGATTTCATATGCTCTGAGTCTGTCAATATGTCAGGATAATAGCACCAATAATTTAAATGTGTCCCTGATGTTGTTATGCCGTGTCCCTGATTCAGTTTGTAATTTTCCCCAATCGTATGGGAGGTCTGATAGGGACAGAAAGCATGTATTCCACTAACAAGATGATAGAATATTAGGTATGCAGTAGCATGACTCGGCTGAAGGATGTGGGTTCCAAAACCCAATTACTTGTTTGTATTGAAGAGTGTCAGTTGCCATGTATTAGCCAGACAGTTTTAGATTGTAAGAGGAACACACCAATAATATGAATCAAACTCTGGACAGGCCGTGGATTCCGTGCAGATGAAAGGCATGCTGTTGCCTAATCGGCAGCCATTCCCAATACTGTAGGCATGTAATCCGATGTAATAGACATCACAAGGTAATATCATAGTCCTCACTCCCACCCAGGGGTGTGAGTGTCAGATGCAAACACCAAATGCAGTGCATTTGCAAGTGCGGGAGCAAGCGGGTGTAAGCCTGTCTGGCTGCCAGTATGCAAGTATTACACTGGTAAAGCAATATAGAGGCTAACTGAGTGTAAGAAACTGTAACCAGAGGTTAGCATTGCTTAGCTCCACACAAACCCACACACACCTGCTCACAACTGCTTTAATTTGCCTTAATCACTCCATACCCAACGGCCTTGTTCTGCCCAGGAACAAAATAAACAGCCTCTGCAAGGCTCGAAACCAGGACCCTGCACTCACAGCTATTGTGATTTATCACTAAGCCATGGCAGATGTACAAACATTGGACCTTATCACAAACATATCATCCAGTGCAGGCATTCAACAGTATAGGAAATGTATTCCATCATGTAGATGTATGTGTGAGTGTTTATGTCCAGATATAGATACATACATATATATAGATATATCAGGAACATCCCATGTGACAACAAAGCATTACAAAGGAATGAAAAGAGAAACACCAGCAACATCTGTATTATGTAGTGGTGTTGTCCTCTGTAATATCTGGACTCCCTCATTTGTACATTGGCCAGCTACATCACTCTGTGCATTTTATTTACATTAACACAACAGTTCCTGTCCAATAATTATGTGAGAACAGTACTCTTGCAAGGTGCTGTTTGTGACATCATCATCATGACAAAGGTAAATGGGGTAACCATAGAGGGATTGGTAGTGAATTGTGTACAATGGGGTCGTCCACATCACGTGTACCTGGAACATTTAGGAGTCATGTGCATACTAGGATCATGTGCCTGAGAGACAGGGGTGAGGACAACTGGAGTATGTTGTGATACATATTAAAGGGGTTACATGTGTCCAGTGGACACGTGTGAAATGGACAGCTATGTATGGGGCAAATGTTGTTCTAGGAACCGATTGTCCTTTTATTTCCATAGGGTGAGAGTGGGATGTGGGGGAAGGAGAGTAGGTACGCTCGTGAAGGAAAGGTAGGGTAGGATGACAGACAAGACAGCATACAGGGTCAGTATATGGCACATGTGGGGGGATACACCTTGGACGGAGAGGGGTATTCGGCAGTCACAAGCCCATGAGTCACCAGATGGAAACAGTGGAAATGAGGTCCCCAACCACAGGCAGCCACCACTGGACCAAAACAGCTGCAAAGATGGCAGTACTGGGGGCTGTCTAGGAGGGCAGCCTCACTCTGTAAATGTGACACTTTGCCCTTGAGCTGGCATATCTGGCCTTGAAACCCCTTATTGAGCCTCCTATGCACCACGTCCGTGACTGTATGACAGAGGACATGTTCCTGTCTGGACCTGCTCTCAGAGGGGACAAGCCCCATCCTCAGTGGCAGTACCACCAGATGGTGGTGCAGAGCCAACAGAGGTGGAGGTCCAAGGCTGGGCCCCAGATGTGCTGGTGCCCGATGCCATGGCCAGGTGAACTGGGACAGGAGGTTCTGGAGGCACCTTCAAACCCATACAGCCTATGGTGTTGCAGTTTAAACACAGATATGGCTTAGTAATATTCAACAGTATTCAGGATTACGTATAACAGCATGTATAGATATGACCATCAACCCAACACAACAGATGGTATACATTTGCAGAGGGAGCACAACACATGCATATATACTGCATGACATCTGTACAAAGTGTAGAAGACTTATGACTGCAGCTATGAACAGTGGCCCATTACTGGCATATCAGTGAGACCCCAGAGAGTGTCTGTCATACCACTGTTTCATGTGACATATATCCGATCAGGAATTTGATGGCAGTAACTCATCACCATCACCATGTACTGACTGCAATCTTCACACTATGCTCCTGCAGTTCACAGATGTGTGTTCAGTGAGTAACACAGGAAACAAATGGTTCCACACACTGACCAGTCCACAGATGGCCCTACAGATGGGGGTCCCTCACAAATAGAGCACCGTCTTGTCAGTTTTAGAACATGCAGAATAGCCATTACCACACACAACTTGTTAAACAGGCAGTAGTCTCAATGAAGCATAGCTACACTTACATGCTGTAGTCATGTCTGGCACATCACCCTTCTGTCTTTAGGCTATTTCCCACTGTGTATGTTGGTTGAGGAACATCCAGATACCATCTGTGATGCCATTTACCAAACACCAGATCCAGGTACCACTCACAGCGACTGTCATGGGCAAACACCAACATGATGTTCCTAGATATTGTACTGTGTTTTTCATGTGATTGGCTATGGAAACATCATCACAGCTGTTCCACATGCAATCAGCTAGAGGAGGACTGCAATAGGTGCGGAGGCCATCACCTGATCATGACCATCACTTACAAAACACAAGCTGCTGCTGAGCAGGTGTATACCTCCACATCCACCAGAGAGTGTGTGGGAGGGACCGACAAAGGCAAAGTACCTCAGAGAAGGGCTTGGAGACTAAAACCTAGGCATCGTCTGTCACACACCTACCAGTACAGGGGGTCAAACCCCTGACTGACTAGTCATTACTATTACAAGTGCTTGCAGTTACTCTATGTGCCACAAAGCTGACATGTTGGTGTGCTGTAAGAACATATATGTGTGCTGGTGAGGGACATCTGCAACAGAGATATAGTAGACATACATTAGGTGTAGCACTCATGGCTGTCCACATGAACGGATGTCATTGTCAAAACAACCACACTCTCTAATGGACTCACACTGACACTTTTTGGCAGGCCCACAAATACACTTCCAAACTACTTAGTTTGCCACACTAAAGTAATGCACAGGTACTACATTCACCACAGGGGATATCCGGAGGTTCTATGGGCTAGGGCATGTGAACATGTTTGACATCTGTCAGTATGCCAATGGAAGTTATACTGGGAGTGACTGTGGTTGGGAGCATCATACCCCACACATAGACACAAGGTGCCAGTGCTGACATGCATGTGTGCATTGCTTCATCGGTATGTAGTGCTTGGCCTTGCAAGATGGCTGTACAAGGCTGGGTGATGAGTAATCCTTGGCATCACACCACCTGACAATGGTGTGCAGTGTGGTAAAGGGGTGTAGTGTCTGCAATATCCCACACAGATGGGTATTGTATGAACTGTCCTGACATCCTGGTTATCATTGTGTATTGCCATAGCTTTGCAATGCATGGCATGTCTGTGTTTGATAGTCCTTGACATGGATATTGCCTGGGATGTGCACATCCCACAATAATGTACAGTGACATGTACAGGTGCACCTGGTTTGGCTGGCACATTTTGTGTACACAGACTGTTATCCTATGATATGCCAATACTGGCCTGGTGTGGCAGGACCTGCATAAAGTCAGCAGGTTGACCCTGCACCTGCATTGATAGCAAGATACAGGTATTCCCTGGTGTCAGTGGCATTGGTCCATACAGGGCACATGTGTAAGGCATTGTATGGCCTCTGTGGATCACATTTGTTGGCACCACATATGTTGCAGGCCTCCAGGGGGGGACATAGTGAAGGCACATTGTCTGCAATTATGTGCATATTGTACTGCTGTACAGGGTGCCATGTCCTCTGCAGCCCACTGCAATCACACCATGCCTACTATCTGTCATCAATGTGCAGGGTACTAGCAACATAGTGGGATATTCTAGGCAAGTCTGTTTGTGTACAACAAATGGGTTCAGGACGTATTCCGTGTAATAGTAGTGTTGCATACTTTGTTCACCAGGCCTTTTGCCAGATGTAGGTGTTTGGCTTGCCAACACAGTCCCTTGGCTGACTGACATCTGTACTCCTCGTGAGGTGGACATTGTGACATATATAAGATGGACACCATATAGGAAAACTATAAAATCTGCTCCCCAATATGTCCAGTGGGTAGACACTCACAGCCACCGCCACACAGGCTCTGACAGTCAAACACACACACACACCCGTCATGTCTTGGAATAGAACCCCTACCTAACTAGTATATCACACTACAGCATTATGCAGTTACAGCATGTGCTATTGAGATTACTGGGTTACAGCAGTCCCAGAGGTGTATGTTTAGGTGGGTGACATCAGCAGGATTGCCAAAAGTGGTCATGTGAATTCACACACACACACACACACACACAAAACCTGTCTGGCATTAGAACACCTACCAAACTAGTTTAACACACTACAGCATTACGCAGTTACAGCACACACCATGGAGATGACTGGGTTACAGCAGTCCCAGAGGTGTATGTTTAGGTGGGTGACATCAGCAGGACACTGCCAAAGGTGGTCATGTGAATTCACACACACACACACACACACACACACACACACACACACACACACACACACACACACACACACAAAACCTGTCTGGCATTAGAACACCTACCAAACTAGTTTAACACACTACAGCATTACACAGTTACAGCACACACCATGGAGATGACTGGGTTACAGCAGTCCCAGAGTTGTATTTGTAGGTGGGTGACATCAGCAGGATTGCCAAAGAAGGGCATTCCAAGTGTACTGCAGGTTGTACATGTCTGTTACCTGCGTATACTCACTGTGTCCTGTCACGAAAACACATTTATACCTGCTTACAACTGCTTAAAAGTGTCTCATGCAGTCCTATTTGACAGTATCAACAAGGCTTGCAGGTCTTGAACCCTGGACCATGCACACTGAGGTCACTGGATGTACCACTAAGCCATCTGGATTGTACACATGATGCATGGACTCTCTAATGCACATCTTACTACAGGTATTCCACAGTACTGAAAACAAATTGGACAGTCACTTTTTGTACATATGTACAGTACCCTTGAATGTACTGTACTCTGTGAAACAACAAAGACAAGTCTACATCTGTACAACTGTCATAACTACATATATATGCACCTACGGGATGTGTACACACACACACATACACACACACACACACACACACATATATATATATGTATATATATATATATATATATATATATATATATATATATATATATATATATATACACAGACACAGCTATATATATATATATATATATATATATATATATATATATATATATATATATATATATATATATATATATATTTACACACACACACGTCTGAACACCCTTTGTGACACAAAAGGGTACCAAAGGAACTGACGTATACTCAAAACAGAGGCATCTCTTGTGTTATAACATTTAAATCATAAGCAGTTCACCAGAGAAGGGATGGTTGTTGTGCAAGTGGAATTTGAGGTGGGGAATGATGGATAATGTAATCTACCCCGGGGATTGTGGAGGTAGGGTGGGGGAATGATGTGTATGGACCTACACCCCAGTGACCACTTCTGTGTCACTGCTCGACAGTGGCACAGGAAAGCAACATACCCAACTGTAGTCGTGCTTGATTGTGTATTCTTTACCATTCCTAACTATGTAATACTTTGTAGACACCGGTCACCACAGATGGCTACTATGGTGAGCTAAAAGACATTACACATGTGCATGCCTGGCTACAGGGTAGTCACACACACAAACACTCAGACACTTGCCAGTATTGTATATATACGTCTTGCCTATGTAAAGCTAACTAGTACAGTGGTATGCAGTTGTGGTATGTGCCACAGAACACATACAATTACACTTACTCTGATTCCACTTCTGAGCTGGGTGACATCACAGGACCGATTACATGCAGTGGGGAGGGGGAAGAGAGAGGTTTAGCAGTTGACAAAGATAAAGGCCAGTGCAAAAGGAGGTATCTCTTTGGAATGCAGCAAAACCCACTGTCATGACATGATGCAGACACAAATACACAAACACTTGCTGGCACACACACTCAGGCATTTCCTGATACACACACTCATGCATTTGCTGAGATACACACACAAACACACACACTCAGGCATTTGAAGTCACACACACAAACACATGCACACAATTGCCAGTTGTGGGATCAGAACTCCTGCCTTTCTACAGATCACTATTACAGTACTACACAGTTATGAGACATGCCACAGAGATTACACATTCCAAGACAGTATGACTGCCCTTCTACAATTGAGGACAACAACAGAGAGAATGACAGTCACAATGTACATAGCTGTAGACCTGTGTGTTTAAAGTAGGTGTCCATTACAACCTGTATGCACAAACAAGACACATCATCCACAGGTAGGCCTGAGAGGTATAGTTGTAGCACAACAGGAACCTGAACTGGAGTATGGCCATCTGTGGAATGGACAACTACTATCACTATACAGGGTTACAGTGGGCATGCTCGTACACTTAGTAGCACTGGGTCATTTGGGATGCACAATGACTACAACTACACAAGGTTATACTGGGCATGCTCATACACTTAGTAACAAATGGTTTGTTGGACACTTTGACTCAAATTACCCAAGGTGGCAGTGGGTACGCTCATACACTTAGTAGCACAGGGCTGTTTGGGATGCACTCCGATTCTAACCACTGAAGCCCACAGTGTGCATGCTCAAACACTTACATGTACAGAACACATTATAATGGACTCCTATTGTAAACACACAGGTTTACAGCTAGGTACATCTTAGCTGTCAGTATATATGCACATCATACTGGTTTACTACCTGATACCTGCATGTGGCCGGTAAATTATATATCTGTGTCTGTGCTGTGTGATACACATGCATACATGTGCATGAAGTACTGACATATATATATGTTATGTATACACATTCATGCATGTGTGGACGTGACAGACAATAGGTTACCTGGGTTGCACAGGCGGATGCTACCTACAGCATGTGTCACACACCTTGCTGCCCTGAAAGGCATAAATTGATAGCAGGTTGTGGACAGTGGCATTATATGTGGAACAGTGGCATGTGCAAGCATAATGTGTGAGCTACCATGTGTAATGGTACTGAGGTGCAGGTGTCAAGATGACCTCTCCTGGCTGTGTTAGTAGTTGTCATTATTAGCAGGACTGCTACCCTAAATATATCTCACATTGGTCATATACACAAGTTCTGCTTCTGTCAGTCACCTTACATGAGGCATTGGCTGCCAAGCACATTAATGCCATGTGCAGTGATGTCATGGTATGGGTGGAAACTGCTAGACCAAAACTTTGAGCCAATGTCCTGCTGTTATTATGAGGTTGTCCAGTTTCTGTCATTCCGGGCTGTCATGAACGAAGGATGAGCCTTCAACACAGAGCACATGCATCCATGTTACACGTGTGTGTGGATAATACCTAGGTTGCATTTACCCATATAGCTGCATTCCAAGGCAAATGTCCTACATACAGAAGTAACACCCTGACATCTACATGACAATTGCATTGGATGCTTATGCTAACCAGTGCTAGATGTGTGACTTTAGTAATCCATTTGCTCAATGTAGAACCTACAAAGGGGACTACTGACATCTGTGCAGTGAGGAACTCCTGGCTGAAGGCTCTGTAGTGCACACTACCACCATATAACTCAGATACAGACATGTGGGCCATAACAGTGGCATGGACCAATCCAGGTGATGGTATACACATATTCATAAAGGCTACTCACATGTAAAGACCACTACTCCGACATAACGCATCACAGATGAGTCAGGTACAGGTGACAGTGGCAAATGTTGCATTCTAGGTCGTATCCTCATATACATCCACCACCTTGTTCCCAGACTACCAACACACATCCATATGTGGTATGACATAGTATGGTAGACCACTAGATAATCCTCAATTGGTGGACTGTACCTAGGCCTACATCAACTGTGCAAAGTACCCATGTACAGATACAGCTGCATAATGTGTTATGCAATGCAATAATACCACTGTTTGTAACCAGCTCAGTTGTATACATACCTGGTTCCCTTGGATGTTGTCAGCATTAACACGGTCAACTGTTGCTGTACACCAGTAAACAACACCCTCATGGTTGGATATGACCTAACGATACCTGCCCTGGATATGTACATCCCACACTCATACAACATAAATTACATTACCATAGCTTTCATTTTCCTTTCAACATACAGGTGGCTACAGTCATTCCACACATGCAGATGGCAGATAGCATGCTAACAGTACATAAGGTTCGATATCTATGTTGACAGAGGTAATATCCCCTCTCTACTGGTCACCCATGGCACATATCATATCATACAGCACCCCATGTGGCATGTATGTCTTTAGACATGTCCACCTAATGCAATGCCTACAAATATACCCAGATAACAGGACCATAGGACCTACACAAGGCCTGTATTGACAGACTCAGGGAAATCCAGCTATGCTCTGTATGTTCCTGAGTAGTCACAGGTGATATGTTCTTGACATGTACAGCCATGTGTGGCCACAGCTCCTACATATACCCCATGTCAATAATTGCAAGCCATGCATGCTGTGTGCAGTCTGGACATTAGCCTTAGTACCACAGTAGCTAGTACATGCTAGGGTGAGATGTGTACAAGCCACAAACCTCACACATGCTTGAATGAGTCTATTGCCTAGCTCTAACAGAGCACATTGCTGGCACTCTTCCAGTACACATGAGATGTGTGTGGAAAATATGATGTGCTCACTGTTGACCATTACAGTGCCCTGGCTTCACCGTATCACTGTCAAGTAACAGTTTATAGGGGCATGACATGGAATAATGTTGTGTGTGTCATGCTGATATATGCTGTTGTAATATATGTACACTTGGCTACTCGGTGAAAGTGATGGTGTCCTACCAGTACATGAATACAACATCCATTATAGTGTAATGCTCGGCTATATTTCACACATGGTGTGGGGAAGGTGTGGAATGTATCCTCTTGACCTGCTAGTGCATGTACTGATGTAGACCGCATATGTGTACATGTATTGATGCTTGTGTAGGTTCCATGTGTGTGCAGTGTTTGATGTCTGAAGGTGACTGTTGTCTTGGTACATCATGCTGTTGCAATACAGCTTCAACATTGCCAACTGTATATGGTGATATGCTCTAAGTACAGTAAGCTGTACATGAGGTATGGACGGATGTTTGGACATGACTACTAAGTGGTGGGGCTTCTTTGAAGATGAATGATTACTGAAGACAGCTCACTGGTGTGTTACAACCAGTCTTACAATAACCAGTGTGCCTGCTAAGGTTAGGTTTTGTTAATTCAATTGGAAGACAGACAATGTAGAATGCTGTAAGGGTGACAATGAAGGCAAACCTCATGACACCTGTAACAGTAATACCTCCCCTATGAATATATTGTGCATATATCAGCACAGTTGTCAAAGGAAACAGTCAGTAAGCATTGTACTGGATGCAATAGTGCTGTACATTTGTTGTACCTATCATGAGACAGGCAGGTGTTTGATTCACAGTACTGGCACGTGTGGGTGTGTGTGTGTCAATATATGTCATGTATGGTTGGGAATACATCCCACATGTTATCACTCTTCTGAACACTGTTGTTGACACCAGTACAGAGTGAAGTGCAGAAAAAAAGACATAGTCAGGTGGATAAACCTCACACATGTAAAGTGTCTGCATGTGTGTGACATAGGTGTATATCTTTGTGCATGCCAGAGTGTGTGTGTGTGTGTGTGTGTGTGTGTGTGTGTGTGTGTGTGTGTGTGTGTGTGTGTGTGTGTGTAAATGGCTGTCTGTGTGTATGGCTGTCCGGTTCCTGGATTGAGGCTGTATTTTACCATAGTGAAATGTTAATGCCTCCTCCCCCATCCACTCAATGCAATCTACCATTCCTGTTGATATCATCAATCGTAGATGGGCATACTATCCACCTGATAACATGTACGCCCTGGGGTGTGACCTGTTGTTACATAGCCTACTGATGAACCCCCTCCCCACATACACTCACTGCACTGTAGTATTCCTGTCAATGTCCTTGATCTTAGGCCATTTCAACTACCTGTGCATGTGTAATCTCTGTGGCACATCTTGTAATTGCGTAGTACTATAATGATGATATGCACATAGGTAGGGGTTCTCATCTGATCACTGGCAACTGTGTGTGTGTGTCAGAGTGTGTGTTACTGTGTCTGTGAATCCCTGAGTGTGTGGGTGTGTCTGTGTTTGCATGCTGTCATGGCAGTGAGTATTACTGTTACCCAATGAGAAGCCACTATTTGCACTGGCCTTTACCCTTGTCGTCCGGCATACCACTCCTTTACCCCCTCCGGGCTCCAGGTAACTATACCTGTGATGTCACCCACTATGGATTTGACAGCTCTGAACACAGTAGCTTTCTACACAGCTATCATGCTCTTGGATCATTAGAACAGTAAACATAATTTAAATATGGGAGAATATAACTGATGTGGAAGCTACAAAGTACATGCAGGTATTGTCATACTGACCTGTGGGTAGTCAACATGTACATATGGGACACCCACAAACAGCAATATCCCCTGGTTACATGCAACTACACCTGAAAGAGAAAGGCAGACCATCAAGATCAGCATGCTGTTAGTGTTGTTACATATGATACATACTGTCAAACGTACAAAATGCATTCTAAAACTGCAATACATGGTATGTCTACTGCCTGTCAGCACTACTCAACAATATTAATCTACAATTGTCTACCTAGTATGTTCACCCTGTGCATCAGACCATATGAACATGTTCCTGCACCAATGGTGTGGATGACAGGGATGCGGGACAGGCATCATCATATGCACAGGGTGATAATGTTTGCCAGAGGCCTAGGCTGTGCCATTGGATGACATCATGTGTGTGTGTGTTAGGGCCTGTGATATCACTGGGCGTGTGGATGTTATGTGTGTGTGTGCGTTGAGGTGCCCTACATTTGTTTCCAGTGTGTGTGTAGGCATGCACACAGGTCTGGCATATGGCTGGCCTACACAGGGGTATTATTGACAGTTGCAGACTGTACAAGGCAGGTTTCACAGTTCACGGTGTCCAGCCACGGCCACGTGACATCTGCCTGCCAGGGGTTGCACGGGCACTACAAGGCAGAGGACCAGATTGGGTACCATCTGATGACACATGTCCACTGGAAACGTGTCCCTGTTGGGACCGTCCAGGACCACATGCATGTGGCCTGCTGTGTCTTGGTGTGGACTGCACAGCACCAGCTGCACTGCTGCTGCTACCGCCACTATGGGAGCGGGCATGTGTAGTAGCATGTTCACATAGACCTTCAACAGGTGATGTAACTGACCTATGTCCATGTGCCCCACGCCTCACTCTCACCAGATATTCCAGCACAGACATTCCATGCTCGAGGATTGACATGCCATGGTCAAGGACTCCCACCATGTCACCCAATCGTCTATCCAAAACATCTGCAAGATGATGGTGAGCATTTGCAAGTGCCTGGATGTTGTCAGTTAATGAAAGGACTGCAACCCTCTGAAGCCTCAGACCTTCTCTGTTGTGACATTCAGCACATGCCTGTGCCTCCATTTCAGCCTGAAACATGCGTCTGGTGACTCCAGCTGATGTGCTTTATCTCACAGGGGCATGTTGGCCAGTGGTCCTCCTATGAGCAGCGCTGGGCACATGTCTGTGTGGGACATCACCAGCCTGTTGACTGGGATCATGGTGTGCAGGCACACCATCCATAGTCACCACACTTTTCTGTTCATTGCTACCACCCACCAATTGTCCTTCCTCTATGGCCAGTGGTGATGGAGTATGTGCAGGCAGGGGAACTGTGTGCGAGGATGAGGGGGAGACAGGTGGAATGGCAACCAATGACACAGATTCAGCCCTTGACAACCCTGCCTGTGCCTCAATCATACTATCAACATCACTGCTAGAGTCTGTGGGGACACTAACATCAGGTGGACTGCAGGAGGGCAGCGCACCTACATCAACACCTGTGAGGGGAAGACAGGAACTTTACATTATAAGTTATTCCAGACAGACAGACAGGGACACATGCAGACAGACGGAGACACACACACAGACAGACAAAGACACACACATAGAGACACACACAGGCAGACACACACACACACACACACACACACACACACACACACACACACACACACACACACACACACAGACACACACACACACACACACACACACACACACACACACACACACACACACACACACACACACACACACAGACACACACACAGACACACACACACACACACACACACACACACACACACACACACACACACACACACACACAGACACACATGCTACATGCAGGTGATATGACAGATGGCATTCAGCTTAGACAATTATAGTTTCAGCTTAGACAATTATAGGGGTAGTTATCATACATCCCTGTGTTGCACACAACAGCATGCATGTGTTACAGCAGATGGCATGCACCTTACACAATTATACTGGTGGTTAGCATACATACCTGTATTGCATCATTTGTGTTAGCAGCCTATGCCCCATACCTGCAACACAATGCATGCACTTTGCACTATTTCACCGCAATGCCATGGTGTGTGCAACATACACCACATGTTAACAGACCATTGCTGAACTTTGTACATCTGCCATTGATGCTTTGTGTTGGCCACCACCCCTATGTGTGAGGACATGAGCAGTAGGGTATGTCGACTGCATACTATGTTTGCCTGAGCCCTAGCTTGCATATCTCCCCCAAAGCAGTACATGTCTGTTCAACTTTATTCCGCCTACCCGAGCTGAGTGTAGATATTGTGCATGTGGCTGTACACACATGTTTGACATGGCTGTCCCTACTTTGCAATGGTGCCACAGACCAGCACAGGCTTACAGTACACCGGCCTGCTGTGTGGCATATGACCTTGCCAATCACATGTAGTATGACATGTCTTCTGCTGATGTGTTGAATGATATGCATACATGTGCAACACAATGGTATCCTTTCCAAGCTACAGTATGGTAATGGTGTCCCAATGCAGGGACATGTTATACTAACATGGGCCTTCAGCTGATGCAATGTTGTCTGTCCACCCTACAAATATGCAGGGACATACTGCACATTGAGCTGATGTGCATAGCCATTGCAGGGCATCATGTGGCTTCACAATTGCTATACAGTGTGAACTACTGACACAGTTCATAACCACGACTATGTTCACATACAATACATGTCTAATGTGGAATGTGACCCATGTCACTGAGATGTATACACAATAAACCCTAATGTGAAATGTGTGATACATGTCACAGAAGGGTATATGGATGATACCCCTGCACATCTGCAACCATATTACTGATACCTGGCGACTATGCCCACACATGGCTAACTTAGCAGTACTCTATGTCCTACATGCCATCTGTGTACCTCATACACATGAGGAGCAGGAATGACAGTGATGTCTGACACCAGCAAGGTGAATGTACTGTATATGTGGCTTGATATGGCTGTATGTGTATGTTGTGCAACACATGTATGTATTTGGATACTATATTGGTGAATGATTCCATGTTGTGACACACTCAAGATGTTCAAGACATGCTATGTGATGGTTTCATGTTATGCCTACACAAGCTGTGCATAGGACTGTATGATGTTTAGTGTTTCACATCTGGAATATGACCATTACACAAAAGCCATAGTTGTATTGTGCAAAGCCAATGCACAACAGGGTGAACACACATGTACATCTCTTCTACTGTGTGTGTTGCTTCATGTCTCTGGCCATCCTCCATGGCCATGACTACACATGTTTAGTCCAATGGTTGTGATGGCCATCTTATTTCACGTCAGTGTTATCCCATATGACATACACCCATAGATGTCATATGCTCCACTGAGGACAGGGTTATACAGATAAAGGGTGGTATGTATGGGATGTGAGACATGTTTTGCAGGATAGTTGTGCAGTGTTGCAGTCAGCCCACTACATGTCATGGACATGTCTGATAGCACATGACATTGTTGACATTCCTAACAAGGGTATACTCCACAAGGGTGTATCCTGTCGGCCGGTCATACTCCAGCTCCAACGCATTTAGAGTGTGTGCACACATATGCTTTCTGTACAGTACTGTTCGTATTCCCAACATGTGTAATGCTGATATGTAGTACCTGTTCCTACAGTGGAACACACCTCCACCATTGTATTCACTATTATCCACAAATCTGGCAATGACAGTTTGGAAGGTTTAGTGTAGGTGTTTCATATAGTCTTCAATTGTTTCACATAGGTAAACAGTGTGAAACATTGCAGGTCTGACCAGTGTCCATTAACAGGACCACCATACATTATGTGTATGTGTGTTATGGCAGATAGCATGCAATTAATATGTTCCATGCATTGTCAAGCCTGGTAAATAATAACAATCTCACCAGACACAGGCTGCTATCACTGCAAAATGCCAGAGGTATCTAAACAGGAGTGTCACAGCAGTAAGATTATTATCCACATTTGTGTGATAGCTACAGGTGCAATGTCCATGTTAGCACATAAGCCAGTACAAAACACTACACTATGGAGTATGCACATCTATTCATACATAGAGTAGCAGACTATAGTATGTGGCATGTGTGCATACATGCCTTGCATATGATGTTACATTACATATTGTACAGTAACACATGTAACTATGTGAAATATAGTTGTTTATTATGTGTAGTAGTGATTTACCAAGCAACTCCAGGCTTGGTGGTTAAGAGACACCCACCTCCACAATACCAGCTAAAGCTTGTGGATGGAGGTCTGTAGGTGCCCCCAGGTTGGCCAGTAGCTCCTCGGTACGTGTGAGTGGGGGCTGGGTGAGTGGCCCCCTACCTGTTGCACCTTGTTCACTGGCAATTGATTAGCATGCTGTTTCACCAATGTTATCATGTTAGTGCAGTTTTGGTGCACCTGCTGATAGATGCGATTGTGACCGGCAGCATCATTTACCCTCCTGCAGAGTTCCTCCCACAGGTCATCCCGCTGCTGTGCATCCTGTGACACATGGCTGAAGAGTGTTGTGTAGTTGTCGAGGAGGTATGGGATGAGGAACTCATCCTCCAAGCAGCTGTACGCCAACAGTCCGCTATATGGCATAGTTGGAAGACATAATGACAGAGACAGTTCACAGTAACTCACAGAGAAGTACAGCAGTACAGCTGAACATACATGTGTATGACATTTATTAAGATTACAAATATGTCTTTGCAAATCTACATGACACTAACACCACTGGCATGTTTAAGTCACACACATTTGACACCTACTTGTGATGTGATGTTATCGCCATATATGCGTGTGTCATGTGATGACATTGCTCATACACCATGTGGATGTTGTCTTAACGTGAGCATGCCTGTTTGCCTGTAGTGGTGTCTTTACCTATCAGCACATGCTTGGATGTGTTCACATTAATGCAATCGACCTTAATGCTGTGTATATGTCACATATATAGTCACACATAGCCATTAGGGACATGACTTGTGACCCTGCAGACTTGCAAGCATGTATGTGTTTTGCCATTTACATCTACATGGCACTGTACAGCTGTGTAGCATCCCGCCAAGTTTTGCCTGTGTTGCACATGTGTATCACATGGGACAATAGCTAGCCTGATGGTATTTGCAGGCTTGGATATCAACTATGGCATGTATGGTCATACTGATCTAGTAGGCTATATGCCCTGGGCCATTTATGAGTCTAGGCAGACAGATTACTTAGCTGTAGGCAACAGACAGGTAAGTTTCAGTGGCCAGTACAAGCAGTGCCACAGAACTGATACACATGGTTACTGATATATTTGGCATGTGGTCATCACACCATGTCACAGAGAGGGGCAATGTGCACCCTCGCTGGACAGGGATGCATAGTATGGCAAGAGTATGTTAAGTGTATGGGACAGGGATCTGTCAGGCATGCTGTGATCCTTGTACTAGAAAGGTGGATGTCCATGATGTATGTGTTTATTTGGGATCAGGATGTGTTAAGTGTAGCATGTCCAACACCTCTGGATTGGACATGGCTTTATTCAGGGTAGGCTGCATGCTACATAGTGCTGCTAGGGATTGGGAAGGGCAGTGTAGGCCATCTACACATGGGCAATAACCCTTAAAGGAAATATGTGATCTATTATGGGTCACATGGGTGTTGAGTATGGCTAAGCAGTTATCTCTATGTTTCTGGATGGCACCCTGTCACGATTAGGTGTGCCACATATGACTACCTGTCTTTTGTGGTGACGTAACTATCAAAGGGAAGTACTGTCCAGCTGCATCTCATGCACACAGTTGCCATTATGTTGACCGCTGCCTAGGTGGTAGTTCATGGATACAGGGTTTGTAACATAGGGGATGACAATGCAATACATAGCTGTCAGATTGTGGCCATACATCACACACCACACATCTGACACACTAAGGCCCTTCTTTATGCTGAACACAGCACACATTGAGTCGACTATTGCTCCTAGTTAATAGTCATTTGCAATCATCAATAGGCTGATGCCTTCTGTGTTAGTCTATGTGGTATAGATAACAAAGAGGGGGAGTACCAGGAATGACCCCTGTATTACTGTGGCTGGCACTGGTTTGATGTGCATGTATTAGTCATACACCTTCTGTAGTGTTGGTTCTGCCAGCAGTTCAGTTGCCAGCCACTACTATGACACAGGAATATACATCTAGTTTACTGAGTGTAGCTGGAACACAGTATGGGTGATTGCATCCTACAACCTGGCAAGGTCATGATATGCAGTGTGAATCAACCCTTCTTTCATCTACATCTGTACCGAGTACATCAATTACACTGACCATGGTTCATGGCCGTAAAGACCAGACTCAGCAGGGTAGCTGTGCACTATGTCCCATTATGAATGGTGTCTCCCCCTTTGTAGGGTGTGATAACTGTTGCTGTGCACCATTCGGTGCGTACACAGCCTGACATGGAGCTATGATTGAACATGATGTGCATGTGGATAGCTGAATGTTCTTACACTTGTGTAGGATACACCCTGGGATGTTGACAGGTCCCATGAAAGGTGTATGTATGGCTTTAAAGAGTGCAGCTTGTACCTGCATGGTCATTAGTACAGGGGTCCTGTAGTGTACATGGATATATTACTAAGTGTACCTTTTGGGGGTGGGGGGATGTGGAAGTGGGTTTAGGTTCTCAGAGACCCTATCTGGAGGAAAGGGTGCTATTTCTCTAGGTAAAGTACTTCCCATGCCATAGTGCTGTGCAGCACAGCAGGTCTTGTTGCCATTATGATTAATGACACAGCTATAAAATGCTCTGTGCTTGGCCTCATAATATGTGGCTGATTAGTTTCACAGTAGCTTTGCCTGGTTTTATATGGTGTATCTGCATCTTACTGAGGCTGACCAGGGATCATCTACACTCATGTGTGTTCACTCTTGCAAAAGTTGCTACCTTCTGTGGTACAGTTTAAAGCATGGTACCACCAGTTTGCCTACTTGTTTGTGTTGGGTTGAATCCTGGCTCTGTTTCAATGGCACAATCACTGCACATATGTGACTGCTTAAGGTTCATTTGTGTAGGATTCAGTATTTGCACATGCATTGTCCATCTACATGGGTGCCATGGCACTCACCACTCTGCTCTTTGGAAACATAACATTGGCATTGGAGACTAACTATGTGTAGCATACTGTTAGCCATGTTTGTGTGACTACTGTGATCTAGGTCAGTGGGGTCAATGGAATCCAACATGCATTGAGCGCAGGTGTTGGTACATGAGGCGTCTTCCCAGTTCATAATGGAATAGTTGAGAGTAGCCATTATTATGGTTCTGTCTCAGACCTAATCTTCTCCATTACAGCACATTATGACAGTTGGGAAGTCCATGGCCTGGTGGGTGATCTGTCTCAAGATGCATTTTGAATTCCACTTTGGCACAAAGGTAGTTGCTCAGCATAATGCATCTGATGTTATGCAAGTGCAATTGGGGTGGTGGTGTACATATCATTCAGGAATATGGACACACCTGCTGCCCATGTGTTCCAATAAAGGATAGTGGGCAAGAGGTGAGGTATGTGTTATAACATGGTCATGCAGTTGTGCTCAACGGAGCATTGAAACATGTCTCAGCCACTGCACAGATATGTTCTCTATATTAGGGATTAACATATGTGTGTCCATATAGTGTTTCTGACATGTATCATTGTGTAGCGAGACCCGCAGTTTATTGCTTGGCTGTCCCTGTAACAGCAGTTAACCCTCACTTGAACAATGCATAATGAAGGCACTTTAAGGGAAGCATGAGATCTAGGCAGTATCCAGTTTCCCAGGAGTGACAGGTGCAGGCCCTGTCTGGCAAAGCATCATGGTCTGTCAACCATGTTATCCCAGTACGACAGATACTGGATACCCTGTGACATGCACCACTACACTAGACAATTGTGGAATGCAATCCTTTTGTCCCTGTACTTCAGTATCATTCTGGCCAATGACAGAATGCTACACAGGCCTTGGGACATACCTGCATGGGCTACAAGACCTGACAGTTCCTACGTATGTTTCCATGCAGTCCAGGCTACTGCATCACAGGTCCTGCACAACAACATGGAATATGCCAGAGACATGTGTTCAAAAGGTGGTCTGAGTGTATGAGTATGTGGCTAATCATGGCAGACAGGCAGCTCACAGTATGTATGCCCTCGTATAGGTTGGTGTGTAACATAGTGCTAGAGTTTTCATTCACAAATGAGTACTGTTGGGCATGTTTCCAGTCATGTGTTCAGAGGTGTGGCACAATTATGCAAACTATGTCATACAGTTTGTGTATTTCAGTGTCTGTCTCTTCCTGCTGGGGGGGGGGGTCACTTGTTTGGCCAGATACTTAGACGCGTCTGTGAATGTGTGTGATTTCTGGTAGTGTGTGTGGGTGTCCTTACTGTGCTCTGGTAAGGGTATGTGTTGGTTGTGTTGATGAGCTGCATGTGTTAACCTACACCTCATGACTGTCCAGTCCAGTTGGGGCTGTAGACTTGGCTGCCTTCCAGCTTACCCCTGTAGCTGCATCCCAAACAAGGTGTAGGGCATGGTGTTAGGTGGGTCTGGCAGTGTACATGACATAGAGATTACATTCCCCCAGGATGGCCACATACACAAAGCTGACATTAGTAAACATCAGTGGACATGTCTGTATGAGCAGTCAGTACTAAAAGTACCAAGTACTGTATTTAGTTTACGCATTGCTTATGAAGATGTTTTAAACAGTGATGCTCACATGAAAATTTTTGTGTTATATACGTGACAACACTGGCTATTAGGAAAACATTGTAGCTACCTTTAGCAGCAATCCTCCTCTGAAGAGCACATCACATCCTGTTAGTTGATTACAGATGATGCAAGTGTCTACAGGTCTGTTTCCTTCTCTGGGTATATACTCACATACCCACCAGGACCATGAGCTCTGTTGGGCACAGACACCCACTCTCCAATCAGAGTCATGGATCAATAGACTCTGATGCCACTATCAACATGATCAGAATATAATCATATAGTGTGAGCCATCTCCTGTGATGCGGCTATTACATATGGGCAGCTGTCTCCTACATCTTACACTCCTACTGCAGATGTTACACTGGAGTTAAAGATGATATGCAACCTGTTTCATTACCAGTGCTGTGCACTACCTTACATACAGTATGTGCATGCGGCTGTTAGGTTGGCAATGAGATATTGGGCTACACAAACCTGGTAGTTCAACCAGTGTATCTGTACTCTCAATATCCACTCTATGTAGGTGTGCACATAGCCATTTGGTCCAGCACTGTAACAAGGGTCACTACACATTTGCATACATGTACTCATGTGCAGCTGTTATTGCTTGCAAACAATAGTAGAGAGGTGGATATTATGTGTTATGTGCATGAATAGTTACCTGGCTCTTCAAATTATCTTTGCTATCATGTTGCTAACCTATCAGATGAATGCTAATGCTATGTATCCTGTTATTGAGTACTGTAATTGCCAATAGACATAACTACTGTTTGCGTAACATAACAGAACTGCTATGTAGAATAGAATACAGATCTGCGTAGAATACTGCACATTACACAGTTATTGGCACAATATCCCACAATGCACACCATATTTGCATGGTAAGCCCACCTTTAACATGTTCACCTTACTTATACACTCATACATATGTCGACTGTTACAATATATCGGCATATACTATCCCGTTATAGCACATACTTGTTGGACCAATCCTGACACTGACAGTGGCTGGAAGCGAATTGGTGGGTTCCAAGCCCATATGGTCTCTTGTGGTGTATGCAGAGTGTGCCGTGTGACCTACAGCAGTACACACATAGAATACTACAAGCATTACTACTGCTCAACAATACATCGCTACAAGACAGCTATTTCCACTATATGCATTGATTACACTGTAATTCTTACAGTACAGGTACTACATACACAGACATACTACATGTTATATATACCGTCTTAGTAATCGGAGGTGTTATTAACTAGTGTAATACTCATTTTCGGTTCATCTTTCAGTGTTTTGTACTGTCCTACAGGTAGATACAGATAGTTTGAATGTGTGACAAGGCAATCTTTTATAGTTACTGATCAGTAACATGTGCTATCCCGATGACCAATTGGTGTTCCTAAGTAGTTAATTACATGCACATCAGCTGCGCTGCTACTGCCTTAGCCAATACCATGGCTACAGTGGAGTATAAATGAGTACTCCACTTGGGCGTTGTCCCTTTGCCTTACTTGTGAGGAAGACAGTGTGGACGTTTTGTTTGGAATCTATTGCAGCAGCTGTATGTAGACGAACAGTAATATATTGTGTGTAATGCCTAGAGGATTTGGTCTAAATGTGAGTACTGCTGTTATATTTCTTAACATTGCTACTTGTGCAGGGTTGGTCTGCACCTAATACTTCTGCATATGTTTCAGTCTGGCCTGGTTGTTTGACCAGCTCAAGGCTGCATAGCTATGCAAATAATGTGAGGGAGTTTACAGTGTGCTTACCAGACTTATTTAATTTGGTATTACTGTGTATCACACTGTGCTAATAATCAGTACTCGGTAAAGCTTCCTGGTGTACGAACATTTCAACCCTCTGAAATGGGACTAGTTCATACAAACCCTTTTACATCAGCAGCTGTTCAATTGTATAACGCCAACTATTTCACATAGTGAATATATATATATATATATATATATATATATATATATATATATATATATATATATATATATGTGTGTGTGTGTGTGTGTGTGTGTGTATATATATATATATATATATATATATATATATATATATATATATATATATATATAGAAAACCAAAAAATGTCCAGCACTCTTACAAATTTTCACAAAATATGTGACAACAGCCGTTTTGAAGGAAGAGCTTTATTCAAGCCATGCGGTCACCCCACAGACCGGTTTCGCTTTCACCAAAGCGTCATCAGTGTGTGACGACAATCACGCTGGTGCGTGTTTAAATACAAAATCTTAATACAACTGTTAAAGAAACATCTACTAAATATATTTTTTTACAATTATTGTACTGATGTAAAAAACTATGTGAACCTACTATTCTGCTACTCTAAATTATTTCATGTATTGATTATAAATTCAAAATAATTCAAACTAATTAATATATACCTATTATGGAATTACCAATGGTCATTAAGGCCAGGTTTATATAAGGCTCCCAGATTAACTATCCACCTTCGCTCTTTATGATCTAATACCTTATGTTTCTCTGCATCTCTTAAACTCATGTCTGTAACTTTATCTATACCTACAAATATGAAATGTGCAGTGGAATGACATAAAATATGTTTATACAATGCACTACGCATTCGATGACATTTTATATCGCTTATATGTATAGCTATCCTTTGTTTCAATGTACATGACGTCTGGCCAACATAAAAAGCCCCACATCTGCAAATAGCCATATATATCACCCACGATGTACTACAAGTAATCAAACTTAATATGTCATATACCTTGCTAGTATTTGTAGAAGTAAAGGAAGTAGTTTTTGACATGAGTTTACAATATTTGCAATTACCACAGTATGTGCTGCCCTTAGAAGAAGTATGATGAATTTTAACAGTGTTAATGTTCTTTTTATAACTAGAAAAATGTTGTCCTATAGTTTTCCCTTTTCTATATCCATATAAACAATGGTCAGCCAATATATTAGACAAATAAGGGTCATTTTGTAAAATTGGCCAATATTTGTCTATAATCTGTTTAATCAAATGTGTGTTACTAGCAAATGTGGTCATAAATCTGATGTCTCCTGTTTTGGTAGATATTCCTGCTGGTTTATCCCTCAATAGCAGATTTCTATCCATGTCATTAATTTGTTCTTTGGCTTTATTGATTATATCCATATTATACCCCCTTGCTTTAAATCTGTTTACCATATCCATTTCTTGAATATTGTATTCCTGATTGTCTGAACATATGGTACGAACCCTCTGGAATTGTGCCTTAGGTATGTTTTTAAGAATGTGGGAGGGATGGCAACTATTGGCATGCAAAATAGAATTTTTTGAAAAAGGTTTTCTATATAATGTAGTTATGATTGTCCCATCAATAGCCTTTGTAACATTGACATCCAAATAATCTATAGTAAATAAATCTACTTTTCCAATAAATTTGATGCCATATTTATTAGAATTTAAATATATACAGAAATTCTTCCATTCTGCTAGACTACCATCCCATATAACCCAACAGTCATCTAAAAACCTTCGCCACATGGTCAATTTGTTTTTAAATGGAAAATCCCCAATATATATGCACAACTCCTCCAGGTAGCCCATAAACAGGTCAGCATATATGGGAGCAAAAGTTGCTCCCATCGCCGTACCTTTCACCTGTAAATACCAATTGTCATCATACCTAAATGCATTATGTTCTAAAACTAATTGCAGCATAGATAACAGAAACTGTATTTCTTTCTGTGTATATATACCTGATTTCTCCATCCAATAATCTACTGCCGCTATACCCCCTTGATGCGGGATACTGGTATATAGCGACTGGACATCTAATGTTCCTAATAGACTGTTGTTGGATACTTGAAGGTCATTCATTAGTTGTAGAAATTGTTTAGAATCTCTAATTCTTGCTGGTATCAATGCCAATAATGGTTTTAATTTAATTTCAAGGTATTCCGACAAAGGTTCTATAATAGAACCTCTCCCTGACACTATGGGTCTACCTGGAGGGCTGTGCAGACTTTTATGTATTTTGGGGGTTAAATAAAAATATTGAGCTGTGGGATTATCTACCTTTAATTGTTCAGCTGTCTGAATACTAATGATCTGTTGTTGTGTAGCCCTTAACAAGAACTTGTCAATGGTTATCTTAAATTCACTTGTTGGATCCGACATTAGAGGGCAATAGAAATCTGAGTCTCTCAGTTGCCTATTAGCTTCTGTATCATATTGGGTTTTATCCCAAATTACTATTGCCCCTCCTTTATCTGCTGTGGTAATAACCACATTTGTGTTTTGTGATAATTGAATCAACGCCTTATGTTCTTCCATAGTTAAATTGTGACTGAAATGCTTAAAAATATCAGTCTGTTTTATTTGTAATTCTTTCAACACCATTTGTTCAAAAATACGTACATTGTTGTTGTATATAGGAACAAAGTTAGATTTTTTAAACTTAAAATCAGCATTTTGCATAGTAGTCACTATTTCCCCTTGACTAGCAAAAAAACTTTTCACATTTAACACTCTACTAAATTCTTTTACATCTCTAACAGCATCTACATGTGATAAATAAAAGGATGGCACATAATTCAAACCCTTTTGCAGTAGTTTTATTTGACTTAAACTAAAATTATGTTCAGTCAAATTTACTATCAAATGGTTAACATCATTCACACTATCAGATGTTAATGATACATAAGAAACCGGATCTGTGGGGCCGCTAGCCCTCTGTGGAACTGTTAATCCATGGTGGTTTTTGTGTTTACGACCCCCTCTCCTAAAGGGGGTTTACTTCGCTTGGGAACAGGAAACTCTGGTGATAATCCACCTGCTAGTTCAGTCTCTGGTTCAGTATCCGTATTAGAATATACTGATGAACCCTCAGACGTACTGGCCGTGGACTGTCTAAGTATAGACCTGACTCGTTTTCGCTTTGGTCTAGTCTGTTTGTTAGTGTCAAAATGCACTCCTTTACGTTCTTGCCTCCAAGAAAAAATTTTATTATTTTTGAAGTCGTTCACATCCCTACGATATTTTTTTAACTTTCTGCCACGTAGTTCCTGTTCATATTTCTCCATATCTTGCATGAACTGAGTGTAAACATGCTGATAGTCTGGCTTATCTTCATATTGAAACGTGCACTGTTGGCTCTCATTTAACTGTTTAGTTAACACTAACAATTGTTGGTCATAATATTCTATTAGTAAACCCATGAACAGGTTAGAGGCAGTCAATTGTGTTTCACGCCATTTCTTTATAAAACCTGTATCATCTTTACCAAGGCCCGGTTCTAACTGTACCCGCAGGCCCCTCGGAACTATGTGAGCCTCTGTATATGCTCGTAGTAACTTATTATGCCAAACTATAGCACGTACCTTCTTAGTCAAGTCACCCAGTTTATGAAAATGTTGCCTAATGTCCATGTTCCCTTTATTTAGAGATCGTTGTTCTTCTGATGTTAGATCTACAGTAGAAAACACCGAGTAGTCATCTTTATCACTAGTTAGCTGTTCAAAATATATTTGTAAATCCCGTCGAACTGCCATCATTCAAGCGACTGCTTTCTCCTCCAAAACCATAAGCTGTATGGTACGCTAGATAAATCCTGCGTATACCAACAATACGATACAGCACTGGAACCAAAAAGAGCGTGAACCCAACACCAAAATCTTCCGTGCGCGTATCTGTAAGTGCCCGAGACCAGCACATAAATAGAAAACCAAAAAATGTCCAGCACTCTTACAAATTTTCACAAAATATGTGACAACAGCCGTTTTGAAGGAAGAGCTTTATTCAAGCCATGCGGTCACCCCACAGACCGGTTTCGCTTTCACCAAAGCGTCATCAGTGTGTGACGACAATCACGCTGGTGCGTGTTTAAATACAAAATCTTAATACAACTATATATACATTATTGCATATGTTTATCTGTACCTCCATAGATGTGTAGATGTTTTTAACCTATCTATATATCTACATATATATGTAGACCTGCATATATCGACATATCTCTATCTCTCTCTCTCTCTCTATATATATATATATATATATATATATATATATATATATATATATATACATATATATATCTATATAAGAGCATGCACAATTAATTGGGTACATGGCGGGTTGTCCTATTTCAACACATTCCTCCCTTTTGTTTTTTAACCTGTCTGCATATACTACTGGGAAAGTTATATCCCAGGTAGTTTAATGTTAGGTTACTCTGAGGATGGAGTACATGGTTTCAGGTTCTACTCCTGGAAGGTGTTATTATTTTACCTTTCAGAGTAGGCACTGGTAGGGAAAGTGTGCATAATGTACATTTATGTGGTTGTGAGCAGGTTTGCCTGTGGTCTGCACGATGTTAAGCAAAAGTCATACGTGTGAAGTGCATTTCCGTTTACCATGTATAAGCACCGCTTACCATCCCGCAAACATTTGGAATCCCGCTTACAACTGCATAAGAGTGCTTGAATCCACCTGATTAAAAAAGCCCTTATTCTGGTCCTCAAAGTAACCTAACAGCCCATCAACCCAGGACCATGAACACCACAGTCACTGACTTTACCACTAAGGCATCTGAGATATGTACAAATGTTATGCTGTTTAGAATATACATTGTACTACAGACATTCCTCACTACTGAAAACAAATGTAACAGTCATTTGGTGTACATATGTCTGATACATGTTAATGTTCATATGTTTGTGAAATTAGGTGTTGCAATATGACATAACAGGGTGTATTATGAATGAGAAAGGTTCTTGCTTTGTGTCCTTTTTATATTATCCCCATACTCCATGTATGCCCCTCCAGTTCACTTATTGGACATCCGACCCAGGCCCTCCTTGTTGCGTGATTGCATTACTCATCATTCCTCCCCCACCCCAGTCTTCACATATACAACAACCCCCCTTCTATGGTGAATTAGGTTAATATTAATTGTTAAAATACCAGAGCTGCATGTGTTTTGTATGCATTCCAATTCCTTTGGAGTGCTACTGTGTCACTATACTATACATATATATGTGTGTGCAGACATCACTGACACATGTAGATATATATATATATATATATATATATATATATATATATATATATATATATATATATATTTCATATGAGTTTGTAACAGTAATACATATGTAGACTGGAATGTGTTGGTTCACAAACTACTGTACATTATAATGTACTGTACATATGTACACAAAGTGACTGTCCCATTTGTGATCATTACATTGAAATGCATATGGTATAAGGTATAGTCTCAAGACAATGAAACATGTGTAAACCTCTGATGGCTTAGGGGTATGTTCTATGACTATAGTATGCATGGTCCAGGGTTCAACACCTGCGATGCTTTACAAATGTTTTTTACTGCAGAATAAGGCTCATTTAACCAGTTGTAGGCATGTTTAAAAGTGTTTGTGTGACATTATAGAAGAGGTTAAACACAGTTAAACAAACTTTGTAATGTATAACCTGTGCGTGCAAACATGGCCACATCTGCTAACTACTCTGAATATAACATCTCACTATGTGCTGACATAACATTACATTCTCTGTTGACAGTACTCTCCAGCACACATGGGTTTATATGGGTGTTTCGAATATTTATTATACAGACGATTACTACCTATATATGCAAGCTGTGGTTAAGGTATACTTTTTAACATGATAAACATCCCTGACTTTATCGGGATTGTAACCTCGAATGCACAGATACTATGCGGATGCTGTAACCATTACACTGTTGACATTAATGTTGCTTCCGCTTATTACCTGTTTAGATGATTTCTATATGTAAGCTAGGCAAAGCACAGGGCGGAGGCCCACAAACTCACTGAGCTTTACGTACTCTTGAAATAACAACATATAACAAATATATTCTGAGACAATACATTACATTCCTAATGACATTAGGCAGAGCCCCTCACTGACACACTTCAAGGGAAACCTTGTTGTGTGAATGGGTAACAGAGTATACACCCCTGGGCTCATGCGTCCCAGAACCATACAGCCAGGGGTTGGGGGAGCCTGCCCAGTTTGATAGCTGCAAGACCTGTTGGGAGAATTGAATGGTGTTGAATTGACACATTAACATGCCCTCTTTAGATCACTAAGTGCCCCTATCACCCTCCACAACCCCTGTCTTCAACAGTTTCCAGCAACTCTGCCTGGAATTGCTTCATTGGTTATGCTTGACAGAGGCTCAGTTACTTCATCAATGGTGCGGGGAAGGCCAACACATTCTAGCTATGCTTCTAATTGCCCTTGGGCAGATAGGTAGTAGGCTATCTGTGAACCTCTAATGTGCAGGCCATCACAGCCATGGTATGTGAATAAACAGACCTTCAGATCACAATATACAGTGAGAAATCACCATGTAGTCAGGAAGCAGTTAAGTAAAGCAAGAACATAAAGAACACTGATATTTAGTCACTCCAAAAGCCTATCTTGGAAGCTAGAAGACTTGTATAAGTTTAAGGCTTTCTATTACTAACCAGTAGGTTACCTACAGGGGAGATGAAAAACAAGCACAGATGGGGAACATACATGCAATGATACCATACTGGCCTATGTGTCAGCCTTACGCTTTGGAATACTAGCCAAGGCTATTGGTGCCCCCATTATGACTTATTTAGGAGAGTCTCGAAGGTGGATACCAGCTCCATAAACAGCACAATAGCAGATCCAATGAGGATTATGCTAATCAACACCAGGGGTTGTGATAACAACATGCATGCACTCACAGCACTCCTCAGGATGGACATCGAAATCTGTGCATTAACTGAAATCAGTCTTAAGGCTCCTGAGAGCACATCAGCACTACCAGACTACAATCCATACCACACATGGAGGGCTGTATCAATTTTCATCAGGGATAACTACAACTCCAGGTTAGTGAGGCAGCATGATACATCTTTGATCATCCATGTGCAGCTAACATCAGCCACAACTGCAATGTGGAATGTGGCCTGCTATGGATCACCCTCAATGACCCAGGACCTCCACTCCACCTACCTGGAGACAGTGGAGAACATGACAGTCCTAATGTATACCCTGGCATTGGTCATTGTCAACTACCATACCATTAACTGGGAAATGTACTCCGGTACTCACTTCCTGGCCCAGTGCTTCCTAGAATGTATCACCTCATATGCCCTGTATCAGGTGGTAACCTCCCTAACGTGAGATGGAAACTACTAGATGTGGTCATCACCAACATGGGCAACAGGTGCACCACAGCGGAGGTTAACCAGTCACTGGTTAGATCTGACCATGAACTATTCACTGTTTCCATACCCTAGCATCTCCCTCACCCATGGATTCCACAGTGTATACCTTTCCTACAGCTAAATTTACTCTACTAGGGACAGGGGTGGGGGGTTTCACAGCCCCCATGCTAAAGGGAAACTCTGCTCAAGATACAGACAGATTTACAAATGCAGTTTGTAAGCACCTACATGGATGTATGGATCGTGCCATCACTGGCAAACCAAGACTCACTCCTCTTAGACAAGGACACCAGTCTGGTGGAACTCTGCAATAAACAGGCTACACTACAGAAGTAGGACAGTGTTCCAGACACACAGCAAATCCCACAAAGGGCAGACATCTGTGACCACTTTTAGTATGATACTTAGGTCTCTCATGACATCATCCAAGGCTAACATCAGCAGGAGAATAAGCAAGGATTCAAAAAATAACCACAAAGCCTTATTTGGCTATGCCAGGGATCTATGTGGTAACACACAGATTTTCACTGTGCCGGTGAAATATAGCACAAAATATGCTGACCCTACTGATATCGCCAACATTCTTGCAGATACATTCGGTGCATACTTCACCCCCTAAAGAGCCCACAGCACTACCCGAAAGGTACAGTATTCCAACCATCAGGGACACACAGGTGGAAATGGCCCTCTATAACAGTAAAGCACAGCATCAATGGAGGCAGATGTTGACCAAGACTGCATCTTGCAAACTGTACAAGACAACCTGCCCCCTACCTAATTAAGCATTCCTACCTCAGCCTCTCAACAGGCTACATTCCTATACAATGGCGCGTGGCAACAGTTATTCCACTCCATCAAGGTGGAATCACAACTGACCATGGTAACTACCACCCCATAAGCCTCACTAGCCTGGTCTGCAATGGTATGGTTTGCATCCTCATGGCACTCATTAACAATGACATTGGTAACCTCCGAACACGTGACCCAACCCAGGTCAGCTTGGTTGAGTGCAGTTCATGCCTACTGAACATGTTTGATGTCTTACATACAGTCACCAAGATGTTAGATGATGGGGGAGGTGGTTCACACATACTACCTGGACCTCACCAAGGTTTTTGACATCATGTCCCACTCAGGCATTATTGATAAACACACCAGCCTGTACATTCACCCATACATCACAGGTTAGGTTGCCAACGGACTTACACACAGAACCCACATGGTACGACTAGTGGTCTCCAGGTCCAACTCTTAAACAGTCATGACTGGTGTCCCACAGGAATCAGTCCTGGGAGCCCTACTGTTTGGCATATACATCTCAGAGGTACAGGCAAACACAGGTGGACTATGGCAGACCATATTTGGCAATGACTGTGAACTGGGAGCCATGATTGATAGTCCAGCTGACACGGACATCCCTTAAGGGGCCTCACAGAGAACATCACAGGGTGTCAACAACATGGTCTCCAGCCAAGTGCCACTAACTGCATGGTCATGCCATTGTGGAATTTGCACCAACATATTAACACATAAGTGGCAGCCACTATTATACAGATGAGGTAATGGGGTATCTGGGGATTAAGGTAGATAGTGATCTCCCCTTTGACAATCATATCTCCACAGTAGTTAGGACATCCTTCTATGTAGGCCATCTGATGACTAAAAGATTCCCATCTAGACATACTGGGGTTATAGTGCCCCTTTACTCATCACTCATCAGTCCAATCATAGGGTATAATAACCTATGTGGGATGTACCTCAGAGGACACATACAACAGCTGGGGGGTCCACGAATGTACCTCAACAAGGGGAATACTGGCCTCCAACATATGGCCTATGCAGCCAGACTGAAAAAAACTCCTGCTTTACTCAGTGGCATCTCGTTCACCCAGAGATGATCTCCGCTAGCTAACACAGCCATGTCAAACTCAGGCTTGATGGATATGCTCCACCTATGGGAATCCATGTCACAGTGAGCCACACACTGTAGTGAGCTGAACCTAGCCACAACAATAATTGGAAGATGCTGGAGGCACAGCTTCTTGTCCTAGACACTCCCCATACCTTGGAGCAACATCCCTAACTACATTATACAGAGCCCCTCACTAACACTCTGCAAGAGAAACCTTGAAGGGTGGATGGGGAATAGTAAATGCACCCCAGGGATCCCACCATTGGCTCTGCTCCACAGAGGGACAGTTAATGAATCAATGGGGTGGCAAAAGCTGACACATTTTGGCTGGCTTTATGAATGGCCTCTGGCAGTTGGCCAAGTACCTACCTATGAATCTATACATACAGTATCTGCATATGCTGATAGCTTAATTAACTGTTCAGGTGTTGACGTACCTCAAGGTACGTCAACACCTGAAGAGTAAATTAAGCTATCAGCATGTGCTGATACTGTATGTACAGATTCATAGGTTCATAGGTAGGTACTTGGCTAACTGCCCAAGGGCATTCATAAGCCTAGCCAAAATGTGTCAGCTTTTGCCACCCCATTGATTAATTAACTGTCCCTCTGTGGAGCAGAGCCAATGGCAGGATCCCTGGGGTGTATCTACTGTTCTCCATCCACTCTTCAAGGTTTCTCTTGAAGAATGTTAGTGAGGGGCTCTGTATAATGTAATTAGGGATGTTGTTCAAAAGCATGGGTAGTTTCTGTGACAGGAATCTGTCCCTCCAGTATGTTGTAGTTATTATTGTGGCAATGTTTAGCTTACTACAGCGCATGGCTCACTGTGACATGGACTCCCATAGGTGGAGCATATCCATTAAGCCTGAGTTGGACATGGCTTTGTAGGTCAGCAGAGATCATCTCTGAGTAAACAAGATGCCACTAAGTAAAGCAGGAGTTTATTCAGTCTGGCTGCATAGGACATATGTTTGAGGCCAGTAATCCTCTTGGCGAGGTAAGTTTGTGGTCCTTCTAGCTGTTGGAAGTGTCTTCTGAGGTACATACCAAATGGGTTATTAAACTCTATGATGGGACTGATGAGTGACAAGTAAAGGGGCACTATAACCTCAGTATGTCTAGATGTGAACCCTGCAGAAATCAGATGGCCTACATAGAAGGATGTCCTAACTACTTTGGAGATATGATTGTCAAAGGAGAGATCACTATCTACCTTAGTCCCTAGATCCCCTATTACCTCTTCTGTATTAAGGTGGCTGCCACTTATGTGTTAATATGTGGGTGTTTAGTTTTTCCCAAATGGAATGGCCATGCTGTTTGTGGCACTTAGCTTAAGGCCATGACTTTGACACCCTGTGTCGGTCTCTGTGAGGCCCTTTGAAATATGTCTGTGTCAGCTGGACTGTCAATTATGGCTCCCAATTTGCAGTCATTGCCAAGCATGGTCTGCCGTAGTCCACTTGTGTTTGCCTGTACCTCTGAGAAGTATATGCCAAACAGTAGAGGTCCCAGGACTAAGTCCTGTGGGACACCAGTTGTGACTGGTTAAGAGTTGGACCTGGAGGCTGCTAGTCTTACCATGTGGGTTCTGTGTGTAAGCCTGTTGGCACCCCATCCTGTGATGTATGGGTTTATGTACAGGCTGGTGAGTTTATCAATAATACCTGAGTGGGGAATGGTGTCAAAAGGCTTGGCAAGGTCCAGGTAGTATGTGTGAACCACCTCTCCCCTCATCTAATGCCTTGGTGACTGTCTGTAAGACATCAAACATGTTCAGTAGGCATGCTCTGCACTCAAACAAGCTGACCTGGGTTGGGTCAAGTGTTTGGAGGTTACCAATGTCTTTGTTAATGAGTGCTATCAAGATGCACTCCATAGCTTTGCAGAACAGGCTAGTCAGGCGTATGGGGTGGTAGTTACCATGGTCAGTTGTTTTTCCACCTTGGTGGAGTGGAATAACCACTGCTATGTGCTATCATATGGACATGTAGCCTGTATAGAAGCTGCGTTTGATAAGCTTAACTAGGTGGGGGTTTAGTTCGTCTTGCAATCTGGGACACCATCTGCCTCCACTGATGCTGTGTTTTGCTATTTGAGAGGGCTATTTCCACCTGTGTGTCGTTGATGTCTGGGATACTGTACTTTTCGGGTATTGTTGTGGGCTCTTTAGGGGGTGAAGTTTGCATTGAATGTATCTGTGAGGATGTTGGTTATATCAGTAGGTTCAGTATATTTTGTGCTATATTGCACTGTCACAGTGCAAATCTGTGTGTTACCATTTAGATCCTCGACATAACCAAATAAGGCTTTGTGGTTATCTTTTGAATCCTTGCCTATTTTCCTGTTGAAGTTAGCCTTGGATGATTTCATGAGGGACCTAAGTTTCTTACTAATACTGGTCACGGATGTCTGTGCTTCTTGGGATTTGCTGTTTTTCTGGACTACTCTCCTACTTCTGTTGTATTGTCTGTTTATTGCAGGGGTCCACCAGACTGGTGTCCTTGTCTTGGAGGAGCGAGTCTTGGTTTAACAGTGATGGCACAATCCATATATCCTTGTAGGTGCTTATTGAGTGCATTTGTACATCTTTCTGTATCTTGAGTAGTGTTTTCCCTTAGCGTGGGGGCTGTGAAACCTCCCATCTCTGTCTTTAGTAGTGTGAAGTTAGCTGTAAGAAAGGATTTCACTGTGGTTTCCTTGGGTGGGGGAGATGGTTGGGTATGGAAATCATCAGTGAATAGTTCATGGTCAGATCTAACCAGTGATCGGTTTACCTCTGCTGTGGTGCACCTGTTGCCCATGTTGGTGATTACCACTTCTAGTATGTTTCCACCTCTGGTTAGGGAGTTTACCATCTGATACAAGACATTTGAGGTGATAAGTTCCAGGAAGCGCTGGGCCTGGAAGTGAGTACTCGAGTAAGTTTCCCAGTTAATGGTAGGGTAGTTGAAATCGACCAATAGCATGGTGTTCGGTAGAACTGTCATGTTTTCCACTGTCTCCAGGTAGGTGGAGTGGTGGTTCTGGGTCATGGAGTGTGATCTGTAGCAGGCCACAGTTTGCACTGCAGTTGTGGCTGATGTTAGCTGCACATGGATGATCTCAGAGGTATCATGCTGCCCCACTAACCTGGAGGTGTAGGTATCCCTGATGAATATGGATACACCCCCTCCATGTCTGTGTCAGTCCATGTTCTGTGTTCAAAATGTGTGGTATGGGTTGTAGTCCAGTAGTGCTGGTGTGCTCTCAGGAGCCTTAAAACAAGTTTCAGTTACTGCACAGATGTTGATGTTGTCCATACTGAAGAGTGCTGTGAGTGCATGCATTTAGTGATTACAACTCCTGGCATTGAGTAGCATAACCCTCATTGATTTTGCTATTGTGCTGTTTATGGAGGTGGGATTCACCTTTGAACCTTGCCTAAAAAAGGCACCATGGGGCTCCAAGAGCCTTGGCCAGTATTTGAAAGCCTAAGGCTGACACATGCAAGCCAGTATGGTATTGTTGCATGCATGTTTACCATCTGTGCTTGTTTCTCATCTTTCTTGTAGGTAACCTACTGGTAAGCAATAGAAAGCCTTAAACTGATACAAGTCGTATAGCTTCTAAGATAGGCTTTTGGAGTGATTAAGAATCAGTGTTCTGTATTTTCTGTCTGTACTTAACTGTTTTCTGACAACATGATGATTTCTCACTGTATATTGTGATCTGAAAGTTCTGTTTATTCACATATTATTTCTGTGATGGCCTGCATTTTAGAGGTTCACAGATAGGTAGAAAGCTATCTACCAAAGGGCATTAAGAAGCATAGCTACAGTGTGTGTTGGCTTTCTCTGCACCATTGATGAAGTAACTGAGCCTTAGTCAAGCATAGCCAATGAAGTGATTCCAAGCAGAGTTGCCCAAAGTTGTTGAAGACTGGGGTGGTAGAGGGTGATAGGGGCAGTTAGTGATAAGGGCATGTTAATGTGAAAATTCAACACCATTCAATTTCCTCAATGGGTCTTGCAGCTATAAAACTGAAAGGGGTCCCCCTTCCCCTTGCTGTATGGTTCTGGGACACATGATCCCAGGGGTGTATATTCTGTTACCCATTCACACATCAAGGTTTCTCTTGAAGTGTGTCAGTGAGGGGCTATTCCTAATGTAGTTAGGAATTTAATTTATAGTCTCTCATTTCATTTATGTTTTTATTTCAAGAGTAAGTGAAGCTCAGTGGGTTTGGGTGCCTCCGATCTTTGCTTAGCCTAGCTTACACATAGAAATCTTTTAAATAAGAAATAGGCAGAAGCAACACTAATATCAATAGTGTAATGGTTACAGCATTTGCATAGTATCTGTGCATTCATGGTTCAAATCCCAATAAAGTCAGAGATGTTTTTCATGTTAGAAAGTATACCTTAACCACAGCTTGCATAGTTAGGTAGTAATCTTCAGTATAATAAACATTTGAAACACCCATATAAACCCATGTGTGCTGGAGAGTACAGTCAACAGAGATTGTAATGTTATGTAAGCGCATAGTGAGATGTTACTTCACTGAAATATATATATCCTGAGTAGTTAGCAGATATGGCCGTGTTTGCGTGCACAGGTTATACGTTTTTAAATTTCATTTAACTGTGTTTAACTGCTGCTTTAATGTCTCACAAACACTTTTAAACAAGCTTACAACTGCTTAAATGAGCCTTATTCTGGAGTAAAAAACATTTTAAAGCATCGCAGGTCTTGAACACTGGACCATGCACGCCATTGTCATGGGACTTACACCTAAGCCATCTGAGCTGTATACTTGTTTCATGGTTTTTAGACTACATCTTTTACTATAGGCATTCCACAGTACTAACCACAAATGGGACAGTCACTTTGTGTACATATGTACAGTACATTGTAATGTACTGTAGTCTGTGAATCAACACATACAAGTCTACATATGTATAACTGCATCTGTAGCCATATATACAAACATCTACGAACACACTTCGTGACACAGAAGCAATCCAAAGGAATTGAAGTGTATACAAAACACATGCAGCTCTGGTATTATAACTATTAATATTAACGTAATTCTCCATAGAAGGGATGGTTGTTGTGTATGTGGAGTTTGGGGTGGAGGAGGAATGATGGGTAATGAAATTATGCATCAAGGAGAACCTGGGTTGGATGTTCAATAAGTGATTTAGAGGTGTATACATGGTATGGAGACAGTAAAAAAAGGACACAAAACAAGAACCTTTCTCATCCCTAATACACCCTGTCAGGTCACATTGCAACACATAATTCCACAAACATATGAACATTAACATGTATCATACATATGTACACCAACTGACTGTCACATTTGTTTTCAGTAGTCAGGAATGCCCACAGTAAAATGTATATTCTAAAAAGCATAACATTTGTACATGTCTCAGATGCCTTAATGGTAAAGTCAGTGACTGTGGTGTTCATGGTCCTAGGTTCAAGGACTGTTTATTTATTTTGAGGGCCAGCGTAAGGGCTGTTGGATGCAGGTTGATTAAGGCACTTTTTAGCATTTTAAGCGGGTTTGCATGACGGTAAGTGCTGCTTAAACATGGTTAAATGGATAAGCGCTTCACAGGTGTAAACTTTGCTTATCGTCATGCAGAACACGAGCAAACTTGCTTACAACTGCTTAAATGTGCATTAACCACACTTTCCCTATCAGTGCCTGCCCTGAGAGGTAAAATAATAACCACTTCCAGGACTCGAACCCACAACCACGTACACCATCCTCAGAGTAACCTACCACTAAGGTGCCTGAGATGTACCTATGCCAGGTCTGTATTCAGATAGGTTAAAACACAAAAGGGAGGATTGTGTGGAAATAGGACAAAACGCCATGTACCCAATGAAAGGTGTATGCTATATATATATATATATATATATATATATATATATATATATATATATATATATATATATACAGATGTACATACACATATCTATATATATATATATATATATATATATATATATATATATATATATATATATATATATAGAGAGAGAGAGATACATGTCGATATATAGAGATATACATATATGTAGATATATAAGGTTAAAAACGTCTACACATCTATGGAGGTACATATAAACATATGCAATAATATATATTATATATCTATATCTGTATCTATATACATATATATATATATATATATATATATATATATATATATATATATATATATATACACATACATACATGTGTGTATACAGCATCTGAAGTGTTCAAATCTGAGTATAAAATGGACCATAGCAATCACACATTCTGCCACATAACATATGAAGAGTATATGCCAATACACTATTACAAATATGTTCTATGGACATGAGCCAAATAGGGTTAGTCACCAAAGCAACTACAATGACTGCAAATATCCATGACAGAAATATACAGACATATTTCATTTAGCAAAACTTTATTACATTCTGATGTATTGCAAAAAGGATTCAAGGACTAACATTACCGGCATGCTATATAGGAAGCATTTAACAGTGCCTTAATGAATCAGACTGCAATTACCATAGTACTAGTCCACTAAGGGATAGGTGTTCACATAGGGAAAGAAGCCCCACACACATATAGAATATGTATAAAAGCAATTCCTACACACCTGCATCTGCTATGTACACCCACCAACATTTCCCCCACACCCAAACTAATTACAACAATACATACGGTCATACCATAACCAATTATTCACCCACTGTACGACATCTACAGAAACCTTGACATACCTGGACAGGGCCACACTAACATGGCCCTATGTGAAATAGTTGCTGTTATACAATGGAACAGCTGCTGATGTTACAGGGTTTGTTTGAACAACTCCTTTTTCAGTGGGTTGAAATGTAATTACACCAGGAAGTGTTACCAATTACTGATTATCAGCACAGTATGATACACATTTACACCAAACTAAAGATGTCTGGTGAGCACACTGTAAACCCCCTAATATTATATGCATAGCCATACAGCCATGAGCTGATCAAACATCTTGGCCAGACTGAAACATATGCAGAAGTATTACGTACAGACAAAGCCTGCACAAGTAGCAATGTTCAGAAATATAACAGCAGTACTCACATTTACACCAAATCTTCTAGACATTACACACACTATATTTGTGCTTGTCTCAATACAGCTGTTGCAATAGATTTCAGATGACACTTCCAGGCTGTCTTCCTCACAAGTAAGGCAAAGGGACAATGCCCAAGTGGAGTACTCAATTATACTCCACTGTTGCCATGGTATTGGCTAATGGAGTAGCTGCACAACTGATGTGCATGTAATTAACTACTTTGGAACATCAAGATTTGTTTATTTTTTCTGTGTAGCTCCATAAAGAATAGTCTGTTATTTGTAAATCTGATCTTAAAATGTTATATATTCTTGAAAGCAAAAAGTGATTGTTGCTATTCATGTCATTTACTTCACTGAAGAGTGAGAGTATTTTAGGTAAAGATTTTATGCTAGTCATTTGATGTATTTTAAATTCATTAACTATGTATTCTCTGAAAATTTGAATGTTTAATCAATTGTTCTGATTTATGTTATATCTGGCCTCGAGGTAATTTGGTTCTTGTATGCTATTATTACTTAAAAGTTGATGCCAGTATACTAAATCATTTTCTTTCATATAATTAATTATATGTTTTTCATCATATTCAATTTATTCTATGATTTTTTAAAGTTACTTAATATAAATTTAACAAATGGGGAGAATTTTTGTTTGTATTAGAAATACAATCCATTATTACTAAGGAAATTCTATTGGATTTTGTGAGTGCACTGTCTTTGTGTCAATAATAGTAAGTAAAATGCTTTTATGGAGACTTTTGCAGTTTGGACGATATTTAGGATATAACCATTGGCTTATTACTTTAAGGACTACTGAATCTGCATAGCGCTCTAAGTTTGGGAAGGCTATTCCCCCATCTTCCCAGTTTGTATAATGCCATGCATAAGCAACCCTTAGTTTTTGGGGGAACAATAGGAATTTTATCAACATATAATTTCATTGTTTCATTAATGTCTTTGTGGGAGATGCTATTTATGTTTGAAAAAACAAATGTTAGATGATATGATTATTTTTATTAAAGCTAATCTTTCTTCCATAGTAAAAAAACATTTTGTTCCACATATCTAAATGTTCTTTAACTATGGATGTTTTTTTTTTATAATTTGCATTTATGCTGTCCTTCCAGATTGGTCTTATTAATACTCCTAGATATTTAAGTGTGTTTTTTGTCCAGTTAAATTCACCATGATTTTTCAATATATTATCTTTTTTTTATTTAACACTAAACTTCCTGTTTTATCATGGTTAAATTTCAGGCCTGAAATCTTTTTGAAGGTTTGGAGAGATTTTATAATATGATCTATGGAATAATTTATATCTCCAATTGTTAGTAAAATATAATCTGCACAAATTTGAACTTTGGAATTATAATTTGAATGAACATAAAAACTACTTATATTGGAATTTGCTCTTATATAGTTGTGTAATGGTTCCACTGATAATGCAAACAGTAAGTACGATAATGGGCAAGCTTGTTTGGTACCTCTATAGGTATTGATGGGGATCTGACAGAAAAGCACCAATTTTGACATATGAAACTGAGTTTCCATATACTCTATTTAAGAGATCTATAAATTCAGGAGCAAAATTATAAATTTCTAATGTTTTAAATAGATAACACCAGTTAATGGAATCAAAAGCCTTGTCCAGGTCTATCCCAATGAGCAACAGTTCTTTTTTATTCTTACTTGTATGTTCTATTAAGGATAACAGTCTAACTACATTATCTTGAACTTCCCTATTTAAGATGAAACCCGTTTGATCGTCAGTTATTAAGTTGGGTATTATTTGATTTAGCCTATTTGCAAGTATTGAAGTAAATTTTTTATAATCCACATTTAAAAATGATATAGGATGATAAGACATTACTAGTCTGGGATCTTTTCATGCTTCAGAATTGGTAATATCATTGCATATTTCCAGGAGAGTATTGACATTGCATTCTTCCTGAAATCTTCAAAAGCTTCTAGTAATGTTTGAAGTGCTTCATCTGGTAATAGTTTATATACTTCTATTAATCCATCTAAACCTGGCAATTTGTTGTTTTTCAGGATCTTAATTCTTTCCTTTAGCTCTTTTAAGGTTATTGACTTGGATAACTTAGTGTTTTGCTCTTTTGTTAATTTTTTGTTTATATTATCATTTAAGAATGTATTTCTTAAATCATTATTACTAGTATTTAGATTGTCTTTATTTATGATATCATGATGTTTACTGAATACTTCTAATATGTCTTTTAAATCTGTTACATGTTTAGGTTTAGTTGAAGTTTCATCTATAAACTCTGTTATATGTTTAGACAGTGCTAACGTTTTCGACTTTACTGCCAATCTATGCATATTTTGGGGATTCACTGAGTAGGATTGTAACTTGATCCTTTCAAGATTTATTGCTACTTTATGATTCAAAATTTCTACATATGCTAAATTTAGTTGTTTCAATTCAGCATTTAAATTTATGTCATTAGTGTCCCTATTGTTTTTAATGTGTCAGTTATTGACTGTATTTTTGTTAATTCACTTTCCAATTCCTTTGTCTTAACTAAGTACCATTTTTTAAATTTTACCAAATATATAGGATTTTAATGTGTCCCATACAATGGCTTTGGAAGTTGTATTATTATCATTGATATCCAGAAATAATTTTATTTCTGCTAGTAGCCATTCTTTAAAACCTTTTAGATTAATAATGTATGGTGGTATTCTTTGTCAAAATATAAAATTATTAGGTTTAATGTTAACTTTAAAGACAATGACATTGTGGTCAGACATAGGACAGGAGATTATCATTACTTCCTGTATCTTATCAAAAAGGCTATCTGTAACAAGTACCCTGTCAATAGTTATTTTGGTACCGAATCTATAGGAATAATGTGAATATTTTAAAGAGTTTGGTTCCTTTAAATCATAGATGTCTCTCAAATTTGAGTGAGTAATGAAATTGCTTAGCTTTTTAGCTGAAGGGAAGATTTTAAAATTACCATGTTTAGTGGTGTTATTTTCAGAAAGGATGCAGTTGAAGTCTCCTGCATATATTAAATCACCCTTATATCTAATTAAGGTCAATTCAAGATATTTGTTTACTGTTTCCACACTGATACCCAGTATCCAATAAGTATTAGCCAATGTAACTTCTTTTTTATTAATTTCTAACGTAACTATACATAACATACCATTCTTATCTGAATATGAATTAAGTATTTTAGGAATTGGTAATGATTTCCTCCATAGTATCATAGTACCTCTTCTTTTGGTCCAATAGTGTGATTCTGCAAGTATTGTATAACCACTAATGGACATTTTACCTAAACCAATTTATATTATATGAGTTTCTTGCAAGAAAGCAATATCAATCATATTTGTTTTCATATATTTGACTAGACGTCCTCTTTTTTATTGGGTTGTTAAGATCATTAACATTTAAAGACATACAGTTATAAGCAAACATTTTTCTTGACACAAGTATATATCAAAGATTTCACTATGGACACATAATGTGTTATAAACATAATTAATAAACACTTAAAACTATATACAACTCTAAACATGGAATGTTTAATTCCTGGTTCGATAATCAAGTCATTGATACCACCTTCTAGTATCCTTGGAATGATGACCTACTACCATGTAATGCTTCTGCCTTAAAACATAAAATGTATTAAAATGTAGATAAAAGCAACTCTCCAGAGGTGTTACATAATTAAAAAAAAAAGGAAAACTACCTTTCTTAAAAACTACATCACTCTTCTATTTGTAATTCAGATTTTGAAACTGACCAAATTGATAGGATTTTACTAATAAAATCTAAGTTTAAAGTTATGCTATGAAAGTTCTACACTACAGTTTCATCTAAAGTTTACTAAGTTTAATAAAACCAGGCTTTTCCCACTATTTTATTATAAGTATGACTTTCCAACATATGTATAGTTGTCTTATTGTTTGTTTGTGTCTTTCGGCTTTTCCCGGTTAGAGGTTGTCACAGCAGAACTCCGGTCCACTAATGATTGGCAGTAGATATTTATGTGCTGGCTTGCCGGGCCTAACGCACAACCTTCAATGAAGGAATGCCCATTCACACATGTTGCCACACAGAAGACGCTCTAAATGAGAATCGAACAGGCAAAGTCTAACTGTGAGGCGACAGCGCTACCGCAGCACCACCACTGCAGTTGTCTTATTGTCTGACTGATAATTCATAAATAAGTTACAGATTTTAAATAAATGAACTTGGTATTGGCTAAATAAATATAAATAAGATCCAATATTGTTATTCAAAGGGAAATAATTACTATGGAGATCTGTTTTGAATTTGTCAATCAATAATACATAACTATTTAACCATTCTAACTTATTTTATTACAGCCTTGAAATCTATTTAACTTCTCATATTAAGTTAATGACTCATATGATTTCTTCTCTCTCTACCCCTTAGAAACAGTATCAACATATTCTCTTTCCATTTCTTTTATATCTTCCCTTTTCTTTTTTTTCTTTTTTTCCCTCTTCCCCTTTCTTCCCTTTTCTTTCTTTTTTTCTTCTTCCTTCCCCCCTCATAACAAATAATGTTCTCCTTTCTTCCTAAATAAGTAAACCAGTCAAACAATAAGAAGTTAATTACATAACCTCAATTAGTACTATAACATAGAGCTCTAACATTTTGCTCAGAGTAATGTTGGAAGAGTCTCTCACAGGTATTTGTTTCTAGTTTGTTAACTTTTAAGTTAATACTGTTACATGCTTTAAATATTTTGCATTGGTGTATGTGATAGACATTTAGCAGATTCACTATACAAGCAGTTAAACAGTTAAATATCTAGGAAACTAGTTGAATATCAAAGACACTATACTACTCAACCTTTAAAAACAGATCTATGTATATACTATTATATGAAGTTTTATTTCTGCCTAGGGGGATATTAAGTCTAGTTAACAGGAACTGATTAAATGTGTAAATGAATGGACATTTGTTTTACAATACCACATTACTTTCTATATGTATTTTAGGCAACAATAGTAATGCTTGTTAAAATAACTATCTAATTACCATTTAACATGTAGTGTTGTTTTTGTTTGAGAGTTATACTCCTGCATCTTTATATATTTACAAAATTACTAGACAATAAGACAATAAGATGAGAAATGAAGGGAAGAGCATATAAAGAAATCTCTCACAGTAAAGGGATTTACATATTATTAATAGCCTTGCATTAAGTATGCAAAATGCAGAGTTTAATCTGTAGCAAATCATGTTACTTTATGTTAGGGTAATAATATATATATATATATATATATATATATATATATATATATATAATACTATGTTACATAAAGCAGGGAAAAGAGGAGGGGAGAGGAAGAGAAGGTGAAGCTAAAGGAAGAGAAAAAGGGAAACAGCAGAAAGTATATAAATATATAAATGTATATATAAGTCTATGCATTAAATGAATATAAAATTTGTACCTTACAGATTGGTTTGTTCCCTGTGACTTCTAGGAATTCTACTTGTGGAGAAATATGACTGAGGAGATTGTTCCTATTGTTTAACTTTGAGCTTTTTAGTGGGTTTTTTTTTTTTATTTGTAGTTAATTTGCCATTAGTAGCTTGCCTTTTCAGGCTGGGTAGGAAAAAGTCCATTTCTTCAACTTTCTCAATTATGTTTTTCTTCTTTACATAGTCAGCTGCATCTTCAAGGTTGTTGAAAATCTTCTGACCTTCTGGGAGAATGATTTTGACTTTGGCTGGGAACAAAATCTGGACTTTAATGTTAGCTTTTTTCAAGCTTTTGATTAAGGGGACACATTCCTTTATTTTTGCCATTATTGTAGTTGTGTAGTCATTGTCAAACCTTATGTTTTTTCCATCAACTTGTATTGGATTTCCTGACCATTCAGTTCTTAATATTATGTCTTTATCCTGTGTTGTCAAGAATTTTACAATAATAGATTTTGCAGCTGTTAGATTTTTCGATAATGATAAGTTTGAAAGGGATCTGAGAGCCCTCTCGCTCCCAAAAGATAAAGATTCAGGAAGATTCAGTATTTTTAGTAACCACTGATTTAGGAACCTACCATGTCATTTCCTTCCATTTTTTTCTGGGACTCCGTAAATTCTGATGTTGTTCCTTCTTGATCTGGATTCCAAATCATCCACCCTCGCTAGCAGCTGATTGTTTTGTTTTGTTTTGTTTTAATAAAAAGTCTATCTGGTTATCACTTTCTATCTGTCTTCCATATATATCATTCATGGATTCTTCCACAGCTGCTATTTGGTCTGAATGCTTTGTAATTTTTTTCTTTCAAGTCATTTATTTGTTTTTTACTTTCTTTTTTCATATTTTCCATTATTTTCTCTAAATTATCTATCTTCACAGAGAGATATTGTATGCTTGTGATTATAGTCTGCAATTCCTTCTGCATAGTGCTTTCCTGAAGAGAAGCTTTTGAATGACTCATAGTTGGTAAAGACAGTGACAGGCAAACAGAACTACTGATAGCAAATTTCTTAGTAAGATGCCAATAGAAATGAATTTTCGACTGACTAAATTGTTTACAACATTAATATAATATTCTGTGTGAAAAATCTTGTTTTTTTTTTTTTTTGTTTTTTTTTTTCTGAGAAAAAATATTAAAATCCTCTCAGAAAAAAATCCTTTAAGGCAGAGCATCAAAAAGTGCTGTTATCTCCTTGGCATCTTGGCCACAGTCCCAAATTGCTTCTGTTTTTTTAGAACCATTAGTCTGATGAAGTGATGTTGACATTGCGAAAGTGCTTACTTTTTAGCCCTTTTTTTTGTTTCCAATAAATAGTTTCACCTTGCTGTGGTGGTTCAGTACTTTTTATTATTTTTACGTACAGTTTGTCTATTAGAACCGCACCCTCATCATTTTCTTAACTACTTTTGTTGCTGTATTACCTCACCTTATAGTCCAGCTTCAGGAGTCCACTCTCTATACAACAAACCTTTGTTCCAGTATACAGACTTCCCTCAGGTGCCTCCTTAGCTACCTCCCTCAAGCTTTGTAATGTAGGATCCATAAGCTGAGCCTGTAACATCTCTACCTCTGTAACTCTCCCCAGCTTCCCTTCTACAGGAAGCCTAGTAACTTCCGACAGCTGTGCCTCACTGTCTATCTGGGTACTACCACTCACCTCTGTCTTTACAGTCACCATGTCCAAGGGAACATCAGTACCTACCAGCAGCTGTGGCTCACTTTCAGACTTTCTGCTACAGGATAGCTCCTTCTCTGAAACAGCCACCACACCAGTCCCAGATTTAGGAATGAGATCTGTATGGGTCTCCCACAGGCTACTGGACCTGCATGCCTGTCTCAAAGCCTGACTGCATGTGACTGCATGCACACAAGGCACTGCATCATAAAAGTCATTCCCTAGCAGGACATCTGCAGCATTTGTGTAGATAAATATTCTGCATGAGACACAAACAACTGATCACTAATTTGTCCTGATATGGCATCAGGCTGATCAAATACAGCTTGCCCAAGAAACACATATAGGCATATGTTGTGCAACTGATGTAAGTATATGACATTGGTACAGTTGTAGGACTGGGTGCATAGTAACAGTGTGTGGAATGTGATGAATGACCAATGCTGTGTTTGGAGGTCTTTTCACACATCATTTATTCCAATAAATTTGAAATGCTATGTGGAGTACACAACTAAGCACAGATCTGTATGTGGATGCCACCAGGCCTACCCAACCAGAATAACTAGACAATCCTCTAGCTGACAGTTAAGATCGACTTACACATCTTTTGTCCAACCAGCTTTGTTGAGGACTGCAGATTGTGAACAATAATTGAATTCAAGTATAGCATTGATATAATGCAGACAGTATCAACATATGCAAAGGATTGCTGCCACTACCCACATGATTGAGTATTTTCTTCTATGTAGTACAACATCTGAATATGTGTGGGGCATCCACATTGAGGGTTATTAGAGTCCCATAGTTCTCAGCCCTCATCACACCAATAACTGAGTACAATGCACTCTTTTTCATGTACCTCCCAGCATATCTTCCCAGGATGAGTTAGTGAAGTGTACAGCATTTGCCACAGTGTTCTCCAACTGATTGTATCGACCATACCTAAGTATTCTTTGTGATGCACAACCACTAAGAGTTGATAGTGCAGAGTTCCCTTCAATGTGTTATGCGAGATGCACATGTGATTCAAGTTCCTGTGATGTACACAGTAATTGCATAGCTGATTGACAACATTGATGGCATGGGTTACATTCATAACAGTGTAGATTGTGCCATATATATGTCATGTACACTTGTCAACTAGCCAGGATTGCTCATAGTTTCAAATACAGGTATAACAGTATCCCACATAACACCTCCAACTGATGTTAATTTTTGAGGAAGATGTTCTTGATTCCTCTCATAAACTGCTGACTAATCATGACAGCTATACAAGTGTGCTCTGGCAGAACCATCTATAATTACTGACAATCACATATGTAATATCAAAAACATGAATTAGTGATGGTATTATGTTGATATTGTCAATGATTTGCACATGTGTCTGTCCGCTGTTGTCCATGAGCCTGTTGCTATGATTCCCATTTGGTTGAGACCTGTGCTGACATTGCATTCATATTCAGGCAACTCATTTTGCTGAGCTTCACAATGTGCACCTACCCCCTCTTATATATATCGTCCTTGATAAATGTCCTCTCAGCTGTTCATGTCAGGATGCTTATATCACAAAAACTCATCACCATTGATATGTCACCTTGTGTGACAGTTACTATATATACAATAACTAAGTGATGATATGACTATACCCAAGCAGGAGGTGTACACAGCAGTATGTACTGTATCACGTAGATATGTGATTAGTGTTCATGCTACAACTGTCTTGTCTTTGTGGTGTACATACATTGACATGGCCTCATCTGCTGTACATTACCATGTTTCATCTGTCCTCTTCCCCTGTGTTCATTCCAACAATTCATCTGTGTGTCCCTTTTCAATACAGACATACTCTCCTAAATAATTATTTATAATGCAGTCTATGTACCATATCTGCTCAGTTGCAAAACTTTTATTCATTATGCCTAAAACAAGTTTCCACACTACTCTGTACTGTACTGTATACACTTTCATGTGATGTGTTGTAACTGTATACATTGCTTTATTAAAAACTCTGTAGTCACTGTGGCTTTCCTCGCAGTCCTGCAGATCTAGTTTGCCTGTAGGTAAACAGGTGTACGTCTGCAGGTATTCGTGTTGCTTTACATGGTTTCCTGGCTGGCAATGCTGCTGCTGGCTACAAAATCATGCTTATTTATGTTTAAATGTGATGTGCGGCATGCACATGCAATAAGCACTGCTGCTTATCGTGCAAACACATAACCTCTGTATAGGCTTTGCAACAAGCCTACATGGATTTTATTGAATCTCAGGGCATATCTATTATGAAAAGGAAGATAAAGCATTGTTCCTCAAATGCTCACAAGCAGGAGAGTTGACGCAAAGCCATAAGTTAAACACGTGTGTGCTCTATCGAGTTTTATTGAGTGATTTTTAAGATGTTCTATGAAGGTCTACGATTCAATTTTATCATTTTTTTCCTAATAGGTAGGCATGCCATTTTGGGCATACATGTTTGACTGCCAGCATTGTCATTTTACTTTGCATCTGTGCTAAGCATCTGCAAAAACTATGGAACCATAAGCAACTAGTCTGCCTTCTTGAAGGAGTATTGCATTAAAGTTTGTTGAACTGTTTTCAACCTGTAAAGTAACTGGTTGTGTGAATTCATTAGGTTTCAACTCTGAAACCTACTCTGACAAACTTTCCCAAGCATTTTAAGTCAATACATTAGTTTCAATGCCAAAATCAGGAGGAATCATGCCAAGGAAGCTTCATAAAAGGTACAACTATATTGGACTGATTAGAAATTAACTTTGAAAGATATTGAACCTTTCACAAGCACTCTAGTTTCGTCATAAAAATAATAACCTGTCATATCTCAACACCCTACTCAGTTTTACAGATTAGATTCCCCTGTATTCCATCTAGAACCCATATCTGGTTTAACATTTTTCAACACAAAACTTACCACATTTTAGGACATACTGTACCCCCTTACAAAAAAAATGCTCAGATTCACAATGTTTGCATGGCTCTCAGTGGATACTAAAAACAAAATTAAAATCAGAAAGTCACCCTGGAAGAACTAGAAAAGGAAACCTAACAATACAGAGATGCACCAAAGTATTCTAAGTTTTTTCTAAATTTCTAAGTTTAATGAAAGAAACATGAATTGTAACAAATACTGCAAAAGCCCTCTACCATAGACAGAAACAGGAAAAAAACTGGTCTAGACGCAATCAGTTTTAGAAAGAAATAAAATGCTTAACAGGAACTTTAAATAACTCTTCAGATACAAAGTATAAACTAATGCTATTGATTCACTTCACTCCATCTTTGCTAATGACTATGCTCACTTTTTGCAGTCTACCATAACTGACATAACTAAAGCATTTCCAACAATGTATTCCTCCACTAACAAAGAGTAGGAACCTTCATCCCTTGAGCTATACCCTCTAGCCTTTTACACATCAACCTTTCACTTCTCTGAAATTTCAGTAACACAGACCCAGTCCCTACTTCTCAAACTCAACAATTCAAGACTTAAATCTATTGATCAACCTCCCGCATTCCTAAGGCTTGCAGCTGAAAAAAATCTGTAAACCCCTTACTAATATCTTTTGCTCACCTCAGCTACTGTCCAACTAGCATACAAGCATGCATTTATAATCCCTCTGCCTTTAGTCAATTTCCCCAATGGACTGAAGGATTATAGGCCTATTTCTACTCTGTGCCTTATTTCCAAAATATTTGTAAAACTTGTATACTAGCCATTACTCAAGTATAGTAAGAGCTATGGCTTTCTCAATGACTTCAGTACCTTTCCTGCCTGAAATGGCCTAGTGGGCTAATTAACTGCACTGTATTTCAGAGGATCCTGGGTTTGATGCTCAGCAGGGGTGTATTCTTTGTTAGGCTTGTAAGGGCCCCAGAGCTATTAACCTAACAATCGCCTATGATATAATTTATTACATCTTGAATGAGGGCCTTATTACTGCAACATGACAAAGGCTTTTGGAATTGTCAGCCATACACTTCTTCTCAGAAAAACTCAAAAGACTCAACTTTGGCGATAACTCTATTTATTACTTTTGCAGCTATCTAAAAAACAGAACTTTCCAAGTCCATAGCAATGTCTCGTCCTCAAAATGCTGGTAAATGTAATACAGGTACACCACATGGGCCTGTGTTAGGTCTACTTCTCTTCTTTGTATTTGGTAATGATCTCCCCTTAGAATTGCCAAATCATAAATTAATAATGTATTCAGATGACATGTTGATCCTCCAATCCAGCACTAGCCACTCTGACCTGCAAACCAAGTTACAGGACAATTAACCTTAATTATGTACCTGGTCTACTAACAAACTACTAATTAACTCCAAGGAAATCAATGTCTCTTTTCCTCAGCTAGTAAAATACCCACCAATCCTCCAATTCCCTTAACAGATCTTAATGGGAACATAATACTTAATGCCACTGAACAGAAGTACCTAATACTCAACGCTATAATTTCTTCTACCACACACACAGACTTAGTAACTAATAAAGCCCTTATTCAACTAAAACTATGTTACAAGATTAGTCACCTCCTATCGCTTGCTGCTCGCAGGGCAATTGCTAAAACTATTTTAATACCCAAACTTCAGTACGGCCTTCCTTATTTCATCATGCATTCACCCCATAGTACTTATAGAATACAGACTGCTGGGAAAAAATCTGCTGATTCATTTTACAAGCAGACCCCAGATACACCATGGCAAGTTTCTAAAAAATTCCAAATTGTTTTCAATGCCTCATAAGATCACTTTTCTTCTAAGTACTTTTCGTTACAAGGTGCTAAAATATGGTCTCTACCCCCTTTAAGAGTGAAAATACTTTTACAAGTCAACCCTTATGTTCTCACTTTCTCTCTAGTTTGCCCTCAATTTAAAACTGCTGTAGGTGCGAGAGCCTTCTCTAGATTGGGACCTACTACCTGGAACCACCATCCTACAGACATCAAAAATTTAGAAACAATTAAATGATTCAAAAATACATTTAAAGAAGTTTTCTCAGCCTCTGAATGTGGCATCTTATATGCAAATATTTCAGATGTATATAGGAGTTTATATGATTGCACTGTATGTTATGTGCATCTTAACTTGCATTTTGTATATATAATTTTTCTCAATGCACTATGACTAGATCTTTTAATGTTACCCTATCTGCAGTCAGTCTTACAATGTTCTGAATTTTTGCTATGCACTAATTTTGTATATGATATTGATGACTGAAAGACATACATAATTTCTGGTCTTTGATCTCAGGTCATTGCTGAAAAGGGTCAATGGACCAGTCCACTTAAATGGTGAACAAATCGTTAATAAATAATAATAATTCAAAGAATGCTTGTAACCATACATAGAAACTGAGGTTTGCTCTCTCAAAACTCTTCTGTTTTACGGAACAATCCTAAATTTTTTGTGGCATTAGATTTAATTATATTTTATTAGAACCTTCATCTGGCTTCTCTACACATTACTGACTTACTTTTTTTGAGCATCAGCAGCCTGAGATGCAAAACCCTAATAGACATAATTGCAACCACTGTTTTCCATAGGAAATCAGTGAGGACATGATTCCTAGTTGTGCACCTACAGTAATTCCTTTGTTTTGGAGATTTCTCACTTGCTCACATCTGCGAGACACCAGAATTGGTATATATATGCTCTGTGTGTGTGTGAGGTGTGGGGGGGGGGTCTTGTACCCTACATCAGGGGTGCAGTGGGGTTTGTTCCCATGCAAAAAAAATTTACAGTTCCTTTTTGCCCTTATATGCATCAGGCTAGTCCATAGACAAGTGTTATGAAGCACAATGAATATTGTTTGCATTCAGGTATCATAAGAGGGAACTTTTCAGTTTTATGTTTAACAGATTAATCATTTTTTGTATCTGCATTGTTTGCTTTAGAGTCTACATAAACCCCATTGTTATCAAGTATATTAGCTCACTTACCATATCCAGTGCTTCCTTTATCCTGTGCTAAATCAAATTTTCTTAGTAATCTTCCCTTTTTTGGTAATTTAAACTGCTGCACAGGATAGTTTCTCTTATCAGTAAGTTAAGCAAGTCAGTGAAGTTGTCTTATTGAATTCAATTACATAAGCATCAACAGTTTCCTGGGTCCATTGATTCCTTCAGGAAAGCAATAAGCTAATATAAGGAATGTTTTTCTTTGGTTCAGAGTGTGTATGGAATTTAGTTTTCATTACTGATAAGTTATGTTTTCCTTTATCTCTAAGACTAGAAGTGTTAAATACCTTTATTTCTTTTTCACTTGTCACATTTAGAAACATTCTACACTGGATTTTGTCCAGCTTCTTTTCAATGACACTCTTAATGAGACACACCCCGAAGTTTTGAATCCACAGGGGCATTCAAAGATTGCTGCACACTGATCAACAGCTTAATTTATAGGTTCATAAGAGATTGCTAGGCTAATGCCTTAAGCACCCTTACAAGGTTAGCTAATATAATCTGATTTTATCCAATATGTGTACCCTAGGGCTATAGGATGGCATAGGTTTATGCCTATGCCTTGAGTATTGTCCAGATTGCTTTTGTCCTAAAGGGACATAAGCACTACCCCATATGTTTGAAGAGAGGCAGGGAAAGGCTCTGCTCAACATGAATAGGAAGCCTGTTCCAAAGAAGGCATAATCTCTGAAACAGCTACCTGTATCTCCATCCTCTTTTGTTTGATTCACTGACTATGTTTAGATCTCTAGACTGGGTGACCCTTATGCATCTGTTTCCCTTGCAGATGTGTAGCAGCTCCATCAGGGCAAGATTTGTGAGTGCCTTGTAGGTTAGGCATAGTCACCCTTTAACAGTCAGTAGAATACAAAGTAAAGGGATAGGGATTTTAGTCTATCTGCATTGACATGTTGTTAACACCTTGTATTTCCTTTGTGATGAACTTCTGATGTCACTCCAACTGTTGTATGCGCATAGTCAAGTACATGCCAAATGGTGCATTGTACTCAATAATTGGTCTAATAAGAGCTATACCTTTACTTATAAGCTATGCCACATAGAAGGTCTTCATTACCAATGTGGACACATGGTGGTCAAAGTTCAGGCTACTATCTATGTACCTAGATCTCTCACCACTGAGTCATTCATAGGAGTGTGCTGTTAATGTTGTAATTTGCAGGTGTAATTGACTTCCTAAAGGAAATGGCAATACATTTATTTTTGCATTTAGTTTTAGGTCATGGCTTTGGCTCCAATTATTTGTTTGATTTAGGCCTTTCTGAAAAATAGACATTGCCATCCAGAGGCTTTCCATATTAGCCTTAACATCAGAAAAGTATATTCCAAACAGGATTGATCACACCACTATCAATGGCCCTAGTGACTTTCTCAAAGAAATCCATCAGATTTAGTAGACAAGATCTGCCCTTGACAAAGCCGAATATGGTTGGGTCTGGTGTTTGGAGGTTTCCTATGTCATTATTTATCAGGTCTGGGATTATTTTTTCCATGGCCTTACATATAAGACTAGTGAAAATTATGGGTCTGTAATTTCCCATGTCAGTTGGTGGCCCGCCATTATGCAGAGAGATGACTGTTGCTGTCCTCCACTCAAATGGGACACCTGATATGTCCTGATTCAAGCTATTTAAGCGACATCCTAGTATACCATCATGCCCCATTGAAGCCATGTTTTTAGCTTTAGAGTGTACAGCAACAACCTGTTTTTTGGTGATAATTATTAGGGAAGAGGTGGGGGAATTTCTTGGTGGAGAACTGGGGTGATTGGGAAGTCAAATTTGAGCAGATTTGCTATATCTTTTGGCAGAGTATAGGTGGTACAGTCTACAACTAATTCTGTACAATGTTTTGTGTTTTCCTTAAAACTGTGGACATAACTGTAAAATGCCTTATGGTTATCCTTAGCTTCGGAGCCTTTTTCGCCCCAAAGTCTACTTTCAAAGACTTAACTAGTTCCCTGATTCACTTATTTAGACTAATGAGGATATATTTGCCCTGTTGTGCACATTCCCACTTCTTGACATGATTTTCTTTCATTTCTTGTACAACCTATTAATAGCAGGGGTCAACTGTGGTGGCTTGATTTTGCAGTTTGTCCTGGGCTTATTTTGTCCTGATACTGCTATTTCTATGCATTTGCTTAAATGATCACACATGATTTTCGTGTATGCTTCTGCATAGGCTTCTGAGTTTTCTGTCTTTAGGTGAGCTTGGGAACTAGTTATGCCATCACTTAATATGAAGTAGTTTGCTTTAAAAAACTTCTTAAAGCTTTTTGGGGTTAGGTGGGGGAGGTCTAGTTTTACCTTTATTTCAAGGGAGACCACTTTGTGATATGATCTTAATATTGAGGAAATCAGACATTGGGGGGGGGGGGCAGTGCTCTTCCATATTTGTGATCACTAGATATAGGAAATGTATTCCCCTAATGGGAGTACAGACCAGCTGCACCAGGGCATTTGAATTTATAAAGTCAAAAAAAAATTGTACTTGCATGTCTGTGGTAGTGTATGCCTCCCAGTTAAAGGAGGGGTTAGTTAAAATCACCCATGAGTATGCTATCAGGCTGGATGGTGAGTGATTCAAGTAACTTCAGGTATGATGTATGGGATTCCTGGTTCATTGCGGGGACCTTTAGCTAGCAAGAATATGATAGTGGATTTCCCCATAGTTAGACATGGTATAACTCAGTTATTTCAGCCCTCCTAGTGTTAAAAAAAGAAAAAGATAAATAGGCTAGTAATTAAACTACCTAGATGCCAGCAAACAAGTAACTTGGAAAACATAAAAAAAATCAACCAGAAAAATTTAAGAGAAAACAGTGGCTGGGAAAGACCCTGCAGCTTCTCAGCAAAAAGCAGTTAAAGCTTCGGCAATGGTTAACAAATGGCTTCCAGTAATTTAAAGGAAAAATAAATCAAATATACTCAGAGGTGAGTAAAATAAATGAAACAATGAAACAATATGTCACCTTAAATAATGAATGTCTAGAAAACAGAAGCTACTAAGCTGAACTGATAAAGCTGCAAACATCAGAGGATGGAATGAAGAAAAAGGTTGCTGAGTATGATGATTCCGTACACGAGCTATTTTAAAAATATTAGAGTTAGAAGACAGCGCACACAGAGAAAAACCTGAAATTGTCTGTTGTACCAGAGAAACTAGAAGGAACAGACTGTATTAATTTTTGAAAGCCACATATTAGCAACTGAACTGATGTTCTATAGCAGGATTTTTTAATTGAAAGGGCACATCGAGTTTAAGCTTCAAACCTGGCCATGGGAAAACAACCAATACCAATATTAGTAAAGATGTAATCATACCAGCAGAAAAATCTGATCCTAAAAAATGTGGCAGAAGAGAAAAAGCATTAAAAATTGGAGACAGCAGAGTATTTTTGGAAAATGATTATTCATTGTACACCAAGTAGAAAAGAAGCAAATTTATCCAAGCAATGAGAGAATATCAAAATGCAGGTGTGAGATTCAAGTTGCTTTATCCAGCTGTCTTCAGAGTATTTTTCCTAAATGTTCAAATGCATTTTTGATGCAGAATGGGTTAAAAAGGAAATAAAAATTTTACCCAGCAATAAGTGAAACAGCAAACAGTGGGGCTCTCTGATTTGTATTATTCTGACAATAAAGCCCATTGAGAGACTTTGTTAGTGAAACTTTTTCCAATATTCCAAAGGAAAGTGCTTGAGAGACAGAAAAAAGTACATTAATTGTCCTGAAGAATCAAAAGCATCTTGGACTTGAATCATTGTCTAGTGATGGGAGTTGGAAAAGACCAGGAAGAAGAAGAAAAGCAGTGTTGAAATTAGTTAATATAAGTGAGATTATAAAACACTAATTATATTTGTGAAATTTGACTTTGCATATAAAAGTACCTGAGAAAAGACTCACATTGTATCTTTTATGTTTAGAAGGACACCATACTGAAGAAAAAAAGAAGCAACCATAAGTAAAGCAATTTTTCTTATTAGTATTTATATAAAATGGGTGGCCACCATGGTGCAGTGGTTAGCATTGCTGCCTCATAGCAAGAGGTTCTCCGGTTCGATCCTTGGCTGGGATGCCTTCTGTGCAGAGTCTGCATGTCCTCCCTGTGGTCGTGTGGGTTTCTTCTGGGTGTTCCTGTTTCCTCCCACAGTCATGCATTAGGTGGACTGGATACTCTAAATTGGCCCTAGGCATGAGTGCATGCATGTGTGTGCCTTCCGTGGAAGGTTGGGCACCTGGCTGGCAACTCAACACTGTAAAAAACTTCACTGCCGATCATTAGTTGACAGATGATCTGCTGTAGCGACCCCTAAATGGGAAAAGCCAAAAGAAGAAGTATTTGTATAAAATATTTCTTGATATAAACTGCATGTTATATTGTAAATCAGGTTTTTATAGTGTACAATCAGGGGAATTTGTATGGGGTAGGAGTGAGGGTCTTATCAATGACTGTTCAATATGCAGTATTTATTTTTAGTTGTAGGACTAATAGGTTTTACAGTATAACAAGAGAAGAAATGCTGAAGAGAAACAAGTATAAATTAATATAATGCTTTTATCCTGGGCTGCAGGTTGGGGTGAGGTGCAAATGTGTGCTGATTATATGTACGACTGAGATAATGATTTCCCTTGTTTTTTTTTTTTTAATAAAAGATATCAAGATTAATGTCCTTGGCTTAAGGTATACATATTTTTGGAAGCAAATCAGCACAAAAACAATAGGAAATTATGAAGGCTGTTAAGAATGGCAAGCCTCTTCCACCTACAAAGATATTTGATTGTTTTCATCCATAGAAAATGTTCTCATTGAGCAACAAGAAGTCAACAACTGAAGGCAGTTATCCAGGGTAATTCAGTACATTCTGTTCTGAATAAAATTTACAAAGATTTTAAAGAGCTTTTAATTCTTTTTTTTTTTTTTTTTTATGCTGACTACTTTACATGCAGACAAGCTGTCTACAGGTGCAAGGAATTAATCTTTAGACTTGTGAGCATTCTTTTCTCAGGAAATACAACATTTAAATGTACAATGACAAGCAGTTCAGTGAGAAATCATGGTTGAAATTATGAGAAGCGAATAAGAGGTAGAAGCCTCTCTGGCAGCCTGAATAATTTACTGCATTTAATAGAACAGTGCAGATTTTTTTTATTGAAAAGTACTCAGCACACTTTTTTCTCAGGGCTAAAACTTAATATTTTCTGAAAGCATATAAGCTGTTTATTTCATACCTGGGAGTGGAATAGGGATAAGGAAAGAATAGACAGAAACTGGTGAAAGTACGAACACAGGTTGTAACATACACTTTTTGTTATAATTGCTACTCAGTCCATAGTATCTTGGAATATAAAAAGCCTTGCAGGTATAAGCAAAAAGCAAAGAACGTTGAATTATATTAAGAAATTAAGAGCACAAATAGCAATGCAGCAGGATACACATTTGGAAAAAAATGAGCATGTAAATTTGACAAAGAAAGAAATTTAAGATGGATATTCAGCAGACTATTAGGGACAAAGGAAAGGTAGAGTGATAAAGACTGGAAGAAGGTTGATAGAATAGTGATAGAAGAGGGTGAAAAGACAGTAATGAGATACTGGTGATACTAAGGGGCTATTGTCAAGAGAAGAGGATTATGCTGGCATGTAGTTTCATATGTTCAAATAATTACTAGCTAATGATCAGTAGGAGCTTTATAAGACTAGCCATTCAGCCCGACCCACTTTTGTCCATGAGTACCTTGAGTATCTATGGGGGAGGAAGTATGTCAATAAAGAGGGAGCTAAGGGGCTTACAGGGGGATGATAACTGGAGAAACATTATACTTACTGATTACCTCTTTCTATCAGAGACATGAGAACCAAATTGGGGTGAAATTGAGTTTTCCCATCTAACGGTCAAGAATTCTTTTGAATAGGGTCAGGGATGAATTCTGCTTCACATGGATGGTGAGACTATGCATAATACAGGGATCCTTTGAGTCACATATCTGAACCTCCAGCATATTCTGTATGTGTCACAAGTTTAAATCCCTGGATTTAGTCTTTCTACTGCTGTTTGTTTTGCAGATGTACAAAAGATCCATCAAGGCTGGATATGAGGATTTGTTATAAGCCAAGCATAGATCACCTCTCAGAAGCTTCTAAGATACTGAGCACAGAGACACAGTCTACAGGTGATCTGTGTAGGACAGGGTATTCATGCCTTGGATTCTCTTGGTGAGGAACATGTGTGGGCAGTACAGTTGTTGCAAGGGTCTAGTTAGGTACATGCCAAAGGGGGCTTTGCACTCAATGATGGGTCTGGTAAGGGCTGAGTAGCATGGTACTATAACTTCCTTGAACCCGGATGTCATACTCTTACCTATAATTTGGATGGCATTGAAAGGTTTTCTTTCTTTCATTCCTACATGTTTCTTGAAGTCCAGATTATTGTCTACATATGTTCCCAGATCCCTGACTACTGGCTCAACTTTTAGAGGTATTTTTTCTGTGATGTAATTAACTTGGGTGAACAATTTCCCAAAGAAACTATAATGCATTTCTTGGTGTTAAATTTTAAACTGAGGCATTGGCACTGGTCTTTTGTATGTATTAGACCCTATTGCAGAATGTTTGTGTCATGGGAGAATCCATGATAGCTCCCAATTTGCAGTCATCTCTGAATGTGGTGAGCCATAAACCTTTGACATTAGCCTTGACTTCCTCTAAGTATATGCCAAACAGGAGTGGGCTCAGCGCAGTGGCCTAAGGTACTCCGCTGGTGACTGGTTTATTGGTGGATGCACCAATCCTGACTTCTTAAGTCCTATCAATGAGCCAGCCAGCAATACAATATTTGTGTAGGAATTCATGCCTAGTTTGGTGAGTTTGTCAACAATGCCTGACTGGGGTATTTTACTGAATGCTTTGGCCAGATCCATGTATGCAGTATGCACTGTTTTACCCTCATTCATTGCTTTGGTGAGTTTCTCAAGAAATCACCCAGATTAAGAAGGTGCAACCTTCCCTTAACTAAAGCAAACTGAGATGAGTCTAGTGTCTGTAGGTTGCCAATGTCCTTATTGATCATTTTCAGAATAATAATTTTTATGTCTTTGCTTATGGAACTTGTCAGACTGATGGTCTGTAGTTCCTGGGATTGGGTGATGGTCCATCCTTATGAAGAAGGTTGACCATTGTTGTCCTCCATTCACTTGGTACATAACCTGTTTTGCAGCTGTAGTTGAAGCATGTCTGAAGTGGTCTTGATAAGTCATATTTTAAACTATGCAGGATGCAATGAAAGATATTGTCAGGACCCACTGAGGCAGTGTTTTTGGCCTTAGGAAGTGCCACCAGAACTTGATCCCTTGTTAATAGCTGGGGAGGTATGTTAGTAGGATTTCACAGGGGGTAGCCAGGGGGAGGGAGTGGGGGGGGGTGTAAAGATTGAGCTGAATTTATCTACCAGTAGATTCACTATGTCTCTCTTATCTGGAGGAATGCTGCTCAATGCAATGTTCACACTTATCTGTGACACATATTCCTAGAGGTCCACTATATTTCCTTTCATACAGTCCAATGAGGTAAATCTCAGGTCATTTGCACTCACATGGACTATGAAAGAATTATATTGGTACCTGTGGTGTATTGACTTGAGTCCACATGTGATATTGCAGTTCCTGGCTCCAGATAGGCAATTAAATGTTGTCTTTTCCTTGTCTGATCTGATGAGTGGGGCATCTGTGTGTCACTCAGTGGAATCCCCAATGACAAGAGTATTAGGCAAAGTATATGTCTACCTTATGGGTTTTGTTCTTGGAAGACCATTGGGTGTAGGCTTACGTGAGCTGTTTGGTGCTGTTTTTGGTGTGCATCTTACTGATTGCTGAGAAGCAGTGTTGTCATTAGGTGGCTTTGGAGGGCTTTGGGACTTAGAAAGGTTTCTTTTATGCACCTCAACATAAGTCACTGTGTGTGTGTGGGAAAGTGTGTGTGTGTGTGTGTGTGTGTGTGTGTATGTGTGTGTGTGTGTGTGTGTGTGTGTGTGTGTGTGTGTGTGTGTGCGTGTGCGTGTGCGTGTGTGTGTGTGTGTGTGTGTGTGTGTGTGTGTGTGTGTGTGTGTGTGTGTGTGTGTGTGAGGGATGTGGTGTGGGTATTCCTGAAAACCTTATTTATATGTGACATTTTTGCCTAAAATATTTACATCTCTCACATAGCATGTTATTTTCTTTAATAATTATGTGCCAATATTTGACTGATTATAATAACTGGCACAGATTATTTTAGTGGGATTCAATATCTGTTAGTATGGGATGACATGGAAAACAGATTGCATTGCTTTACTAAGAATGATCTGCAACTGTCCCCCTTGAGTTTTGGACATAGGCTAAAATGTTATCCAACCCCTCAAAGCCTTTTTTAGGTAATGCCAAAAAGACAGAACTGCCAACATGGTGAATAAGTCCCCAAGCAACTTCAAGGTGTTACTGTTCAGTGCTTGGAGACTAAACAAAAATTCCACTCCTTTCAAGCCCTCCTGACCCTAGAGAATGTAGACATCAGTGCTGTGACCAAGACTTGGTTTAAAGGCATAGAAAGTACTCCAGCAGTGCAAGGCTACATAGCCTTCCACACATTTAGACCAAACACAGCACAGACTGTGGCCAAAATTGGAGGTAGCTCTATCAACATTAGCAACAAACCTACCTGCGGGTTGCTTAAACAGGGTGATACCATGGACTTCATCCTTGTGCAAGTCACCATAGACAAAGTCGCTCACCACAATATGGCTTGCTACAAGTCACCACCTCTGTGCCTACAGTCTTGAAACTCTTACCTAAGCTTATTAGAGGCACTCACCATGAACCCAAACACCCTATTCATAGGTGACTTTAGATACCCCTCTGCAAACTGAAAAACTTGCACTGCTTCAAACTCACAGGCAAAATGCTTCCTAGACATATTTTAACACAAACACCGTGGAACAGGTAGTACATGCTTTAACCAGAGAATCAGACATATTGGATCTGGTACTCAAGCCGAGAAAGCCCAAGCTAAACCATAAAAGCAAGCAACTATTCTAAGGCAAAATACATCTTATTATGTGACAGTTTCTCAAAATTCAAGACTCATCTTAACCCTGAGACCACAGCTACCTATGCAGAATTGTTCACAGAGTCTCTATACAAACATGTGAATGGCTGCATAAAGACTGCCATACCTATCAGAAGTCCATGAAAAAATAAACCCCACTATTTCTGTTTAAATCCTCACCTAAACAGGGTATATAATAAAAGAAGAAACACTCATGACCAAAATCAGAAAGAGCAAGTCCCTTAAAAACAAATGCTCTGTCACACAACTAAAGAAAAAACTAAGGGGTCTAATTAAGTTCAGCAAGGCCAACTATGAAGTTAGGATATCCTCACAGGCCAAAACAATCATAAGGCCCTCTTCAGCTATGATCGGAATCTTAAAGGTAACACAACAGTATACTGAACTGGTGGAGAATGGAACTGCCTTCACTAATCAGGGTGACAAAGCAAATCTGCTGGCTGATAAATTATTCTCAATCTTCACCCCTCATTACCCTCTGGCTCCACCAGGTGAAATACACTCAAACATCCAACTCCACCTATTAGTAGGGACCAGGTGCTGGCAGCACTTCGTAAATCAATAAATATTGCCAACATGGGTCCTGAAAGCATCCAAGGTTGCCTCCTAAACAGTCTGAAACCTAACCTTTCAGTACCATTTGAGGCACTCTTCAACTACAGCCTTGAAATAGTTCATGCTCCAAGTGAATGAAAGACCACAGCAGTCATTCACCTCCACAACTGTGGTCCTTGAACCAACTCATGGAACTACAGATTCATTCATCTAACAAGTCTAATATTAAAACCAAGGAAATAATTATCATGGAAATAATAAACAAGGACATTGGTGACCTACAGACACTGGACCCATACCAGTCTCGCTTTGTGAAGGAGAAGTCATGTCTATTTAACCTGGCAGACTTCTTTGAGAGGGAGACCAAAGCGACAGATGAGGCTACAATAGTGCATATCGTGTATCTTGACCTAGCCAAGGCATTCAGTGCAATGCCTCACTCAGGCATTATTAACAAGCTCTTAGATGTAGGCATAAACCATTACATAACCTGTTGGATTGCCAGCTGGCTCACAGACAGAATCCAGGAAGTGAGCATTGGTGAGAACACCTCCACCAAGAAATTGGTCACCAGTGGAGTATCCCAGGACTCCATGCTGGGCCCTCTCCTACTTCTCATCTACATCTTGGAAGTCAAGGTTAATATTCAAGGCCACAGGCTCACTGAGTTCGCAGATGACTGTAAATCAGGAGCTGTTATAGATTCCTTCTTAGACAGCAACATTTCGCAAGGGGATATAGCAAAGATAAATGACTGGTGTCAAAGCCATTGCCTACAACTAAATAGCTAAAATGCATTATAATGCATTTTGCAATACTGTCAACCCAAGTTCATTACTCCATCAGTAAAATACCCCTAAGTTTGAACCCAGTAGTAAGGAATCTGACAATATACATAAACAGCAATCTGGCCTTTAACCAATATGTAACTAAGACAGTAAGAAAATCATTCTACGTTGCCCAACTTATATGTAAAGGAATAGCATCCAGGTCCAGCGATGCTATAGTACCACTCTACTCAGTCATTATCTGACTTATCATTGAATACAATTCCTCCCTTGGTATGTATTTTAGCAGGCACTTGCAACAGTTGGAATGCTCACAAAGTTTTATCATCAGAATAATTCAGGAAATGGATACCCTATCCTACACCAATCACTAAAGGCTGTATTCAATCTCATACAGGCTGCTGAGAGGAGATCTTTGCCTGGTTAAGAGGGCTTCCTCAGACCCAGCCATGATACGTCTGTTGCACATGTATAAAACAAACAGCACAAGAAATATTAGATCCAGGCTTCTGAATATTGCTTTTGAGATAAACAGACCATGAAAGAGAAAGACAGATATATGTCCCGAAGGTTCCTTGCACTATTTAATAAGTTCCCCATCAATGTAAAACAGAATTAATTTCTGACTTTATTGAAATTAAACCTTGACAATTGGATGGGAAATTGTAAATTTACCACAATTCTGTTCCCCATGTCCTTTATGGACAGAAAGTGTCAATATGAAAAGTATTATCCTAACTAACACCCCCTACAAATCCTTAGTTACTTTCCTTCTTTCCTACTAAGATGCCCCCCTTATAAAGCCCACGATGCTTGGGACCCAAATGGTCTGAGGTCCGCAGTTAGGCTTGTAAGGGTCCTAATGGTCATTAGCCTAGTAACAACCTATGAACCTAATAAGACTTTTATCTAGATTTGCAAAATGATAAGCAAAACAGACACCAGGTTAAATACTCATGCTGAGGATTAAGAAGATAGAGAATCACTTCAAAAAAAATCATCAAATGAAATATGTACCCTTTTGATTTAAACTAATTCTTAAAGCTGTTTTACTATTATCAATATCATTCATGCTCAGCTTGTAAACAAATTCAAGCCTACAAAGTTGTAATCCTCTAAAAATGTAAAATATATAGATCGTGGCTGGGATTCAATAAAGCCAACATGGAGCAATTCTCCGTTTCTGAATAGTGTAGCAGCTATAGCACAGAATATGGCTGTCAAGCGATCCAGTAAACAAGGTTGGGTGCGTGCACAAGCCTCCCAGCACTATTCTGACATGAATGTAATGGAATAATGCTAATCACCTCATTTGTTGGTGAAAACCATGCAAATGAGGTGAATTAGCGATTCAGCAAGCAGACAGGCATCCGTGTCAGAGCCGTGTCCGCTGCAGAAATGTATTCGGTTACTAACTGTGGTACATTTCTGAAAAAATCTAAATGGGGACATGACAGCTCAAAGTAAACAAAGTATTATGAGTATTAGGTATGCCAATGGCCAAAAATATGGCCATTGGCATGCAAAACTGTTTCAAAATCATAAAAATCAAAGTATTTTTTTTTTGCTGATTTCGGCTTATTTCAGCATAGTGCAGCAGTGCGCAAATGAGATTGTGCAGAAAATTTAAAGAAAATATAAAAAGACAATTTTATGTGAAAGATGAATTTTACCATTATAGTGGGTAGCGAGAAGAACCAAAACTTTAACAGGTAACAGAGGTAGCTAAGGACATAGGCTCTGGAATAGTGCTGCAACAAGGGACTAAGGCAGTGAGGTATGCAAATGAGCTAAATTTATTGAATAGCAAAAAGGGAGACCATGTCCACATGCACCTAACCGTGTAGGGGCTATATACAGTGGTGTAAGCAGGAGAAGCAGCTGACATGATAAGGGGTGTGTCATGCATGGAGTAAGCACATTGGAGCTCTGAGGCTCCTATTTGCACTGAGCTAAGCACAGCTAAACAAGGGTGTGTGTCTGAGGCTGCCTTAGCTGTGCTTAGCTATTTGAAAAACTGAAGAGCATGTTCGGGACCAGGGGAGGGCCTTTTCTGCTCTGCAATGTTTATACATGCTAAAACAGTTTGCATGGAGCACTGCGAGGCTTAAATGGAGGGGAAAAAAAGTAAATAGCAGCATAAAGAAAATGACTTATACATCACTAAAATGGGCTCTCCTAGTCACAGTGGTCCATTCAAACCCCTCGATAATACAGCTGGCAGGTGGAATGTATCGTAGTCAGCCAATCACACAGGCAGCATTTGCAGCACAACAGTATAAAGTATGCAAACACCTTTCAGTCTGTTTTTTCCCACAAACCCTACACCATTGGTGTACAGAGTTGGGAATTTTAACTGACAAAATGTTAGGGGCTGCTGTTGCTTTGATACATTGGTATATGATAGAGACTGAGGGCGGTGAGGAGGATAATGCTGACAACCATCCCAGACTGAGGAAGAGGAGAAGAGTGTTCAGACCCAGGGTAACCTACCAGGGGCTACATGATCTGGAGATACTAGAGCACTAGTGGGTGGACAGGGACTTACTTTGATAACTCACCGAGCTGTGCTGGCCTCACCTCAGACCCAGAGCCAACAGAGGGGAACTCATCCCAGTTGAAACCAAGGTATGTGCAGCCTTAAGAATATTAGCTACATGAACTTTCCAAAGACCTACTGGGGACATCATGGGGGTCTCACAGGCATACGCATCCAGGGTACTCCACCAGTTCCTGTATGTCATGCGAACACAGGCTGGTGAGCACAGATATTCCCTCAGCACCCCTGAAGAGAGGACCAGCAATATGCATCTCTTCCACCATCTAGCAGACTACCCAGAGGTACTGGGTTCCATAGTCTGCATGCACATCCACATCAAGGCACCACCCAGTGAAGAGGGTAGAGTCTATGTCAACCACAAGGTCTATCAGTCAATCAACTGCCAGGTCCTGTGCAATGCCCAGGGCATTATCATGAATGTGTGTGCCTGGTAGTTATCGTGACTCTCACATCTGGCATGCCTCACAGCTGTACCAGGCATTTGCCAGGGAGGACATCCCATATGACCACCTGATGGGGGATGCTGGCTGTGCACTGAAGCTGTGAATGATGACACACATCAGAAATGCACACACACTGAAGAATGCCATAATAAGGCACACGCACAAACCAGGAACATTATAGAGCATGTGTTTGGGATGCTGAAGTCACGGTTCCACTGCCTTGACATATCTGGTGGAGCCCTGCAGTACTCTCAAGCCATATGTACACACATGTTCATAGTATGTGCCATGCTACACAATATGATCCTGCAGAAACAGCTGCAGCAGGAATATAACAAGGAAGGCCCACACAGCCCCCCTCCATTGCCAAGGCCCCCACAGGCACGGGGGACTTGGAGAAGGTACCCCCTGTGCCTGCTCCTGTAGGCAGATTGAGGCATGCCCCAGAATGCCCAGGCCTTGGCAAAGAGACAACGCATACCACACACACACACACTGACAATGTATGGACCCTGGGAATGACACCTCTCTCTGACTCACACACACAGTAAAATGGATGCCACACATCAGACTACCTGTATCTTACCATGTATAGTCTGTGTACTGGGTGAGTCCAACAGAGCCAGCCCTCAAGCACCATCCTCACAACTGCCGCAGCCACAAGGTAAGTCAGTCTTCTTAACAATAAATTAATGGAGTAATACATTGTGGTAGCATAGCTATGGTATCACTGCATGCATGCAAGGGAATGGGTGGCCTACCAGGATAGCAGCAGACAACTGACAGCTATGTGGGACAGCAGGAAATGTCTGCCCAATACTGGCTTCCCCAGAGTATGCAGTAGTCCCCTGGGTGACAAATCTCACTGCAGTATATGTGGGGGGGCTAACTAACTGGGGGAGTCATAGGTCACATGCATAGATGTCAAGTGGGGGTCCCATACTCCCTCAGCCTCACCCAGCAAGTCAGCCATAGAAAACTATAAAGAAATGTCTGACAAAGGCCCACAAATGAGCACAATGATGACATTTTTCGATACAGACTTACACAATATTATCACAGCAGGTCTTGCAGTTGCGGTAAGGCCCTGAAGGTTAAGAAGTCTGAAAACCAAATGTCTGCCATTGCAATCTAACCTGTGGTCTTTAGTGATATGCCTGTATTCTCCAATACAGGCACAATGCTATGCTAAATGGAACTAAAATGTAAAGGGAATATCAGCATAGTCTGTGCAAATGTGGACAGTTGACAGGTGTGCCCCCCCCCACACACCCATGTTCCCATAGAAATGCAGTAACATTAATGTTTGTAGTGTATTAGCAGCGGAGCACACATTCCAGGGCTGTCCCAATCAACTTGATAACTTGTTGCATGTCCACAATATGCAGGGGCCAGTGAGCTATGTATATGTGGGGTTAATACTGTCAGTATGTGGCCTGCACTTACTCCTGGCTGTCGTGTCTTAGTGGCCTATGTACAGTACTGTGGTTGACATGCTCCATGTTCCAAGAACTGCAGTGCCAACTACTTTGCTTGTCAAATACAGCTACGGTAGGATTTGTACACACTGTCCAGACATCAATATCTGTTACTGCAGGAAAGCTGGACAGGTCAGGGACAGGGGGCCACACTTATGGATAGTACACAGCTCAGACTAAACTACAGAGTGCCTAGCATACCCCTCAACTGTACAGACATTTTGTAGAATGTCCAGAGGTTTGCATCATATTTATGGTCTCTCTAGCATGAAATTGTAGTTTTCTGGCAAGTCATTGGCAAATCACAAAAGACTAAAGTCAGAAAATAATGACACATTGTAGTTTCAGACTTCATGCCCTTTAGGGAAATGCATGCTAATGCAAAACCTGTTATTGTATCACCTTTTTAGGTTTGTAAGGCCAATGGTTAACAATGGTCCCTATATGTAGGCCTTTGTCCCCAAATTGCTTATGGCTTTGTCCAGATGTCTAGCTCTAAAAAGTTGGGAAGTATGGTGGCTAGTAGGACACCAGGTACCTGAAGGTCAGTGTACTGCCAGGTTATAAAAGGCTTCCAACTTACTGTGTCAGCACTGACAACATGTCACTGGCCAAGATCCATAGTCCTGAAATGACAGGTTGTCACAGAAGGAGCACAGGTATGCTTGTCCTAACATTGCATTTGCCTGGCAACTATATGCAAAACAAGACATGGTCATGTCAAAACATCAGTGGCAGAGAGTGAAGAAGCAGATGTCATACCCATAAGAGAAAGCAAGCAAATGCCAAACTGGTCTCCCAATTGTCTATGTGTGGCAGAACAGCATTAACACCCTGTCCCCCTGTGTGGGCCTTTGTCTGACTGTCATATATGGGCCTGTCCAGATGTCAGTCTGTGACAGTTTGACAGCTAGGCCAACATGTAGCCTCATAATAACATATAGTAACACAAACCGTCTGAGGACCACAGCAAATGTAGTGGTGCAATGATGGACAACCTGCTAAATAGGTACACTCAGACGTGTGAAGTCCATAACCTTGTGTGTGATATTATGGCATTCACCTCGCTCACACCAGAATTACAAATACATAACAGCAGCCACCATAGGCAAAGCCTGTGACTGGACTACAGAAGGACAAAGAGACACATATAAGGGGAAGGGGAACCACTGGCCAGACAAATGAAGAATGTGCACACCAGAACAAACTGTGCAGTAACATAGGTGCCATGCAGTGTATTGAGTCAGTAAACATCACCTACAAATACACAACATACAACCATGTAAGTAGAGGTCCGCAACAAAACAAAAACCCAAACAAAGGACACCTCAGAGGCAAAAACACATGAGAACTACAAAAGCCTACACACCACAGACCATGCAGAGTCCACACACCAGGGTCTTGCAAACACTAACGCCTTACCATACACCCAATATATTACTCATGGAAGACTCCATTGGGAAACACACAGAAGTACCTCTCAGCAAGCAGGATAAGGAGAAAGTCATGGTCATTTGTCTGTCAGGTGCCATAATCTACCATATCACATATGCACTCATGTCACCCCACAACAGGTACAGGTATCACTCCAGCCTGGTCCATGGTGGTGTGAACGATGAATGTGTCTCATGCAGGTATGTCCCTAGCCTTAACCACCAGTCTGCCATCACTCAGAAGGATGGCTCAATACAAACAGAAAATGATTGTCAGTTGCACTTGGCAACCTGGGAACATATGATCGACAGACCACACTGCCTTGTAAGAGATGGCTTGCATCTGTCTTACTTGGCCTTCAGGCCTCTGGCAAAGGGCCTTGCCTCGCCCATAGTGTCTTTGTAGCGAAAGTCACAGGGTCCATACTACCAAAATAAAACACTCAACAAAACGCAAATTAAAGGCCATGCTGCTAAATGCTAGGAATCTAAACAGGAAAATGCACTCATTGCAAGCAGTCATAACCCTGGAAGATGGTGACATTTGTGCACTCACAGAATCATGGCCCACAGCCACAGAAAGAAACCCATCCTTACTGGATCACTCATCCTATCCCACAGCGAGACCCAAAAATGTGGGCAGCGAAGCCAAAGGAAGTGGAGTATATATATATATATATATATATATATATATATATATATATATATGTATATATATATATATATATATATATATATGTATATATATATATATATATATATATATATATATATATATATATATATATATTAGAAGGACACACACCTCCAGGCTGGTCAACAGTCTAACACACACACGAGACACTCCAGGTGCAGTCAACCATTGACAAGACACCTATTCAAATTATATGTAGCTATAGGCCAACATATCTGATTCAGGACACCCATCCCACATATCTTGCCCTCTACAAATCTATCAAGATTTGACCCATCACCCTGATCCCGGCTGACGTATATTACTCAAACATTGATTGTGAGTCCAAGCATGCCAGAACAGAAATGCACAGAGATGCCCCCATCTTATCAATGCTACATCCATAGGACAGCCACCTGATACCCCCACAAGATATGATACCTATGTTGGACTTGGCAGTAACCAACATGATTAACCACTGCAGCACCCCTACCGTGTTATCCTCCCTAGCAGGATCCGACAGAAAAGTGGTCACATGTTATATCACCATCTTTCCTGACCCACCTCTAGCCTTCGTAAAAGGAAAATGTCCCACAAGCTGATCACAACCACCAGTGGGATGGTATAATCAGCTGAACAGACACCTACCCCAGTAGCAGAACAGGCACCAACTACTGAATGTACACAAAACTAGCATGCCAGCTTATAGATAGAGATGCACAGAATCAGGAATACTTTACAGGACAACTTCATCATCTGCAAGGGGGAGTAAACCTGACTGCAAATACCTGCAATAAAGTAGCTATATAACAAAAGGATAACATTGCTATCCAGGGCGGAGAAGGATCAGGTGCACAACTGGAAGTAATCACCCCTTAGACTGAACAAACAAATAAGAGCACCAGTGAAATCCACTAAAGGCATCTCTGAGTCAAAATTACCACATCTAAGACAGACAATCATAAGGCCTTCCTCACCTAAGTCTGCATTTCCAAAGGAAGCTCCCAGATCCCTACTGAACAGGTGATCAAGGACACCACAAACAAAAAATGCTGTAGATATAGCCATGCCACTGGCTAACAGATTCAGTGGAAATGTTTCCCCTCTGCCCTCCTATCAGGAAAGCAGGACATCCCCAGTACCTGAACATCCAACCCTTATCACTAGGGAGCAGGACATCACTGGCCTTTCAAAGTCAAGAGGACAGCCTCCATGGGCCCTGAATACATCACAGGCTGCAAACTACATGAACCCAACCATGAACTGGCAGCATCATTATGCACCCTACACACCCAAAGCCTGAGTACTGTCTATGTCACAGCCGAGTGGCGAACATCCACTGTTATCCCTTTACACCAACGTGGAGTGTTCACCGATCCAGACCCATCAGCCTGATCCACAAGGCCATGCAGTGGTTTATCATGGATCACATTAACAGGGACATTGGCAAAATCCAAATGCATTACCCTACACAGTCTGCCATCCTCAGGGAGATATGTCAGTGAACTCTGGATGACTTCCCTGAGGCAGCCAACAAAGGCATGGAAAAGGAAAAGATGGTGCACTCTGCCCACAGTGATCTGTCTGAAGCCTTACACACCATTCCCCACTTGCCCATAGTACATATACTCTGTCAACTAGGCAACAATCCATATGTTACCAGATGAGTCTCAAACTGGATCATTGATAGAACCCACATAATCATAATAGCGGTACCCAGCTCAACCAGTACACCCGTAATGAGTGGCATAACCCAGATATTAGTCTGGTATCCTCTGCTATACGGGATATACTTCCCTGAGGTGCAGGCCAAAAACACTGGCCCATTGTTGACCAAGTTGGCATATGACTACAAGCTGAGAACAGTCATCAATTCCCAAAGTGATGTGGACATCCTACAAGAGGGTCTCACCAAAACAAATGCTTGATACCAGAAACATGTCCTCAATCTGAATGCCTGCCAATGCATCAGTATGCCCTTCAGGGAGACTGATGTCCCCACTTAGTATCACAGTAACAACAATGTCCTAAATACACAATCGGTAGTGAGGCAGTTGGCCACCCAGGTTGATAGCAACCTGATGTCTGAGCGCCATGTTTTTTTCCCATTGTACAGAAAGCTTCATAGAGGAGACAACTCAAATGCAAGGGTATCCCGTCCAGGGACAAAGAGGTCATAAGAGCCATGTATGCTAACCTTATGAGGCCAATTATTTTACTCAATTCCCCCTTTGGCATGTACCTCACAAAGCACATGGAGCAGCTGGGGAGATCACAGAGGTTCCCGACTGGGAGAATGCAGGAATGCAAACACCTACCCTACACAGATAGGCTAACAGCACTGTCCCTCTATTCCACTCCATATGGACTCTGCTGAGGTGACCCCTATCTGGCATACAAAACAATCCAGACCTTGCTTTGATGGGACTGTTGCACATCTGGAAGTCAAGGCTCACTCAGTCAACCTGTAGATGCAGCATTAACCTGATCTGTGATATCAGCATGGCTTGTTGGTGTGACATATAAGTGTCCCACATACTTCCCCTTCTGTGGAATATACTCCCTGTCTACATCAAGCCAAGTGACTCAATACCCCTAGTGATATGCTCCCTGTATAAGTTCATGGGAAAAAGAAAATACAGTCCTGTGATTCCACCTGTGTCCCTGCTGGATAGGGGCTCTGTTTGCTGACATGTCTTAACATGGGCTACACTCTCATCTGTGTGGGTTATAAGGGCTTCAGGGCCAATAGCCTACTAATGTCATATCACCCTATCAACCTGTACACAATTGTCTGTCAGTGGTTCACCACATTACTCTGTACTACTCTGCCACTGACATACGTGGAAGTCACAGTGCTATGTGGACAATACCAGACATATAATGAAAATTTCTGCTCAGTAGAATGCACTCTGTACTCACACTCATACATCTCAACCTCTGACAGCAAGACATCTGGACAAGGTCATAAATAAAAGTGGGGCAAAGACCCAATGGTAGGCACGTGGTGTAAATATTGCTCTAACAAACTGAGAAAGTTGGTAGAATTATGGGTTTTGCATTAGCAGAAATGTTCTGAAGGTTATGAAGTCTGAAACACTAATGTTTGTCATTATTTTGTAACTTCAGTCTTTAATTATTTGCAACTAACTTTCCATAAAAACACAAGTTTGTGTAGACTGGATGAAACTTCTAGACAAACATCTGGACAATCTACAAATAAACTGTACAGTTGAGAGGTATGGTCACAGTAGGATATGACTTTTCAGGTAAGAAGAATGCCACACAAGCAGGAGATCCCCAGCCAGTATATCACCAAGTTGCTAGACTGTTTACACAGCTTCATCAGACAGTTGGCTGTAGCCACACCTCTCAACTGGCCAATTGAGGAAGAATGTCTATAGTATGGCTCATAATATTGGTCTGTGCAGCATATATCTTGTATTTCTCTGGAAAAGCACTGTAATGATCTGAGGATGTCTTTCAATAGGTAATGACACAATACATCTCAGAGTCAGACATCAAATATGTCTGAATATGTCTGCTAAAACAAACCCTGTACCTCTAGTAACGTCCTGTCCACTTTTAAGAGGTATGGCTGTAGCACACAAAACCCAGACCGGACTCCAACTATCTCTGGAATGGAGACCCACTCTTACCATAGAAGATTATACTGGGCATGCTCCTGCACTTAGGGAATCACAGCCCATGTCGGAACCCACATCGGACTATACAATTTTATTGCGCATATATGTCTCTGCATGCAGACAGCTATGTACACCTTAACTGTCTCTACACACACCCATCAGACAAAATTATCCTCAGCTAACTGTATGTGGCCCATATGTGATATATCTCCATCTGAGTGTGATACACGACATATATATGGGCAACATATAACAATATATTAAGCACGCACACACAGAGACATGGGGAAGAGAGAGACAGACAGTGATAGAGAAAGAGAGCGAGAGAGACACAGGGAGACACACACACAGAGTGAGTCATACACAGGGATATCCTGAATGGTATAGAGTGATGTCCAGCTGCAGACAGTGGCATACTGGTCACATCACCTGTGTGTGTGTGTGTGTGTGTGTGTGTGTGTGTGTGTGTGTGTGTGTGTGTGTGTGTGTGTGTGTGTGTGTGTGTGTGTGTGTGTGTGTGTGTGTGTGTGTGTGTGTGTGTGTGTCTCTCTCTGTAGGTTTAAGTATTAAAAGGCTGTTCCCACTCAGTACATTTTCTATTTCCCTACTTCACAAAATCTGCTGATGTCATTCACCTTAGAACTATCATTGGACACTTGTTAGCCCTATAAGGTCTGTTGCATGTGTCATAACTGCATAACAATATACTACAAATAACTAGATAGGTAGGGGATCTAATCTCAGTCCTGGAAAATATGTGTGTGTGTGTGTGTGTGTGTGTGTGTGTGTGTGTGTGTGTGTGTGTGTGTGTGTGTGTGTGTGTGTGTGTGTCCTGCTGATATCAGTCACCTTAGAAGTACCTTTGGATACTTGTCAGCCATATAAACTCTGGAGTGCATGCAATAACTGTGTAACACTGCAGCACAAATAAATAGGTAGGGTTTCTAATTTCAGTTCTGGCAAATATGTGTGTGCTTGTTTGTTTGTGGGTGAATTGGTTTTAGGCCATTCCCACCCAGTACACTTCCCAGTGCCCTACTTTAGCAGTCCTGCTGATGTCATTCCCCTTAGAAGTACCTTTGGACATCCCCAACCCTCTAAGCTCTGTGGCGCTTGTAGTAACTGCATAACAGTATAATTCAAATAACTAGATAGGTAGTGGTTCTATTCTCAGTTCTGGCAAATGTGTGTGTATATAAAAGTGTCTGTGGGATGAAGTATTTTGAGGACTTTCCCACACACAACACCTCCCAGTGCCCTATTTTAGCAGCCCTGCTGATGTCATTCCCTGTAGAAGTACCCTTGGACAGCCCTCAGCCCTATAAGGTCTGTGGTGCATGCAATAACTGTGTAACAGTATAGTACAACTAGCTAGATAGGGAGGGGCTTTATTCTCAGTGCTGGCAAATGTGTGTGTGTATATTAGTGTGTGTATGTGTGTAGAAACAAGTATTTTGAGGACGTTTCCACCCACAACACTTCCCAGACCCCTGCTTTAGCAGTCCTGCTGATGCCATTAACCTTAGAAGTACTGTTGGCCAGTTTTCAGCCATATAAGGTCTGTAGTGTGTGGATAACTGTGTAACACTATAATACAAATAGCTAGATAAGTAGGGGTTCCAGTCTCAGTCCTGGCAAATGTAAGTGTGTGTTTGTTTGTTTGTTTGTTTGTAGGTGAAACTGTTTTAGGCTGTTCCCATGCAGTACACTTCCCAGTGCCCTACTTGAGCAGTCCTGCTGGTGTCATTCCCCTTAGAAATACCTTTGGACAGGCCTCAGCCCTATAAGTTCTGTGACATATGTAATGACTATGTAACAATACAGTACAAATACCTAGGTAGGCAGGGGTTCTATTTCAGTTTGGGTAAAGGCGCATGTGTTTGTGTGTGTGTGTGTGTGTGTGTGTGTGTGTGTGTGTGTGTGTGTGTGTGTGTGTGTGTGTGTGTGTGTGTGTGTGTGTGTGTGGATGTGGATGTGTGTGTGTGAATCATATCCTCCGTGTGTGTGTGTGGGTGTTTGGATGAGAGTCATATTCTCTGGGGGTGTTGGTGATACCATTTTGAGATATGTACCACTCAGTACATTTCCCATTGCCCTACTTTACAAGGCCTGCTGATGTCATTCACCTTAGAAGTACCTTTATACACGTGTCAACCCTCTAAGCTCTGTGGCATGTGCAATAACTGCATAATACTACACTGCAAATAATTAGATAAGTAGGGGTTCTAATCTCAATACTGACAACTATAGTAGTGTCTGTGAAGCATATCACCTGTGGCTGTTGTGTGCATAGGTTATACCATGTTAAGGCCTGTTGAATCCCGCATGACATTACTTTAAAGAGCCTGCTGATGGCATCTGCATCACATGCATCATGTAACACAATACAGCCCATACCAGTCATCTGTACAAATGCACATGGAATATCCAGATGTTTGCAACCTATACATGGTCTGTGTCCCCTAACAATGACCATTTCTGTGATATCATTGCCAAATATGTCACAGTTACCATAGTGACACACATGCAAGCATCAGACATTGTACCTGAATGACACATCATGCTGTCACTCTATCACTTGTCCAGGTTTGTAGCAGTAGATGAGACCATTTGCTATTTCTGGTGGGTTATCCCACCACCCATGAAAGCATTTGCAAGATTACTTGTTGTAAGAGGTTGTGTGTTATATCCCAGGCATATAATCTATGTGGAACATGTCATGTGTACATAGCACTATAATACATACAAGTGGATACATAGGGTTAATAATATGTCTATTGGCAACTGTGTATGTGTTTCTGTATGCACATCCCCTGTGGCTGCCTTTACTGTGTGTATGTGATGGCTATACCATTTTGTGTGCCTCTTCCACCCTGTGAACTCCATCATTGCAAACCTAGTTTCAGCCCATAGAGATATCATCCACCTTACAAGCACAGTTACACAGTTTCTAACACAAAGTTACTGTGGTGCATTTAATGGTCATATCACTGTGTATTGTATATAAATAGATGGGTAGGTCATCTACTCTGAGAAGCATCAACTCTATGTGGATGAGTGTTTCAATGCATGTCCCCATGCAGCAATGTGTGTGTGTATGTGTGTGTATGTGTGTATGTGTGTGTGTGTGTGTGTGTGTGTGTGTGTGTGTGTGTGTGTGTGTGTGTGTGTGTGTGTGTGTGTGTGTGTGCATGTCAGATGGCTCTACCATGTTAAGGACTTCTGAACCCACCATTGGCAATCCTAACAGCCCCAGCAATTGTCAACCACTTGAATAGTAGTGGCAGACACTGCAACACTACATTAGCTCTGTGGTATTTGTGTTATGTATCTAGTGCTATTGTTCATAAGACTGTGCAGGTAGAGGCTGTGCTCAGCCCTTCACCAGCTGCCCCATGTACAGGACTATGACGCTATGTGCACTACAAGCATGTGAGGCCAGACATGCATATGAGATAGCAGACACACATGCTGGTAATTATCAGGTTAGACTAACACAGGCTGACCTGTGTCAGGAATACATACCCCAAATCTGTCATACACAGTATCAGGGATACTCTCATCAACTCCATCAAGGTTGAGTGGATGGGACATAAATAGGATGGGCAACAGGTGCTAATAGGTGAATATGTTGTGGATAAAGTAATGGCTAAGCTTGTGAGGGACCTAGTGCCAGTATTCAAGTAACCTCCTCTGTATGTGTGAGCCTTTTCTACTATAGAACACCCATGTAACATGAAGGCTAGCTGGCTGTGTCAAGAGTATATATGCAAAGTCATACTGTTTGCCCCAATTGTCCCTCACACATTGTTGCATGTAAACACACCTGGTAAACATGTACATATACAGCTGTACCTTGGCTATGAAAAGGTCACTGTATTTCCACACCACCATTCTCATCTTTGCCCACAGCCTGTAGACACACAGACACCTGGAACACAAACAGAATACAGTATGTGACACTACAGTCAGTAAGCAGTACTAACAGCAATAATGCATCATGTCTAAAAACATACATACACCTCGATGTGTACACATAACTATTGACATCAGACAGCACCTTACACAGCATTACATTACTACACTGTATTATATTCACACTGTGCATCATATCCATATTAGTATGTCCTTACATTGATGGTATGGATAACAGGGATGTGGCACAGGTATCATCACAGGCACAGGGTGTGGTGTGGGGTTGCCAGAGACCTAGGCTGGGCCATATGGTTGACATCATGTGTGTGTGTGTGGTCTGGAAGGGTAGTGTTTAACTGGGCGATACAGAGGAGCTATGCATATCTAGTGGTGACCAACCTATGATAGAGATTTGTACGTGTTTGTATGCACACAATCCAGCCATGTGGATGCCCTATTCAGGGCTATGTTGGACAGTCATGGACCATACATGGCAGGATGTGTGGTTCATGTACGGTCCACCGTCTCCAGCCATAGAGAAGGGAACTGGTTCTGCTAGGAGTCTTACTGACACCACAAGGCGCAAGGCCAGATGCAGTACTACTCCCTGATGGTGACTGCTGTCTGCTGGATCTGCTTCCCTGACTGGACTGGCCAGGACCATTTGCCTATGGCTTGTTCTGGTCTGGTGTGGACAGCACCCTCCCTTCAGTACTGCTGGTGGTACTGTCACTATTGGAGTGTCAAAGTTCATGACAATGTGGGCTCTCAGCGGATCTTGTTGCTGACCTACATCCATGTGGCCAATGCCCTACTCCCACCACATGCTCAGGCACAGACATTGCATGGTCAAGCAGTGACAATGTCTCACCCTACCGTCTATCCATGACATCAGCTAAATGACGTACGGCATCACAAATGCAGTGGAGGTCATTACACGAGGCAGGAAGTGCTGCATTCATGACCCTGAGCATCTGTCTGGTGTTGCGGTCAGTACACACCTGTGCCTCCATGACGGACCATAACATGTATCTGGTGACACCTGCAGTGACACTTGAGACAGGGGCTAGATGGGCAGCAGTTCTCCATCAAGCACCCCTGTCTATCTGCCTGTGTGTGACCTTGCCTGCTCTCTAGCTATGGCTAGTGTCTCCTCTCACACTTGCCATAGTCACCACACGAGCCTGTTCCATGCCACCACCCTCCAATTGTTCATTATCTGTGGCTGCTGCAGACTGGGTATGTGTGGGCATACTGACTGTGTGCGGGGACATTGTGGGTAAAAGTGGGATACCAACCTATGACATAGATTCAGTTCCAGACAACCCCACCTGTGCCTCACTATGACCACCATCATCATCAGAGTCTGCTAAGACACTGACATCAGGTTGTGAGGGGGAGAGACACCAACCCCCATGTTCACCTGCAAGGGGAAGACAACATATGTAAATTAATACCATGCAGTATAATGTTTGCTGATACACACACACACACACACACACACACACACACACACACACACACACACACACACACACACACACACACACACACACACACACACAAAAACAGACACACACACACTTCTGGTAAAGTCTGGCACAACTTTGTTGTCCCTACAGGCCAGACTTTACTGTAGTTCTGACTGCCATGATCCATCTCTTTAGCAGCTACTGTAAGGCCCTCAGCAAAGGGTGACAAATCTTACTGTGTCGTGGAGATATTAGCAGAATGGTAAGTGTGACCAAGACCAAGGCTATTAGAGTGAGCTATACAGTGTCACCAAGTGTATATGTAAGCACTGTAAGAGCTGACTTACTGCTATACAGACCAGACACAATGACAAGGTTTAATGATATGTGATAATAACTAATGAAGGAACAAGAGAATACTTTATCAATGCAGTACCTTCACAGTTCAGACTCACAGGGATTCATTTCAGACAACATTACAGGACAGATTACAATACATACAGGTAACAGGTAAAGTACTAGGTGCATAGGTTCATAGGATGATACTAGGCTATTGGCTCGGATGCCCCCATAAGCCTAGCCTAGAGTTTTGCCCATGTCCTTTCAAAGTTAAAACCTGTTTCCCCTGTCCAGCTGGGACACACATGGGATCCCAAGGGTGTCTTTTCCATTTAACATGCAGTCTTCCAGCTTCTTCTGCAAGAGGGCTATAGAGGTACTCTGCTAGACATGGGGAGGGAGTGTATTTTACAGACAGTGTATTGTGTGGGGCAGTAAACTATCCCGCCAACAAGTGCTATTCATGTCACAGACCAGGTGTGACGGCCTTATGTGTGGGTTACATGAGTGGGGTTTGTCTTACGGATATGCAGAAATGCCATCAAAGCTGGTTTAAAAATGGCCTTGTATGCTAGACACAGGTTGCCTATGATCAGTCTATATGAGCCTGAGTACAGGGGCAGGGCTTTCAGCCTATCTGTATAGGATAGGTGTTGCAGACCCTGGATTTGCATGATCAGGAACTACTGTGGTCTCTGCAACTGCTGTATTTGCTTGGCATGGTACATGCCAAAGGATCCATTGTACTCAGTAATGCGTCTAAGGGTGGAGTACAGGAATATTGTTGTCTCCTGGTTCCTGGATGACATACCCATATTTGTGATGTGGGCCATGTAGACAACCTTCCTTATAATAGTGTCAATGGGGTGGGAAACTGTCAGGTTGCTATCAACCTTGCTGCAAAAGTTACCTCACAGCTGATTGCATGCTCAGTACATTGTTATTACTGTCATAATTAGTGTGGATGACATCTACCACAACAGGGAAAATTATGCATATCCTGGCATTCAGTTTGAGGAAATGCTTCTGCCACCAATCATTAATTTGGGTAAGGGCCTCTTGGAGGATGCTCAAATTAGTAGGGGGAATGTAAAACAGCAGTCAGCTTGCAGTCATCTGTATACCTGATCTGCAACAGACCACTGGTTTGTCTTGTACCTCAGAAATGTATATCTCAAACAGTAGAGGCCCCCAGACATATCCTTGGGGTATACTACTCTGTAATAGCCTACTACTAGAGGTGGCTTCCAGTATTTAGACCTAGTGCATACTATGATTGAGCCAGTTAGCTACCCATCTGGTAACATAAATGTTGATGCCTAGCTGTATAGGCTTATGTATCATGGTTTACTAGGGATTGTTGTCAGAGGTTTTGGCTAGGGGAAGGTAGGCTGTGTGCACCATCTTTCCTTCATCTTTGTGCTTGTTGACCATTTCAAAGAAGTCGACCAGGTTTAACAGACCTAATCTCCCTTTGACAATACCACATTGTGTGGGCTCAAGCATTTTGAGGTTGCTGATGTCCCTGTTTATAAGATCCTTGATAATGCAGTTCCCTATTAAGCTGTCACAGATGCAGGTTGTTGAATGCGTCTTTGTCGAACAGTAAAGTGCGAAAAGGCAAAATAGCGAAGTGGCTGTCCAGTGAAGTCTTTCCCTGGGAAAGAATTTCTTTGGCCGCTTTCACTACTTTGTCTTATCGGCACTGTAGTGCGATCTTGGAGTTGGTATATTTAAGTAGGGGGGTGCGGAGAACACAGCTCCCCACATCGGGGGGGTAGGGGGAGCAAAGCCCCCCACATTAAGTAATGTTTTACTGTTTTTTTTTTTTTGTTTTTTTTTTTTGGAACAGCGATTGTTTTCCATTGGAAAATAATCGCTGTTGTGAAGTTTTGACGTTGTAAGCTTTCGCTTACATGGGGTCAATTATCTGTCAATCACTCTTCTACACATGTGATATATAATATAGACCCGATAATGCCTTCCATGCCCTTGCAAATCAGGCTAGTTAGGCTGATGTGTATATGGCTGGGTCAGTGGATTGCTCCACCTTTGTATAGATGGATGACAGTGGCTGTCCTCTGTGCAGATGGTATGACACTGGTGCTCAGGCTTTGGTTGACTACAGTGTATAATGGAGCTGAGAGCTCATGCCTGTGTTCAAGTAGGATGCAGCCAAGGATGGTATCAGGCCCCATGGAGACTTCAGTTTGTTGCCTTTGAAAAAGCATTATGTACCTGATTTCTTATTATGAGGGGAGGGGTTCAGTTGCTGTGCATGTCCATGTGTACTGATGGGGGGACAGGGGGCTGATGTTTACACTTAACCTGTCTGCATCAGGCTGGCTATATCTATGCTGCATGTGTATGTGGTGTTATTGACCACCACTACAGAGCAAATTTGGGTGTTGCCTCTAAAACTGCAGACATATGTGAGAAAGGCCTTGTGATTGGCCTTGGTGGATGTGTCCAATTTACACTGAAAGTTAGCCTTAGGGTAATTCACCAATGACTGTATTTGCTTGTTCAGACAAAGGTAATATTGCTTCCAATTTGGCACCTGCTCCTTCTTGGTCCTGTCCAGCAATTATTTCCACCTATTATGGAATTTGTGTATTGCTGCTGTCCACCACAGAGGTTTACCCTACCTTGAGGGAGGTGATTGTGTCCTGTCAGGTATTGCTGAGTCCATACAGCTATGTAGGTGGTCACATAGTATTGTGGTGTAGGCTTGGACACTACTGCTAGTTATAACTGATGGGATTGTGGCTGTAAAGCTACTTATACCTACTCTGAGGAGATTTATAGTCAGTTTTGGAAAGTGTATTTTGTTTGTCACTGATAAGGGATGGGGGCAGGAGAGATGGTGACCTCAAAAGTGATGGCTTATTTGGTCAGATCCTACCAAGGAGAATGAAACTGTGGGAGTGCTACACTGGTTACTCATGTTGGTTAGGACCAGGTACAGGATATTTTCACTTGTCGTAGGGGTATTGGCCAGCTGATCCAATGCATTGGTATTGACAAAGTCGATGAATCTTTGTGTGTTCATGTTCAAGTAGAATAGGCCATGCACACTATGTTTGGGTAGTTAAAATCATCCAGGAGCAGGGTAGAGAGTTGAGTCCTAATAGATTCAAGCAAGTCCAGATCAGTGTAGTGGGTGTCCTGTTCATGGTTGGAGGTCTGTAGCTAGCTATGATTTGAATAGATATTTTGTCAACAGTTAACTGCAATTTGGATGTCTCCCATGCGTCATACTGTTTGACCAGCCTGGAGGTGTGTATGCATATGTCATAGGGGTGTTGACCAGCTGATGCAATGCATTGGCATTGACAAAGCCGATGAATCTTTGTGTGTTCATGTTCAGGTAGAATAGGCCATGCACACTATGTTTGGGTAGTTAAAATCATCCAGGAGCAGGGTAGAGGGTTGAGTCCTAATAGATTCAAGCAAGTCCAGATCGGTGTAGTGGGTGTCCTGTTCATGGTTGGAGGTCTGTACCAAGCTATGATTTGAATAGATATTTTGTCAACAGTTAACTGCAATTTGGATGTCTCCCATGCGTCATACTGTTTGACCAGCCTGGAGGTGTGTATGCATATGTCATAGAGGTGTTGAACAGCTGATGCAATGCATTGGCATTGATAAAGCCGATGAATCTTTGTGTGTTCATGTTCAGGTAGAATAGGCCATGCACACTATGTTTGGGTAGTTAAAATCATCCATGAGCAGGGTAGAGGGTTGAGTCCTAATAGATTCAAGCAAGTCCAGATTGGTCTAGTGGGTGTCCTGTTCATGGTTGGAGGTCTGTAGCTCGCTATGATTTGAATAGGTATTTTGTCAACAGGGTAACTGCAATTTGGATGTCTCCCATGCTTCATACTGTTTTACAACCTGGAGGTGTGTATGCATATGATGGAGTTTAAAACTCCACCTCCTTTGGCTTTGCAGCCCTCCATTTGGGATCTAAAAGTATGGTAGGATGAGTAACCTGTCAAGGTTAGTGTGCTCTCCACAGCTTCAAACCAGGTTTCAGTGACTGCGCAAATGTCAGCATCCTCCAGGGCAAGGTATGCTTGCAATGACATTAGTTTCATGCTAAGACTCCCAGCTCCCGTTAGAGCAAGAGATCTGGACAAAGGCACACATCAATGGGAAGCAAAGGCCAGAAAATAGTGACACTTTATAAATCTATCTGTAACACATTTAGTTGCTGACAAAGACGGTTTTGCATTCACAGGACTACTCTGAAAGATATGACATCTGACATTCAAATGTATGCTATTATGTTATGTTCATTCTTTACTGGGTTGTCAGTAATTTGCCAGACAAAACACAATTGTATGAGGTATTGACTACAGATATGAGACAAACATATGGCCAGTCTGCAAAACTCTGGACAGTTGAATGGTATGAGCTCAGTATATAACATACAGATCAACACACACTTCTGTCCCCATTGTTTACTATGCACGCACCCTATATAGGTCCCTTACATTTGTAAGACAAGCATGTGTATCATAGTAGCATTCACAGGTAACCACAAAAATGACGAACGGAACTGTAAGCAAACCACTCCGAAGCAGGTACAAACTCCCAATAAGTTTAAAATAAAGTCTGGTTTAATGAACTAAGCGCTTTCGGAAGGACCTGTGCCCTTCCTTCTTCAGAAATAACAGACAACCGAGTAAATTCAAACAGAGTTTCAGGCAGCAACTCATATTTAAAATCTTCAATCATTAATTAACTAATTACACTATTAAGCAATAAGACATAAAAAATATAAAAAATAGGGCATTAAAAGCCATAGTGTGGAAAATGGCAAACCATACCAAATCTATTTTATCTCACAGCATATTTTAAATAAAATAAGAAATATATGTTTTTTGTTTCTTATTATTTACTGTAAGGTAATCTATTCAAGATCGTCATGCAATAATTATAGTAAATTAAGTTAATTAAACTAAACTAAGTTAGTGAGTCAATGTTAACACTTTGTTCATTTTATAACTTACATTGACAATAATTATAACATCATTAATAAGTGATGCTTCTAAGTACTATTGTGAATACTTTCTAAGTACTTTTTTTTAAAAAGTACTTTTTTTAAAAACTATCTAAATGCTTTGCAAATGCTCATCAAATATTAATAAAATGCTTTTTAAGTACATAAATTTGTTAACTAAAATTAATTAAACTAAATTCATAAAAAATTCACTTTGCAAAGAGGGCTATATAAGCGCGTCAAATCAGTTTGATAACAATACAAAAAGAAGTTTGATAACAATACAAAGAGAAACACACAGCGCTTGTAGCACTCTAACATGATATCCAAACTAGATTAGGCAAGTACTTGCAAGCTTAATTCATAAAACTGGCAAGTGAACTATCTTTTTAACGCCAGTTTTTTCAAAACACAGGCAATAGATGTTTGTTCATTTAAACCTGGTAAATAACCAGCTGCGGTCCTAATTTGCCAAAATAATTCTTCCATCTCTAGATGGATTTGCCATGGGCCAATATATGGAGTGTAGTGTACCTGCTTTAACACTGTGAATTTAAATTTGTGTGTTGGGTGTTCGATGATGTGGCAAGCCAGTGCATTTGTCTCGTCTTTCTTATTCATGGCGTAAGAGTGTTCATATATACGCTGTTTGAGCTTACGCTCAGATTTTCCTATGTAGAAAGCGTGACAATCTGAGCAAGTTGCTACATACACTATTGCCTTGGTATTACAGTTAAATTTACCTCTGATTTTATAATCAGTGTTGTTAATTTTTACCGAATACCCCTCTTTTATAAACTTACATTGGGTACAAAACCCACATTTTGCCATACCGAAATTATGTGTATGCATGGTAGATTTTCCAGCTTCCAATAAAGTTTTAAGGTTAACCCCTCTTCTAAAGGTAATAGACGGGGGGCCCCCAAACTTATCATGAAGGTTTCTGTCTCTTGATATTATGGCCCAATTCTTACATAAGATATCTCGGATGAATCGATGGTCTATGGAAAAAGTGCATAAAAACCTTAAATTGCACTGTAGTTCGCTTTGAACTACGTGGGTGTTTTGTTCACCCTCAAATTGCCTATCGGCGAAATGGAATTGTGCTTCAGTGTTTAATATTGGGCTGAAATGCCCTGTGTTCCGTTTCTGTACTACTTCTTCCATAATCTCCACTACCATTTTACAAGGATAACCTCTGTTGTGAAACATGTTAGAAAGATTAACACATTCATCTAAAAAATCTTTTTCTTCAGTAACCATCCTAGCTGCCCGTACCATTTGCCCTTTTACTACGGCTTTCTTCTGGTGGTACGGGTGACTGCTAGAAAAGTGTAAAAAGCCATTAGAATGTGTAGGTTTCCGGTAAATGGTGCTCTTAAATCTTAAGTTTTGCTCGTCCTTATGCAACAATATGTCTAAAAAATTCACAGGTGACATATGAATATTTACAACATCCCAGGTAGCTGGCCTAGCAGTGTCACAGTCAGTATTGGACAGCGGACACTTCAGTAGTAGTTATATGTGACCTGACCTTTGCTGGAGTGACTCAGGGGCCAGAGATGTGATCTATGTCACTGTAGACAGGGCCAGCAGGAATAGCCATATGTGCTGGACAGAAACATGTGAGTCCAGCAAGTCTTGTTAAGACCTATTGCTTAACTTCCTATTTCACATTATTGCATCCCCCTTCTGCATTCCATTACATGTTCAATTAATTTACATACTTGTTATGTTGCTGAAGAGTTTCAATGGAAATGTTTAGGTTTGTGTAGTTGTAGTCTGTCTTTGTATAGAAAGGTTCAGACCTGTTTTGCATAGGCAGCAGCTTGCCTTTTGTAGGTAATGTTCATGACCAGGTGATGGCCTAAGCACCAATTTCTTTCTCCCACTTGCTAATTGCATCTAGAACAGCTGTGTTGTCTTTCCATTAGCCAATGCTATAGCAGCACAGAAATTTGCCCCTTTTCCTTGCCTGTGAGGGGGACATTATGGAGGTGTGGGGGCTACAGCTTCACAGAAGGTAGGTGGAAATAACTCTTAGAACATAAAATGTGGAGAAAGCCAAACAAAATGGGAGACAGAGTTCCAGAATTCGGTACAGATTGTAAGTATTGCTGTTATACACTTAGAAGAATAATAGATTAATAGGGTTTGTCTGGACATGCATTTTCTGTGTGACTTAACACCTGACAGTGATATGTTTATGACATACCTCTCAACTGTCCAGATTTCCACAGAATGCTCAGAGGTTTGCCTCTTATGTCTGGTCTGTTCCCCAGACTATTTCTGTTTTTGAAAAATCAGTAGGATAATGTGATGATTGAAGTCACTAAATGTTGACATCCATTTGTGTTTCAGACTTCCATCAGAAAAGTTATGTTACAACAAACCCTACAACACCGGCAACTGTTTCAGTTTGTAACACCAATATGTAAGATATGTCCCTCTTTTCTGCTCCCTGTCCCCCAAGTATCTCAGGCTTTGTCCAGATGTCTTGCAGTAAGAGGTTCAGAGGCATGGTATATCATCATTTAGTGATTTCACTCCTGATATCATCCCAGTGATTTAGAAGAGTCCCAGAAGTGTTATGAGGCAGTAGCCATAAATATGGTCCCACACCCTGGACATTCTGTGGAAATTTGTACAGGTGAGAGTTATGTATGTCTGGCCATTGTTATCAGACTGTCAAGACTGTGTAGCAGTGTAGTGTGTAAATGTTTGTTGGGCTGCGTAGGGAGAGGGGAAGATGTGAGCATCATAGATCCTTTTCTATCTGACTGTGCATGCTGCTACAGCCGCCGGTGGTCTATCAGCTGTATACGTTTGTAGGGGCAGACTGAGAAATGTCCTGTAACACCTCAGGATTCCCAGTACACAGTGACTTGGGGGAGTATATGTACTGTAGGTATAGTGTGTGACTGGCAAACAGAATATGTTTGTTAAAACAGTCATTATACTCTAGAGTTCAGTTGGGGTACTGGTATGTTGCTGTGACTGTGGTGCAAATGGTTTTGGGTGGACAATTTCACACCGATGTCTGCTTTCCCCTACAGTTGCATCCCTGTAGTGCATGATATATTTGCAAATGCATTAGTAATTTCCTAGAGCTGATTTGGGGTAGTGTTGTGTTGGTCTGACTATAGTTCAAAAGGTGCTGGGTGAAATGGTTGGCAACTATCAGTATTTTTCACTTCTGTTACATGACTGCAGTCATACTTTTCCACTGTCCAGACGCTTGGCTCATATTTTTGGTCTTTTCCCCATAACAGGTGTAGGTTTCTGACAAATCACTGGGATGATGTGACATCACTAAATGATGACAATCATTTCTGTTTCCGACATGAAGTCTATCAGAAAATATATGTTAATACAAACCGTGATACTCTAGCAAACTTCTAAGCTTAAAACAGCCATATTTCAAATATGTCGCTATTGTTTTCCCTTTAACCCCCACTTTGTCGGGCTTTTTGCAGATGTCTTGCAGTAAGAGGTTGAGTATTTATATATATATATATATATATATATATATATATATATGTAAAGCAGTACACATTCCACAGGCTTTTCTTAATGTTGAATGACCATGCTGCATGATATATTTACTGAAGAATTTCTAATTCTCACAGCTCATGTGGAGTAGTGGTAGCTGCTGTGACTGGAGTGCACAAGCTCCTGCATTTAAGACTTGCCAGGGATGTGTATTTTTCCCTTTATGTTAAATGACTATAGTGCATGATATGTTTGTAAAAGTATCACAAATTCCCACAGCTCACATGGTGTAGATGTACATTGGTGTGATTGTAGTGCACAGTGTCCTGTGTTTGAGACTTGGCAGAATTGCTTATTTTGTTGCTGGACAGTACAAGTACTGATGGAGACAGCATGATTAAAGCACTTTTAAGCAGTTGTAAGTGGGTTTGTTCTGTTTTGCGCAATGCTAAGCAATGCTAAGACATGCTTAAGTCCCCTTAGCTTCGCTTAGCAGTTCTTATTCCCACTTAAACCAGCTCTAATTTTAAATAAGGAAAAGAAAAAAAGGTGATAGGAAAGTGGTGAAATGGGGGCAAGTAGGGAGCAAAAACATTAGGAAATGCAGCTAAGGATGTGCAAGATGGGTGGTAGGAAAGGACGATAGCTCAAAATTTCTACTGCAGCAACAGCTGTGACTAATGTGGAAAATTTGGAATTTACAGCCACACACCCCACTACGAGAGGTGTTGGCAACATATGTTTTTATAGTAATTTTAGTGTAGATTGATTTAAGTCACTGGACATGGGTGCGAAATGTAGAGATATGTATTGGGCAATGATTTTTTCATGGGACAGATGCCAGTTTTTTTAAGGTGAGAGTAGGATGTTGATGAAGGGCTGTAGATATGTTTGGGGAGGTAGGTTGAGTAGGATAGTTTGCATTCATAGACAGACAGGATGCACAAGACAGCAGACAGGGGTGGTATATGACACATGAGGGGGGTAAACACCTTGGATGGGGAGGGTGTTTAGGAATCAGAGGCCCATGAGCCTCCAAATGGTTACAGTGGGACTGACGTCAACACCCATTGGCAGTCACTACTGCACCTTCATAGCATTGAAGGTGGCTGTGCTGGGGCTGGACAATAGATGCATCCTGCTCCTCCAGGCATGTCAGGAGTTCAATCATCTGGCACACCTGTCCATCCAACTTGGAGCGGATGATGCTGCACACCATATCCAAGAACATGTTGTGTGTGACGAGCTCCTCTCCATGCCCGAGCCCAAGGTGGGACAGGCCCCATCCCCTGGGGTGGTTCCACCAAAAGGTGGTGCAGGACCAGTGGAGGAGAATGTTCCAGGTTGGGTTCCAGACATGCTGGGGCCCAGTGTCATGGCCAGATGAAGCATGATATGCAGATCCACTGGGATCTGCTTTTCCAAATGTGCTATGGTGTTGTTTTCCAAGATATATTGGTTAGTCATTAACAAAAAAATTCAAAATTAGTTATAACAGCATGCTTGGGTATTCCAATTAACGCAAACCAACACATTTGAAACAGTTGCATAGCAAACAGAACACATGCATAAATGGAACAACAGTAAGTATTTTAACAGCATCCAAGTTACATTGATGGCAAAAGGCCACCAGTAATGGTATTTGAACAAGGTATGTTAATATGCAACCAATTAAATATAAGAACAATAATTGAAATCCCAATCCCTCTGAGCTACAGGCTCTAGGGACCTAAACCTTGTCACCACAATAAACAGAACATGCTGAAGGGATAAATTCCTGTCCCAGAGACTTCCCATACTCTGGAACAGACTACCTATCTATGTCAAACAGAGCTCCTTATTAGCACTCTTCAAGAAAAATCTTGATTGGATGGGTAATAGGAAATTCACCCCGGGGATCACTTCTGTGGTTCCGCTTGACAGGGGCACAGGAAAATAATTTTCTTGGGTGGCAAAAGCCAGGATACCGTTTTGGCTAGGCTTGTATAGGCCCTAGGGCCTATAGCCTAGTACATACCTATGAACGTATGAACACATGTCCCAACAATAGGTTTTGAGAACAACATTCCCATAGTATATAAATAATAAGCATTGATGCAGATGAGGGGTGGGGAGAGAGAAAAAAGCCCATTAACAACTGTATAGCCTTCTATTTTTCACAATAGTACTGCTCAATACTCTACAGGTCTGCCGTCATCTTACATCTACCTATGGCCCATAGCTTCTGTATCACATACATATCTCTGTTAGACTGTCAATCTATAATGGTATGGGGCAGACTAAGAGAAAAATGGCTACATTACTGGAGGGGGCTTATACTTGTCAGGGTTGCATACTTGACAAAGAAGGGGTACCCAGAACTGATGTTGTGTGAGTCTGCTACTGACATACTTCACCTGGATTCCTATCTGTGAATAAGGTGACTTGCAGCAGTGACCACTAGCCATGACAGCATGACACTTGAGAGACATATATCGGGAAGAGTGCATGGTGTATGCACCTATCCTGCTGTCATTTCCAGACATTGGGTTGGACAATGGGACAGTTGTACACAGTATATTCATATACCCTTCATACAGCTACTACAAATATTTCATTACTTGTAAGACCTTGGAGAAAATATCTGTTACCACTATCTGAATGTTTCTACAAATATTCAGGATTCCTTGAGTGTATATATGCACCCAACTCAGTACCACTCCCTGGAATTGAACCATGTATGGTTGTACTAAAATGAATAACAAGGGTATTTCTCATCACACTGAGCTACTCAGTAACTGCTGTCACTTGTTTGACTGTTTTCTGCCTAATATTCTGTGGATTAGACAGTCTGACCTTGTAATCCTGAGTTTCATGCATGACAGATAGTTAGTGTACTGTGTATTAATTCTTTGAAATAATACAATCTGGAAAGCAAAGGTTAACACAAGGCAATGCAGCAGGGAACACACTATAATACATTGGACATTACTATTCAGGGTTCAGATCTTAATGCATAACATGTTTCATATTTCACTTATATGTTGTTTTACAATCTACTGTTTTGCATAATAAATCATTCTCAAAACAGCCTCTGTTAATGCATACTGTCAAAGCCATAATTGCTGTGAAGAACCGATACACATTCTATTTCTACAACAACATACCAGAGTGCACACAACAGTTGGTGGTTTAGGTCTTTATTTTACTTATATATGACACAGTGTTTTAATGCTGCATATCCTGTACATCAATATTAGTCTGACAAACTTTTATTTAATCGTTAGACACAGTACATACTACACCTACAAGCAGTAAACAATTTGCTCCTTATTTATTTCACTATATACTGCAATGTAAATCTGTACTCACCAGCATGTCAGTGCAGCCTTGTCAGTCTGATGGCATAGGCCTTGGCATTGCTAGCCCTCTCCACTGCAGCTGTAGGGAGAGAAAACAAACATTATGCATACCTATCTATCACATACTCGGGCTACAATTTGGTACAGTTATGGATGAGATACTTACAAACTACTGGAACATTCTGTCCCCAAGCATCTTGGATCCACTAGGCCAAGTGACACTTCCTATGCTTTATGTCAGCAGTTCAGGGGATTCCAGTCGCACTGGTAAGGTCACATGTGAGATGGTCCCAGGCCTCCACTTTGTACTGAGTGCCCTGAACTGGCCCTGCAGCAGTCTGTCATCATGGTTTTCTATGAGAAGCCCAACCATGACCCTGGACTCCTGAATGCTCCCGTGTTGCACCCAAAATCATGCTCCCTTACCAACACCAGACATGGTTCCTGCAGAGATCAGATTGCAACAGGTTCTGGCTGTATTCCTGCCTGTGTAGTTTAAATAAGGCCATATTTCCACCCTTTGCCATCATTGCAGCATTTTGAAAATGCCAAGCTCAGCTAAGCAGTGTGCAAATCCACAAAGGTGAGTTGAACAGTGTTTAAAGGGGTAATTACTGACCGTTTTTTAACAGTGCACAAATCTGCTTAGCTGAGCTGACTGCTGCTTAGTATTTACATCTAAGCAATTCTTAAACCTGGTAAGTAGAGCTGACCACTGCTAACCATTGCTCAGTTTGCATTTTTTAAAAAATATCAGAATTATATCTTACTTAGTCATTACTGACATATTATTGGTCATTACTGACATATTATTATGTGTATATGATTTACTTTACATGACGTCCCTCTATGTGCTTTAATTACATTACCATGGAGTGTGACTATACTGTATGGGACACTTGCTACTTCTCCTATGTTTTATCCTTGTGTTTCTGACTTTTGTTGATCTTCCCTCCTATGTTTTGTCCTTTTGTTTCTGCTTTTGTTGGTCTTTCCTCCTACTTATAGCTAGAATGCTGTAATATGTTATTTCAGTATGTTGCATTGCTAGTGCTACTTCTACAGTGATGTGTCTGCTATATACTGGCTTGTGCTAAAGTGTTTATTTCTCATGTGTGTGCTTATACTGTCTTATCGACTGGCTTTTGTTGTTGTGTTTTATTTCACCTGAGGGTCGCTTTTGCTGTCTTACCACTCTGGAGTTTTCATACTCCATTTCCTAGCTCTGGACTGCCCTTTAACTTCTTGCTCTAACCTAAAACGTCTATAAAGGGTACATTTCTGCAATATCACATGTAGTTGCTTCTCCTAGGTTCCATACTCCATGTATTGGCTTGCTAATCTTCAAACCTTAAATTGAACTGTGTAATGCTAATGTATTCCTTGCTACAGTTACCTGTAGGGTACTCTCACTGGCCCTAGAATGTACTATTCACTAAACTCATGCAGCTAAATGTACCTAACCAGTAGACTGGTGTAGTAATTAGACCATGGTGCTGAATTTATAATTGTTCATAACCTAAAGAGTGATTTAACAACTCATACATTCTGTTGCCTTATGCTTAGATGAATATCTGAGAATGTTTTGAATGCAATTTTTACTTTAACTGCATATCCATTTTACTGCACAGTAATTTGTTAATAACTTTCTTAAGCTTAGCTGATTATCAGAAAATATTTTGACTGTAATTTTTCTTTTTACAACTGTACCCCTGCTTATTTCAGTTGCATGATATTGCTGAGTTACTTGTGAATGTTAGGTATTGACTTTTACTGTATACCATTACCACTGCTATAGTTGATGCCTACCAAAGTTTGTTTTTTTCTTAATGTCATTGCTTACTGCTTTCTAGTACATATACTTACCTGAAACCGTCCACTCTCCATTGTTTTCCTGTAGTGTTCTCTCACCCCTACATTCACTACACACCTGCACCTCTCCACCCTAAACTCAAACCTGCACTCTCTCCGTTACACCCAGCACACCTAGAGTCCACTCCTTACTCTAGTCTTTCCATTCACATGCCACTCCTACCTGCAGCCCTCACATACAGACTTACTACCTAATTACACACACTGACGCCCTACTCCCCACCCCCATTTACACTAACAACTGGTCTACTTGTTTCACTAATAGTACCTACCATTGTTCCTCTTTCTCAACCCCTAACCTAACTCCCCGCACCTTTACCATGGCCCATGTGACCTCTATCCTCAGACACACCCCCAGGCACAACAAAACCATCTATATAGAGACTGTCATAAGCTCTCTAACTTCAATAGCATCCACTTTAACTCCATAATATCAAGTTTTGATTGGTCCATCCTTAAACACATCCCTCTTGATGATGCAATCAGTAAAATTAACAACATTTTCCTAGATACCCTTAATTCCCTTGCTCCCTCCAGGAAAACTAGAATTAAATCAAACTATGCTCCATGGCTCTCCAAAGATACCAGAGCACTGATGCATAACAGGCATAGCACCTGGAAGGCATGGCTTAAAACTAGGCATATTCCCCTTCTACATAAATACAGAGAACTAGGTAACCTAGTCAAGAAATTAGTCACTAAAGACAAAAAACTTAGTACAGCTCTTCTCAACTAGACAACAGATTCAACACTCTTTCTGGACTGCTCTTAACAAAATATACTACCCTGGCAGCCCTTTTATCCCCTCACCTTACCCCAACATATTGCCTCTGGAAATTGCTACCCTACTCAACAAACACTTTATTGACACTATCCAAAACCTCACTCACTCTAACACTAACACTTCAACTACCACTATCCCCATCAACCCCAACAAGTTGAATCTCTTCTCATTTACACCTGTGTTAACTTCTTACATTAAATCTCTTCTTCTAAATCTTAAACCATGTTCTCCCTCTACCGATAACCTACCTCCTATAGTCCTCAAACTTGCTGCTGAATCTATAGCATATCCCATATCCATTCTCATTAACAAATCTATACAAGAAGTTACAGTTCCTGCTATCTGGAAATCTTTCTTTACTATCCCACTACATAAGGGTGGCAACTCTACTGATCCATTTAACTATTGTCCCATTGCTATTCTTTCTCCCCTCTCTAAGATACTCGAGAAATGCATTCACTCACAACTTCTCAACCACCTCCTCCAACACAACCTTCTCACTGCCAGACATCATGGGTTCTGTCCCTACCACAGCACATTCACCACCCTCCTATCTTTCTCTCATACCATAGCCAAATCCCTTGATAAAAATCAACTGAAATCCTGCCTTTTCCTTGACCTTTCCAAAGCCTTCGATACAGTCTCTCACTCTATCCTCCTTACTAAGCTATCTAACCTCAACCCATTTACTACCTCCCTTGCCTGGTTCTCCAGCTATCTCTCTAGTAGGCAGCAATCTGTCAAATGGCTCTCCTCCCGCTCTCCCTATATATCTGTTCCAACTGGTGTTCCACAAGGCTCAAACTTGGGTCCCCTTCTATTTAACATCTTTACAAATGAACTCTTCACTTCTTGCAGACAATCTCTTATACAATATGCAGATGACTCTGCACTCATCTCCATCTTCAGTAGTTTTTACCGACCTTCACACCCTTACTCAAAAATCCTTTCTATCCACAGAAAACTGGTTATCTGACAATCTTCTTATCCTTAACCCCAAGAAGACCAAGCTCTTCCTCTTTCTCTCTCGCTCACTTTCAAACCATAAATCCACATTTATTATAACATCCTCCAACAACACTATCATAAAACCTGAACCACACACACAACTGTTAGGTGTCATTAATAGGTTCATAGGTTCATAGGTTTATACTAGGCTATCTGCCCTAAGGCATTTATAAGCCTAGCCCAAAGTTTTGTGGCTTACGCCACCCCTTATATGAAAAAATACTGTGCCCATTAGTTTGTTGTGCCTCTGTCCAGCAGTGACACAGAGATGATTCCCGGGGTAAACCTACGATCTCCCATCCACAGGTCAATATTTCTCTTGAACAGAGCCAGCGAGGTGCTCTGCCTCACATGGACCGGGATTTTATTCCACAGCATAGGGAGTCTCTGAGTGATAAATCTATCCCTCCAGCATGTCCTATTTATATCCGTGCTAAGGTTTAAGTCACTTGCTGTAGTGGTTTTGGTGGATTTGGATTTTTTGAGGTGGAGCATGTCCATTAATTCCGGGTTGGACATGGCCTTGTATGTCAGGCACATGTCACCTCTGAGCAGACGGTATGCGACTGAATAGAGCTGGAGTTTCTTCAATCTGGCAGCATATGACAGATTTTGGAGTCCCTTTATTTTTTTGGTGAGGAACTTTTGGGGTCTCTCCAATTGCTGCAGGTGTCGGGTGAGATACATCCCGAATGGGGCATTGTACTCGATCATTGGTCTGATAAGTGAAGAGTACAGGGGAACAATGACCTCACTAGATCTGGATGTGAATCCCTTCATGATCAGGTGGGCAACGTAGAAGGTCTTTCTAACCACTTTAGCAACGTGAGTGTCAAAAGAAAGGCCACTGTCAACCTGGGTCCCCAGGTCCCTGATAACCTCTTCTGTGCTTAGTGGATTGCCACCTATATGGTAGCTTGGGGTTACCTTGTTTTTCCCGAAGGGTATGACTATACATTTTTTGGCGTTTAACTTCAGGCCATGGCTCTGGCACCAGCTATCTGTTTCAGTGAGTCTCTTCTGAAGGATATCCGTGTCCGATGCACTTTCCACTATGGCGCCCAGTTTGCAGTCGTCTGCAAACTTTGTCAGCCAAAGTCCTCCCATGTTGGCCTGTACTTCTGAGAAGTAGATGCCGAACAATAGGGGGCCAAGGACCGAGCCCTGTGGGACACCACTTGTGACCGGCTTGGAGTCTGACATAGCGCCAGCAACTCTAACCATGTGGGTTCTGTCCTTAAGCCAGTTTGCAACCCATCTTGTGACATATGGGTTTACATTTAAGCTGGTAAGTTTTTCTACAATACCCGAGTGGGGTATTGTGTCGAAAGCCTTTGCAAGGTCAAGGTAGGCTGTATGGACTGCCTTTCCCTCATCAATGGCCTTGGTGACTGTTTCGAAGAAGTCGACCAAGTTCAAAAGGCATGATCTTCCCTTGACGAAGCCAAACTGGGTCGGGTCCAATGTCTGCAAGTCCCCTATATCTTTGTTTATGAGCTCCATTATGATCCTCTCCATAGCTTTGCAGACTAGACTTGTTAAGCTTATGGGGCAGTAATTACCAGGGTCCGTAGAGGCACCGCCTTTGTGGAGTGTGACCACAGTTGCCGTACGCCACTCCTTGGGCATGTATCCTGTGGTAAGGCTGAGATTAAACTGCTGCCTTATGTGCGGGTTTAATTCCTCATTTAGCTGGTGTAGCACACAGCCGGGGACACCATCCGGTCCCATTGATGCTGTGTTTTTAGCTTTAGAGAGAGCAGCTTTCACCTGCGCATTTGAGATGTCTGGGAGGCTACACTCCGCTGGGATAGTTATCTCTCCTTTAGGGGAGGAGAGGGGGGTGAAGTTTGCAGTGAACCTGTCTGCCAGTATGTTGGCAATGTCTGTGGGTTCAGTGATTTCTGTATCATTTTGGACTAATTCTGAGCATATCTGGGAGTTTCCACCCAGGTTCCTAACATAGCTGAAAAAGGCCTTATGATTGTCCTTTGAATCCATGGCAATTTTTCTCTCAAAATTGGCTTTAGTTGATTTTATGAGTGCTCGTAATTTTACTAATAATGATCAGGGGTGACTTCCCTTTTATGGATTTTGTTCTATCATGTAATAGCTTTCTCCTCTTATTGTAAAGTTTGTTAATGGCTGGGGTCCACCAGACTGGACGTTTGCCCTTTGTGGAAAGAGTCTTGGTTTTATTTGGGATTGCCTGATCCATGCAGTCCTGGAGGTGTTCATAGAAGGCATTTGTAAGGGCTTCCGCAGCTTGGGTTGTGGTTTCACTGGCTCAGGGGCCTTGAAGGATACCACACCAGTCTTGAGTAGTGTGAAGTTTGCTTTAGAGAAGTTCTTCACTGTGGTCTTTTTTGTTTGGGGTGGGGGCGGGATGTGGATTTCCAGTGAGATTAGTTTATGATCAGATCTCACCAATGAGGGATATACTTCCGGTGTGGAGCATTTTGTCTCCATGTTTGTGATAATGAGATCTAGTATATTTTCTCCTCTCATGGGAACAGTGACTAGCTGTTCCATGGCATTTGAATTTATGAACTCCAGGACCTGTTGGGCTAGAAAGTTAGGGCTTGAGTAATGTTCCCAGTCTATATTTGGGTAGTTGAAGTCACCCAATATGATGGTGTTTGGAGATACATTTATGCCCTCCAGTGTCTTCAGGAAGGCTGTGTGGGGTTCCTGAGTTTGAGAGGGTGGCCTGTAGCATGCTACAATTTGTAGAGCAGTTTTGCCTATGGTTAGTTGCACCTGGATGGTTTCCGAAGCTTCGTGCGTTGCCACCAACCTGGAGGTGTGGGTATCCTTTATGAATATGGATACACCCCTTCCTTTTGTGGTGTGGTCCGGGTTTTGGGGTCGGAACACATGATATGAGGTAAAACCTAATAGTGCCGGGGTGCTCTCAGGAGCCTTGAACCAGGTTTCAGTTACAGCACAGGCATCGATGTTCTCCATACTGAGAAGGGCCTCGAGTGCATGCATTTTGAGATTTAGACTTCTGGCATTGAGCAGCATTACCCTCAGTTTCTTCCCATTTTTGTTTTCTAGGGTGGTAGGTTTAGAATTTGAGCCTTGCCTAAAAAAGGCACTATGGGGTGGCAAGAGCCTTAGCCAATATCCGGAATCCCAGGGGTGACAGGTGCAAGCCGTCCCTTGCGAAGCAGCGTGGCTTGTCAAGCATGTCATCCCAGGCAGACAGACACTGGATCCCCTTTGAATGACACCAGACATTAAGCCAATTGTTAAAGCTGATCATCTTGTCTGTATATTGTGGCATCATTCTTGGTGAAGGAAGGATACTGCTCAGGGTCAGGGTCATACCTGCCTGGGTTACATAATCAGAGAGCTCCTCTATGTCTCTTTTCATGTAGTCCAGGGAGGTACGTCTCAGGTCGTTCACACCAGCATGGATAATGACTGTGTCATATTTGTACTTGCCGTGGAGTGACCCGAGTGCTTGTGTTATGTGGCGGATTCTAGCGCCCAATAGGCAGCTTACTGTGACCCTCTCCTTGTTCAGCCTGGTGAGTGGGACGTCAGTGTGTCTGACTATGGAGTCACCTATGACAAGTATGTTTGGTGTTGTATTTGGCCTTAAGGGCTGTGACTGCTTTGCACACTGCTTTTGTGGTTTATGTGTTGCTTGTGGGGTGTTTTGAGGTAGCAGTTGTTTGGGTGTCTGCTTTGGAGGCCTCTGCTGTTTAGGTAAATTTTTACTCAGAGCCTCCGAGTATGTCTTTGTGTGTTTATGTGTTTGATTCAGTGGTGTGGTAGCATTATGTGAGGCTGGTTTTGTGGTGTGTGTAGTTGCCTTCTCCTCCTGTCTGGTCTTGCCAGTCCTGAGTTGAGAGAGCTCAGCCTCCAGTTTGGCTAAATAGCTGCATCTCTCGCAAGTATTTGTATTATGTGGGAGGAGGAGAGGGTTGTCTGTGTACATGAGGCAGTTATAACATTGCCTCAAGATTCCCAGATTCACCAGCTGGACCGGAGAGGAGATTGACAACTGACCTTTGGACATGCTAGAATAATATTGGGAATTCCTTAATAATTGAAAACAAGGGCCAGTGGGGAGTGAGGGTGTAGTGCTTTTAATTTTTAGTGCTGACTTATATAATTGCTTTAGTGAGCAAGTGCCAGGTAACTTGAGTGCAATGTGTTACAAGTAACTAAATGCAAAAATGACAAACAGTAACTTTCTTTCAAGTGAAACAAGGAAATAAGTACAGTAAGCAATGCAGATATCACTAGTGATCCACAGAAGCGCTGAGAAGCCGCATATTAGGTGGAATTAGCTTCCAGGGAAATAACAAGCAAACAAGCAACAAGCATATAAACAAAGCTAGATTCAGCAGGCCTGGATCTAGTCTATGCTAGAGCAAACAAGGTGTACCAATTTCAGTAAGATACAGTTCAAATATTCAGGCACTATAAACCTTTAACCAGAAATTCCCAGCTCAGAAGGGCAGAGTCCAGCCTCTTCTCCCACAAGAGTGCAGACCACGAACCTTCTTAATGTAAAATAACTGGCCTGAAGCCCAAGTGCCTAAACCAGAACTAATACACTTGGACACTGGGCTCTCAATCAGCAGTTCCCAACTTAGAAGCATGAAAGCTACCTGTCCTGCCACCACAGTGCTTGCCACAAACCTTCCTAATGTAAAACAACTGGTCTGAAGCCCAAGTGCTTAATCCAAAAGACTTAGAATGATAGCTACACTTTAATCAAGTTACAACCAAGCAGTATTAAATACAATTGAATACTTTAGAGAATGTCTGGATTAGTGCTCAAGTTACACAAACAAAGCTAGATCCAGCAGGCCCGAATCCAGTCTATGCCACAGCAAACAAGGCGCACCAACTTCAGTAAGAAGCAGTTCAGATATGCATGCACTATAAGCCTTTAACCAGAAATTCCCAGCTCAGAAGGGCAGAGTCCAGCCTCTCCTCCCACAAGAGTGCAGACCACGAACCCTCTTAATGTAAAATAACTGGCCTGAAAGCCCTAGTGCTTAAACCAGAATTAATACACTTTTAGAATAACAGACACTGAACCCTCAATCAGCAGTTCCCAACCTAGAAGGATGTAAGCTACCTGTTCTGCCACAACAGTGCAGACCACAAACCCTCTCAGTGCAAAATAACTGGTCAGAAGCCCAAGTGTTTAAACCAAAAGGCTTAGAATGAGTTACACCAAGCAGTAATAAATACAATTGAGTATTTTTAAGATGATGTAAAAGTAAAATGAAGTAGGTAGAAACACAAGTACCGTAAAAGCAGATGAAAATGTTTTTTTTTTGTTTTTGTTTTTTTTTTTTTTGTTTTTTTTTTTAATCTGAACAAGTGCTAAGATCAAAGAAACAGATTTGAGTGCTGAAACTAGAAAACTGGCTAGTTATAAGAAAAAAAACAAGCTAGAAGGCTTCCCTCAAACACAGAAGGGCTTGGGGGCTCAGAAGCCTACAATTAGTCTATACCACTTAACAGGAAAGGCAGGAAATAAGCTTAATTTTTTTTTGTCTGTTTCCCAGATGCTCTCTTTGTACACAGTAGGAGTGCCTGAAATCAGAATATGATCTCACTGCACTCAGTTGAGTGAGCAAATGAGATGGGCCCAGAGGCAGGCTGAGGGGTGGGCAGTTTCAAGGCCACTAAGATTAACACCAAAACAAAAACAGGGAGGGTGGCTGGGAATAACTGAAGAGCAGAATAACTGCCACTTCAGTTAAATATTCCTTCAACACAGTTTAAATCAAATTAAATACTGTATTTTTTTTTTAAAAAAGTGCAGATAAAGGTACTTAAATTCTCTGATGATGAACTCAAATTCAACTAACACTTACTGCAAGGAATAAAAAAAACACACCAGAAACTTGGCCTGCTGTATCGCAACAAAATATTTCTTACTCCAAATGCTAGACTCTCCCTAGCACAGCCCTTCCTCCTTCCCACACTTCTCTATGCAGCCTGAATACTAACCAATATACAAGCTACTACTTTGAACAAACTGCAACAAACTTACCACAAAATTGCAAGATTCATTACTAACTCCCCCTACAACTGCCATCACTGCTTTGCCCTGAACTCATTACAATGGGTCAAATTCCCTCAACTACTGCTACTTTCTCAATTTCAAGTTATACACTCCATTCTATACAGACCTTCTTGTCCAGCTTTCACTACTTTTTTATCTACCTACTTATCTTCTAGAACCCTCTACACCTCTAAACAGCACCTTCTGAATGCAGATCATCCAAAGAAGAACAAACCAGTCTATGTAAAAAAATAATCCTCTCGAGTAAAGCACCTTATGGATAAAAGAACCACTGTATGAACGAAATGACAATTCCAATGGTGCACCAAAATGCTGTGAACAATCAAATATATATATATATATATATATACATATATGTATGTGTGTGTGTGTATATATACAGCTCTTTGTCATTATATATATAAACAAAGGTTCCAAACATAAAACATTGACCCTCACAACATGGAAAAACAAATATGAAGAAACAGCTTTTATGCAGGGGGATCCAACCTGCACCCCCACACCTTTAAGTTATATATACCAACTCAAAAAACACATCATATTGAGGAAAGGACAAACTCCAAATCCCAACAAACACCAACAAGCAACATATATGCTGGTTTGGTGTTCAAAATGTTTAACCAAATAATGTTTTGTAGTTTGAATGTTCAACCTAACAAATCACACATATATATATATATATATATATATATATATATATATATATATATATATATATATATATATATATATTTATACACACACACACACACACACACATATATATATATATATATATATATATATATATATATATATATATATATATAGTTTTGTGTCTTTTAAATTATATGTTACAGTCAGTCTGTACTTTCACAGTCATAAATGAATGTGGTTTAAAATATTTGACAGGTGTTTCAAAAATCTAAAATCCTATATACTGTACACTTATCACAAATTGATATCCATATAAATGTCATTTTAGTTACTTGTGACACATCATAACTACTAGGAAAATGCTGAGTTTTTCATGAGGAGTATAAGATTTTTCTGTTTGATTTTTAAATATTCATTTGCAACTTCATAGTCTCATAAGTGCTATTTTGTGACATATTTTTTAAATAATATATATAGTAAAACCTCAAACAAAAGAAGTCCCAATTTAGCTAACAGGAATTAAACGAACACTAGTAAAAGCTAAATACATGTATGTAACTTTACTTGTGGGATATATTGACAACAAGAAAAATGTTTGCAAATATTTAAGCTCTTAAGGAAAAAAATATGTACATGCAGAACATTTACTACATGCTAACAAACAAGCAATCAAACTAGTTACTAACATCTTTCTGTTATGATATATGTGAAGCTGCTTGACTGATTATTAGTGAAGAAATGTTTTTTTTTCTTTGTTGTCTAAGATAAAGAAAATATTATAATAGAGCCTAACAACCTCTGTGCGTATTGTACTAATTTAGTAAAGGAAGTACTGACAGAACCCTGGCTATCCTATTTATTGTGCTTTTGCTACAGAGTTCAGACTCAAGGAAATGTGAGTTTATCTAACAGTGTTCTTATTTACAAAGGAGAACAAAAAGACATTGTAACATGTCATCAAATTAGTTTTGCATCCATCATGGTAAGATACTTTCAAAGATATGTTATAAGCCTACTGAAATCTGAAAATATGTACACATTTCAAACTGCCCCATACAATGTGGTATTTTGCAATTAGAAGACTTTTATAAACCCTTTAGCATAGCTACAGTGCAGCTTGACTTCATGATACCATATGATGCCTTGTCCTACATAAACATTATAAACAGTTAAATAATGTAGTATATAAACTTATACATCATCAAACAGGTAAGTGGGTAGTTAAGTAATATGTTTCCAACAGTTAACCAATTGAGCTGTATCTCTGAATAAATACAAAAACTGCATTCCACTGTGTTCAGTCTTGGGACTGAGTTTTATTTATTCCTTCCTTTTCTTCACTAGATGTAAATAGCAATGTGTTGGGTTAGTGTTATATTATCCCCTAACAATGAAATCAAACCAGTAAAACACTTCTTATACAACATCTGTATATGGATAAACATTATGGCCTTAGTTTCACTGTGCAGAAATGTAAGGTTTTATTTATAGGCCACTTTAAAGCTGATACACAAATCAAACTGAACTATGCTTCTCT